>NC_053395.1:175921155-176258655 GCF_905171765.1 Bufo bufo
TTAAAATGGAAAATCTGCCAAAAAAGTGAAATTTTGAAATTGTCTCTCTATTTTCCATTAATTGTTGTGGAACACCTAAAAGGGTTAACAAAGTTAGTAAAATCAGTTTTGAATACCTTGAGGGGTGTAGTTTCTAGAATGGGGTCATTTTTGGGTGGTTTCTATTATGTAAGCCTCGCAAAGTGACTTCAGACCTGAACTGGTCCCTAAAAATGGGGTTTTTGAAAATTTCTGAAAAATTTCAAGATTTGCTTCTAAGCCTTGTAACATCCCCAAAAAATAAAATTTCATTCCCAAAATGATCCAAACATAAAGTAGACATATGGGGAATGTAAAGTAATAACTATTTTTGGAGGTATTACTATGTATTTTAGAAGTAGAGAAATTGAAACTTGGAAATTTGCAATTTTCTAAAAAATTTCTAAAAATTTTGGTTTTTTTTATAAATAAAAATTACTTTTTTTTACTTCATTTTACCAGTGTCATGAAGTACAATATGTGACAAAAAAAACAGTCTCAGAAGGGCCTGGATAAGTCAAAGCGTTTTAAAGTTATCACCACTTAAAGTGACACTGGTCAGATTTGCAAAAAATGGCCTGGTCCTTAAGGTGAAATAAGGCTGTGTCCCAAAGGGGTTAAAGGGATTGTGTCACTTAAGCAAATTATCATGTAGAGAAAGTGAATACAAGGCACTTACTAATGTATTGTGATTGTCCATATTGCCTCCTTTGCTGGCTGGTTTCATTTTTCCATCACATTATACACTTTTCGTGTCCATGGTTACGACCACCTTGCAATCCATCAGCGGTGGCCGTGCTTGCACACTATAGGAAAAAGTGTCAGCCTCTCTGGTGGTTGGGGCTGTGAGAGTACTCATAGTCTGGTGCTATTTTTACTATAGTGTGTCATGGAAACAAGCAGTATATAATGTGATGGAAAAATGAATCCAGCCAGCAAAGGAGGCAATATGGACAATCACAATACATTAGTAAGTGCCTTGTGTTAACTTTCACTACATAATAAATGCCATTTGCTGAAGCGACACAACCCCTTTAAGGCTAAGAGAACATTAGTAATATCAAAGTGACAGCGACTTGCAGGTCAATGGGTAAACGGATGGTAGCTGGTTGGTAAGAAACAGCCTTGTCTGCACTGTCTGATGTTTTATTAAATTGAAAAACATCCAAAAATTAAAAAATTTTGGTGGAAGATGCCATCTTCAGCACTGTAAAACAGTCATTCTGTGGGGCAAATCGCCCCAAAATCAGATTAGTTGGAAAGCAATAAGGAAAAAGGATTGCAAACTTTTTAGAAACTTCGCAATGAATCTGACTCATTTAGAATCATTTTGCTAATCTCTATTTGTGTCCCATGTTCTAGTGAATGTGGGGGATCCCCATTGTGGGCCCCCTCCTCTGAGATCATACATTTATCACATATCCTGTGGACAGATGATAACTAGTTTTCATGGAATTTAGAGAGGACCTGTAACCTCTCCTGACATGTCTGTGTTAGTAACTTCTTGCACTCCTCGTGTAATAACAATTCTGGAGCATCTATTCTTATAACTCTATGTTGTGCAATCCCTCTACTATTCATGCTAGAAGTTACAAATTAATTGCTAAGCGTTTGCAACGCAGGTCCAGCTGGGTGTTACCAGTTGGGGACGTGTCTTTGCACAGTCTGATTAGATAGTTTCAGCCGGGGCAGGGACGCTCCCCAACTGGTAACACCCATCTGGACCTTCACTGCAAACTGCTAGTAACTCCTTCTTAATGTCTGGCAGGAATAATACAGGAATGGGACATAAAAGAGTCATAAAAATATATGCCCCAGAATTGTTATTACACGAGGAGTGCAAGAAGTTTGTAACACAGACATGTCAGGAGAGGTGACAGGTCCTCTCTAACAATTAGCTGGAAGTAGTGGTGCATTGGTATACTGCTTGCCCAAATGTGATATGCATACAAGACTCTGTTCTGTGTGTGTATTTCCAATGTGACAGTTGTGACTGATATTGTCTAGAGGCTTCTCAGGATGGAAAAACATCTTCCAAGGGTTCCCTAATGGTAATGAGTTGCTGGATTTAAAGGTAGCACATTATTAGTAATCAGCTATGTATTTCCATGCAGCTTAGCAATTACTATCATCAGAGACTTTAATATTGGAAAATAACTTCTCACCTCACCCCAGTATGTGGGAAAAGTAATGAATACCCTTCTGCTCTAATGACAGATTGTTCTTACCAGACATTATAATCTGGGAAGTGAAGAATACTTGAGAACATGCACTCTAAGGATCATTATCACCTAATGTTATCACCCTGCACTAACGTTGCTTTCTGCTTGTGACCTGTGAAGTGGATTGTCACCCTAAATCATCCCCGATAATGACATTGGTAGAACTGTACACAAGTGAAAATGATTTTCAAATATTCCTGCTTGTATCTATGTCTAAGCCTGTTCCTGTGCAGAAAATACCATGAATGCCTAAAAGGTGGAGGTCCCACTGCTGAGACTCTCACCTCTATGGAGAACAGGGGTCGTTTACTGTCTCCCAACCACAACAAGCAGTAGGAGGACCGACGTGTTGGGGCAGAGAACGGCGCCAAAGAAAGAGGTACGTAAATATGGCATTATTTTTTATGGGGGGCTTGTCTGAGATCTTTAACCTGTTGCGGACAAATGATGTACCCGTACGGCATGATGTCCCGGTACTTAAGGACACATGACGTACCAGTACCTGCTCAAATCATTGATCAGGCACCCGGGGACAATGCGCGAGGGGTCCTGTGACCCCCCCGCGTTGGCGATCGCCATAAACCGCAGGTCAATTCAGATCTGAGGTTTGCGGCTTTTATAGGTTGCGGCCGCGGCTGGCGGCGGCGCCATCGGGTCCCTGTGTGGCTGTAAGGGGGACCCGATGGCATGGAAGGCAGCGCGATGCCTTCTTAGGCATCGGTGCTGCCTTCCGGTGACGAGCCTGTGAGATCCAGCCCCCTGGATCTCACAGGCCGGAAGCTGTATGAAGTATTGGAATGCCACGTAAAGGGGATTAGACCCCCAAAAGTTGAGGTCCCGAAGTGGGACAAAAAATAAAGTGAAAAAAATTTTTAAAAAGTTTTCCTCCCCAAAAATGTAAAGTTTCAAGTAAAAATAAACAAAAACTTAATTTTCCCCAAATAAAGAGAAAAAAAATTGGTATAAATTAGAAAAAAAAAAAAGTTGATATATTAGGTATTGCCGCGTCCGTATCGACCGGCTCTATAAACATATCACATGACCTAACCCCTCAGATGAACAACATAAAAAATAAAAACTGTGCTAAATAAACAATTTTTTTGTCACCTTACATCACAAAAAGTACAACAGCAATCAATCAAAAAGGCGTATGCCCACCAAAATAGTACCAATCTAACCGTCACCTCATCCCGCAAAAAAATTAGCCCCTAACTAAGACAATCGCCCAAAAAATAAAAAAACTATGGATCAGAATATGGAGACACTAAAACATCTTTTTTTTTTGTTTAAAAAAAGCTGTTATTGTGTAAAACTTACCATAAATAAAGTATACATATTAGTTATCTCCGCATCCGCAATAACATGCTCTATAAAAATATCACATGACCTAACCCCTCAGATGAACACCGTAAAAAAATAAAAATAAAAACGGTGTAAAAAAGCAATTTTTTATCACCTTACATAACAAAAAGGTGTAATAGCAAGCGATCAAAAAGTCATATGCACCCCAAAATAGTGCCAATCAAACCGTCATCTCACCCCGCAAAAAATTAGACCCTACCCAAAATAATCGACCAAAAACGTAAAAAATTATAGCTCTCAGAATATGGAAACACTAAAACATGATTTTTTTTTTTTAATTCAATCATTGTGTAAAACTTACATAAATAAAAAAAGTATACATATTAGGTATTGCCGTGTCCGTAATAACTTGCTCTATAAATTATCACATGACCTAACCCCTCAGATGAATACCGTAAAATAAAAAAAATAAAAATGGTGTAAAAAAAGCCATTTTTTGCCACCTTACATCACAAAAAGTGTAATAGCAAGCGATAAAAAAGTCATACGCACGCCAAAATAGTGCCAATCAAACAGTCATCTCATCCCGCAAAAATCATACCCTACCCAAAATAATCGCCCAAAAACTGAAAAAACTATGTCTCTCAGACTTTGGAAACACTAAAACATGATTTTTTTGTTTTTAAAAATGAAATCATTGTGTAAAACTTACATAAATAAAAAAAAGGATACATATTAGGTATCGCCGCATCCATAATAACTTGCTCTATAAAAATATCACATGACCCAACCGCTCAGGTGAATACCGTAAAAAAACTGTGTCAAAAAAGCCATTTTTTTGTCACCTTACATCACAAAAAGTGTAATAGCAAGCGATAAAAAAGTCATACGCACCCCAAAATAGTGCCAATCAAACCGCCATCTCATCCCGCAAAATTCATACCCTACCCAAGATAATCGCCCAAAAACTGAAAAAACTATGGCTCTCAGACTATGGAAACACTAAAACATGATTTTTTTTTGTTTTTAAAAATGAAATCATTGTGTAAAACTTACATAAATAAAAAAATTGTATACATATTAGGTATCGCCACGTCCATAATAGCTTGCTCTATAAAAATATCACATGACCTAACCCCTCAGGTGAACACCGTAAAAAAAAAATATTTTTAAATGTGTAAAAAAAAGCTATTTTTTGTCACCTTACATCACAAAAAGTGTAATAGCAAGCGATCAAAAAGTCATACGCACCTCAAAATAGTGCCAATAAAACCATCATGTCATCCCGCAAAAATCATACCCTACCCAAAATAATCGCCCCAAAAACTAAAAAAAACTATGGCTCTCAGACTATGGAAACACTAAAACATGATTTTTTTTTATTTAAAAAATAAAATCATTGTGTAAAACTTACATAAATAAAAAAATTGTATACATATTAGGTATCGCCGCGTCCATGACAACCTGGTCTATAAAAATACCACATGATCTAACCTGTCAGATGAATGTTGTAAATAACAAAAAATAAAAACGGTGCCAAAACAGCTATTTCTTGTTACCTTGCCTCACAAAAAGTGTAATATAGAGCAACCAAAAATCCTATGTACCCTAAACTAGTACCAACAAAACTGCCACCCTGTCCCGTAGTTTCTAAAATGTGGTATTTTTTTGGGGAGTTTCTACTCTAGGGGTGCATCAGGGGGGCGTCAAGTGGGACATGGTGTCAAAAAACCAGTCCAGCAAAATCTGCCTTCCAAACTGTATGGCATTCCTTTCCTTCTGCGCCCTGCCGTGTGCCCGTACAGCGGTTTACGACCACATATAGGATGTTTCTGTAAACTACAGAATCACGGCCATAAATATTGAGCTTTGTTTGGCTGTTAACCCTTGCTTTGTAACTGGAAAAAAATTATTAAAATGGAAAATCTGTTAAAAAAGTGAAATTTTGAAATTGTATCTCTATTTTCCATTAATTCTTATGGAACACCGTTAAGGGTTAACACAGTTTGTAAAATCAGTTTTGAATACCTTGAGCTGTGTAGTTTCTAAAATGGGGTCACTTTTTGGAGTTTCTACTCTAGGGGTGCATCAGTGGGGCTTCAAATGGGACATGGTGTCAAAAATACAGTCCAGCAAAATCTGCCTTCCAAAAACTGTATGGCATTCCTTTCCTTCTGTGCCCTGCCGTGTGCCCGTACAGCAGTTTACGACCACATATGGGGTGTTTATGTAAACTACAGAATCAGGGCCATAAATATTGAGTTTTGTTTGGCTGTTAACACTTGCTTTGTAACTGGAAAAAGATGATTAAAATTGAAAATTTGCCAAAAAAGTGAAATTTTTAAATTGTATCTCTATTTTCCATTAATTCTTGTGGAACACCTAAAGGGTTAACAAAGTTTGTAAAATCAGTTTTGAATACCTTGAGGGTATTGGTCCTTTGGTATTTGCTTCTAAACTTCTAAGCCTTATAACATCCCCAAAAAATAAAATGTCATTCCCAAAATGATCCAAATATGAATAAGACATATGGGGAATGTAAAGTAATAACTATTTTTGTAGGTATTACTATGTATTATAGAAGTAGAGATTTTTAAATATGTAAATTTGCTAATTTTTCTAAATATTTCAAAATTTTGTATTTTTTTATAAATAAAAATGATTTTTTTTTACTCCATTTTACCAGTGTCTTGAAGTACAATATGTGACGAAAAAACAATCTCAGAATGGCCTGGATAAGTCAAAGCGTTTTAAAGTTATCACCACATAAAGTTACACTGGTCAGATTAGCAAAAAATAGCCTGGTCCTTAAAGTGAAAATGAGCCCGGTCCCTAAGGGGTTAAAAAGGTCCTCCCATGAGTCACATAAAAACATCATATAGTACATGACATTCTCTTTCCAACAAAGCTAGAACTAACCCTGTATCTCAAATGGATCTACAGATCTTCCCTTTCATTTCATAGATTCTCTTCAGGCTGGCAGCTCAGAGAGTGTGTCGTATGCCAGGGGTGTGTGTCCTTTCTGCTCCATGTAACTGTCCCAGCTTCTAACAGTAGATACAACTGGTGGCAGTTAAAAGATGGAACTGAGCATGTGTGTCCACCACTGAAGTGAAGAACAAAAAGCAGGTGGCGCTGTACATATACATTTTATTAACGACTCGGAAATTTTTTATTTATATGCAAATGATAAAATATTTAGATCCAGGAGATGGTTTAAAAAATACAAACTATTTTTTGTGGGACGACCCCTTAATTATCTCAGGCAACCTCTTTAAAGTTTCTGGGAGTTAGGAAGAGGTAAGCAAACAGCGTCTTATATGTAATTCCAAAATAACTGCAGATGTTGCATGTGTTTTTTTTTTTACCTTTGCAGTATATGCTGTAAATTGTAAATTTTCAGTTCTAGTCAGTTATATGTGCCAGTTTTTACCCATATATCTATAGATTTTTATTTATTATGGCTATGATGCTAGGGTAGCAGTCTTAATTTATCCATTCATATTGCAGATTAGATAAAAACTATAGAAAAGTTCAGAACACTTGTTCAGCTGCCAGCTATCCATCCCAACTCTGATATAGAAAGGCGAAAGCAGTTGTCAGACACTTGTGGTAGTGGCTTATTTCCCAGGAGAACAACAGGATTGGGTAAAGAAATTCAGTATATCCGATACTTCTTTCTCCTGACATCATCTGTCTGGAAGAATTCACGAGCTCCCTGTATGCCTTGTTGGCCAAACCTGCTATTCTTGGCAGTTTTAAAAAATGTAAAAAAAAATGTTTATAAAAATTCAAATCAGCCCCTTTCCTCCATATTAATGATTCAATAATTTTATATAATTAAAATTAATTAATAATAAAACTAAACAATAAAAAACAAAGATTGTTATCATTGATACAAACAAAATGCTTGTACTATCAAAATATAAATGTATTTATTCCGTACGGTGAACTCCATGATTGAAAAAAATCCAAACTGTGGATTCGCCATTTTTATTTTTGCTTCATCTCCCCAAAAAAATGAATACAAATGATCAAAAAACCATATTCTAAAGTGACAGGTCCTCTTTAAAATAAGTAACTTACCCATCCGTAGTTCATGTAGACGTACACCTTGCCTTCCTCTCGCACTGTGCTCTCCATTGGTGCGCCAACAAGCAAGTCTGACAGTCCATCACCATTTAAATCCACTGCACACACAGAAGCTCCAAAGTATGAACCGAGCTAGGTAAACAAATATATCGTATAAGAGTAGGATGAGGTTTCATGTATAGACGGTTTATGTACAGATCATTTTAAGGTTTCTGAATTTCTTTTTTTTTTTTTTTTTTTTTTTTTTTTAAATTAAATATATATTTTTATTTTCCAAAACATGGTGTTTGTACATAAGACAATAATAATCATAACGGTATGCCTGACATGGTAAACACAAACATCCTTACATATAGAAAAGTTCTATACAGCATCCCAAGAACACCCTCACAATAATAAAATATTAATAACTATATCCCCCCCCCCTCCCCATTGGCTGCCGTCCACTCCATCATTTAATGTTTACAATAATAACACTTTATAGCTATGTAGATCTGCGTGCAATTCTCAGTTTCCTTTCGATGTCCTCATAAACATTAATTTTTCGAAGGTATGCACCCCACTCCCTTATTGAGGGCGGGGAGACAGAGCCCCAATACTTCATCAATATAGCTTTAGCGACCATCAAACCCCGCATCCAAATCCGTCTAACCTGGGCCGGGACTTCCCCTTCTAACCCACATTCTCCAAAGAGCATTATCAGAATCCCTGGGTTATAGTTCGTTGAGCTCTCCCTTTGTAGGGTAGCGAAGACCTCATCCCAGTAACTTATTATTTTGCTGCAGCTCCAAAGCAAGTGGACATAATCCGCATTAATGTATCCGCATTTGGAGCAGCAGCAATCCCGCTCTTTATTTTGGGGAAATTTTCCTTGAATTTTAGGCGTATAGTAAAGTCTATGAAGGATCTTAAATTGGATTAACCTATGCGCACTGGAAACTGACACCCTTCTCACATTCCTATAAATAGTAGACCACTGTAGTGGGGGGCAATTCAGCTCCTGCTCCCACTTAACTGTGCTCTTGAAAGGTGTTACAGTTGCCAGTGCGATTCGGAGTTTTCCATACAGTCTGGATAATTTCACTTTTTCGTATTTCTGAGCGTCACAAAAATCAAAAAATATATTCTCTTGTGGAAAAAAAGAGCCTCTATTCCTAGAGGCATTAAATGTATGTTTCAAACGTGAGTACATAAATAAATCTAATGGTGAACTATCAGTAAAACCAAACTCCGATAGTTATTTAAACTGACCCATATAAAAAAGGTCAGACACCCTATTAATACCCTTACGGACCCAATAGCCAAAATCTGTAATTTTGAAGAACTCCTCCAGTTCCCTGTTCTCCCACAGAGGGGTGAAACCAAATGGACCGGAAGACTTAAGGGTCTTCTTCAGTCTGTTCCAAACCCTCTGCAGAGAGCACGGGATCAACAAGGACCTCCTCATTCCCATGGACCCATTCTCCAGGCATGCAAAAATATTATCCACTGGTTTATCAAAAAGTTTTGTTAAATATCGTGAAAGTAAACTCTCCTTGAAACAGCGACAACGCTGAATCTGTGCACACAAATAATAACCTTGGAAAAAGGGTAGTGACAGCCCACCATCTGCCTCCGACAACCATAGATACCTCTGCTTTATACGCACTCTCTTCCTTCCCCAAATTAAGTCATTAATCATAGCCTCCAACCTATGAAAAAAGATATCGTCTATCCAGATGGGTGAGGCACACAACGGAAATAAAACTATCGGGAGGATAATCATTTTGATCAAAGCTATTCTATCCGTCTGTGCCAATATCAGCTTCCGCCAAGCACAGATTTTGTCCCTAACTTTATTCAGAATCGGAGCCAGATTAAGATCATAAAACCTATTTATAGGGAGCCCAATCTTAACCCCCAGATAGTCTAAAGTATCATTGGGGACCAAAACACGAACTCGCCTCCCCTCATCTACAGCCTTGCGGTTCAGCGGAAGAAGCGATGATTTTGACCAGTTAATTCTATAGCCTGATAGTTTACCAAAATCTTCTATTACCTCTATAACATACGGGAGAATTTTCCACCCCTGGTCCAAGAACAGAATCACATCATCGGCATATAGACTTATTTTATCGCCCTCAACTCCAAAGCCGTCTATACGTCTGTCTAAGCGAATCCGAGAAGCCAACGGTTCAATAAAGAGAGCAAAGAGGAGAGGAGACAGGGGGCAACCCTGTCGCATCCCCCTCCGCATCATAACGGGGGAAGATCTAATACCATTGACACTAAAACATGCAACTGGATGTGCATATAGCATTTGAGTCATTTCCAGAAAGGGCTTCCCGATGCCAAAGTGAAACATTGTAGCCCACAGGAAAGGCCACTCCATCCTGTCAAACGCCTTTGCAGCGTCTAAGGACAGAATGGAGTGGTCCATACTACCCCCAACAGACAGATTCAGATAAACCCTATATAGGCTCATCTGTATCTGTCGTCCCGGAATAAAACCCGTCTGATTAGGGTGTACCAAACCCGCTATGACCTTCTTTAAACGGTTAGACAAAATCTTAGCAAAGATCTTATAATCCGTATTCAAAAGTGATATGGGTCTATATGATCCCATATCACACGGATCTTTGTCCTTTTTCAGAACCAAGGTAATCACTGCTTCCCCAAATGATGGGGGTAAAGCACCGCATCCACAAGATTCATTCAGGACTAGAAGCAGAATCGGCAAGAGTACGCTAGCGTGAAACCTGTATAGATCAAACGGCAATCCGTCTGGTCCAGGGGCTGATTTATATTTTAGAGAGGGAAGAGTCGCCTGGAGTTCCTCTAAAAGAATGGGGGAGTCCAGACGCTCTCTATCTTGAGAGCCCAACTGGGGGAGCTGTAATTTTTGAAGATATTGATCCATAACAGTCCGACTACACATAGACTCAGATTTATAGAGGGTAGAGTAATATCTCGCAAATTCCTCCCTTATCTCCTCTGCAGAGTCCACACCAGCCCCCTGTAGATTCCTAATTTCTCTTATACTGGTAGACTCCCTCTGGTTGGCCACCAAACGAGCCAGAAACCGACCCGTTTTACCAGATTCGCAAAAACGATTCTGGCCTTGAAATAGAAGCTTATGTTGTGCTTTTTTATATAGTAGCGTCTTGAGCTGTAAATTGGCCTCTTTTAACTCTTTAATAGATTGTTCCGTATAGGAGTCATTTAATGCGGATCGTAAACTCCTTATTAAGTGTGTCAATTGTTGTTCACTATGGCGTGCTTCCGTTCTAAACCTATTAATTTTACTAAAGTATAGGCCCCTTACATGAGCCTTCAAGGCGTCCCATACATAGTGAATATGTGTCGATCCTACATTAAGATCCCAAAATTCCCGAATATCCTGGTCTATTCGGGATTGCTCCCCTATCACATCGAACCAGTGCGGGTTCAGTTTAAAAGTTCTACCTGTATTTGGAGCCTCCTTAAACACAACAAAGACTGGGGAGTGATCCGAGATTCCATGGGGTTCATATCTCATTCTCAGGACTCGTCCGCACAGATCACGACTTGCGAACGCCAAATCTATACGGGACATTGACCCGAATGACTGGCTAAAACATGAAAAGATTTTTTTATTGCCATATAGGTGGCGCCAGATATCAACCAGCGCCAACTCCTGGCATATAGTAGTCAAGGGGGATCCTGCGCGGCCGCGCCCGGAGACCGACGAGAACCGATCCAACTCAAGATCCGGTACTGCATTAAAATCACCTGCCACCTGAATTTCTAATGAATAGATATAGTGATATCATTTAACGTGGTCTTAAGAGATACAGTCCTGATCAAAAGTTGAAGACCACTTGAAAAATGGCAAAAAAATCATATTTAGCATGGCTAGATCTTAACAAGGTTCCAAGTAGAGCTTCAACATGCAATAAGAAGAAATGGGAGTTCAACAAAACATTTTTTGAGCATTCAATTTAATGAAAACAACAAATAAACTGAAACAGGCTGTTTTTCAGCTGATTAAAAGTTTAGGACCACACCTCCAAAAAAAAAAACTAAACCCCCCAAAACAGAAATCCAACTTCCAAGTATGAACTCAGTAATGAGTATCTCCGCCGTTATTGTTTATCACTTCAAAAATTTGTTTCGGCATGCTTGATGCAAGCGTTTCCATGAGGTGAGTGGGAACATTTCTCCAAGTGGTGAAGACGGCCGCACGAAGGCCATCAACTGTCTGGAACTGTTGTCCATTTTTGTAAACTTCCCTTGCCATCCATCCCCAAAGGTTCTCAATTGGATTTAGATCAGGTGAACACGCAGGATGGGCCAAAAGAGTGATGTTATTCTCCTGGAAGAAGTCCCTTGTCCTGCGGGCATTGTGTACTGTAGCGTTGTCCTGTTGAAAAACCCAGTCGTCACCACACAGACGAGGGCCCTCAGTCATGAGGAATGCTGTCTGCAACATCTGGAAATATCCAGCGGCCGTTTGACACCCCTGCACTTCCTAAAGCTCTATTGTTCCACTGAAGGAAAAAGCACCCCAGACCATTATGGCGCCCCCTCCACTGTGGCGCGTAGAAAACATCTCAGGTGGGATCTGCTTGTCATGCCAGTAACGTTGGAAACCATCAGGACCATCAAGGTAAAAAAAATTCTCATCAGAGAATAAAACTTTCTTCCACATTTGAATGTCCCATGTTTGGTGCTCTCTTGCAAAGTCCAAACGAGCAGTTCTGTGGCGTTCAAGGAGACGAGGTCTTTGAAGACGTTTTTTGTTTTTGAAGCCCTTCAGTCTCAGATGCCGTCTGATGGTTATGGGGCTGCAGTCAGCACTAGTAAGGGCCTTAATTTGGGTCGAGGATCGTCCAGTGTCTTGACGGACAGCCAATTGGATCCTCCGGCTCAGTGCTGATGAAATTTTTTTGGGTATTCCACTTGACTTATTTGTTCCATAACCCTCATGATCATTTAAGAAATTCCAAATGACTGTCTTACTGCGTCCCACCTCAGCAGCGATGGCGCGCTGTGAGAGACCCTGCTTATGCAGTTCAACAACCCGACCACGTTCAAAAAGGGAGAGTTTTTTTTTGCCTTTGCCATCACAACGTGTGACTACCTGACAGAAAATGACAATGAATCCACATCTTTGCACAGATTTGGCCTTTTAAAGGCATGTGGTCCTAAACTTTTGATCAGCTGAAAAACAGCCTGTTTCAGTTTATACATTGTTTTCATTAAATTGAATGCTCAAATTTTTTTTGGTCTCACTCCCATTTCTTCTTGTTGCATGTTGAACCTCTACTTGGAACCTTGTTAAGATCTAGCCATGCTAAATATGATTTTTTGCCATTTTTCAAGTGGTCTTAAACTTTTGATCAGGACTGTATCTAGATGGTTCTTAAAAAATGGTACATTATATATATATATATATATATATATAGAGGGAGAGTATATAAAGAGTATATATAGGTAAGGCTGATAAGTCAGCCTGCATTTGTGGGAGGGGCGGAGGCACCATAAATACGGAGGCACGGCCTCACCTGTCTCAGGTGCGCTACCCACCCTCCCTTCTTTTTATATCTTCCCAGGGTATGTCCCCTTATAGGCCTACCCACGACATGGCTAAGGCACCCCACCAGCCTTTCAGTCAAGTCAGTAAGTCGTTAGTTAGGGTAGGTCAGTTAGGTTGTTATTTATTAGGGATCCAGGTTCTCTTTGGCCATAGCCACGACCACATATATATATATATATATATATATATATATATATATATATATATATATATATATTGTACTGTATATAAATATATGTATTGTGTATATATACTGTAATTCATATATGTGTGACATATTTTTTTTTTAAATCCTGTCTAGTAGCTAGCAAGCATTAGCAGCTATGTCTGAAGTTTCATCTATCCATAGAAAATCTAGAGGTGAATGTTTTTCTGCTGTTGATAGGCTACACATTACCTACCATGCAGCACCAGTGGTTTGGCTGGAGGGCAAGGTACCAAGTTTAGATTTCTATTCCCTGGCCATGAGTAAGGCTGTTAATGCTGCTAGCATCCAGAAAATGTGCTGGTTAAAACTGCTGCGGTGCACTAAAATGTTATAAAATTATCCGTAAAACTATTTTGTGGTCAGCTTGTTTAGAGGGACATAAACCTCGGTAACTCTTGTTCTGTATTTCGACTTCGCAAATGTAAAGCAGTGGTTCCCTAATATATTGCTACTACTTCTTTTTTTTCATATGGGTAAAATGCGATGAAACCTCCATTCCCACTAAAGATGACTGATTTATCAGTTTTCACCACTTCTCAGAACAGGCACGGTTTGGCATTGTACCTTTTTGAAGGGTATTCCACAATTCCCCTGCTTAGTCCCACTGGTACGCCTGCTTAGTAAAGCTGTCCGAATGCTTACGAAGCCAACAGTGGATTCATTAGGTAGTGTTCATTTCCTATTTCCTAAATCTGGATCAAGAGGCATAGTTTATGCTTGGCTCTTGAGCCGGCATCTGGAGCTACATATAAAGCCTTGGCTTTTTGGAAGCCATCTCACCCCAGGGGATGATTATACAATTACATTAGGAAATGGCAGGGCAAGCCTTTTGATGTGTTGTAACTTGTAAAGTTAAAAATGTGTGGATCTGGTTCTAGTTCAGTAGATTTTTATCTGTAATTTTGTTTTCGGCAGGAACATCTCACTTGGCAGAAGTGGAGTTTATTGGTTGCGCCAATTAGTTTATAGGGCACTACTCTGTCAAACCTCTCTGTTGGAAACCCCATCTCAGGAGATGCATATGCTTCCAGGATAATAATGATAAAGAATCACATAGTACTTGCTTCTTAGGAAGAACATGTCGTATAACTACCGACATCTTAATAGAAGTAGAACAGGAAAAATGGTTTCCAGTGTAACAAAATAAATCCTTAGTGGGGGAGATTTATCAAACTGGTATAAAGTAGAACGGGCCTAGTTGTCCATAGCAACCAATCAGATTCATCCTTTCATTTATCACAGCTCCTTTGGAAAATGAAAGTTGGACTCTGATTGGTCGCTATGGGCAACTAATCCAGGTCTACTATACACCAGTTTGATAAATCTCCCCCAGTATTCCTATTCACGTTCCATCTAAACTTGTCCTGATAATTTGGGAGAAATAAAAAAATCACGATGAACCATTTACAGATAATTATTATGATGATCAACTATACAATAGTTTTTCCTTAAAGGTCATTTTTAAATGATTCATTAGGGATTCCTTTCTAAATTTAAAGGGGTATTCCAGTAATATCATGTTATCCCCAAGCCACTGGATAGATGAAAACTGCTAGATCAGCAAGGTCTAATGGCTATCAATCACGAAAATGGGAGTCCAGAGTCAAGACTCCTTTTGGTTGGGGTCAGACCCCACCTCTCTAGCAGTTATCCACTGTCCACTTTCTATTACCAGAATATCCCTTTAATTATCAGGTATGCTGGACGATGTAGTTTCCCTATCTAAGACTTTTACATCCAACAGACTTCTTATACTCTGATACATATATTGACATAGAATTCGGTTTTATGTAAAGAGTTGGGGAACGCACCTTTTTGCCCTCTGCTTCAAACAATATAATCAGATGGTTCCTTTCAAATGCAAAGATGTAGACCTGAGGAAAAGAAAGGAAAATACCACTGACCATACGTGCTGTGAGCTCTGTGTGACTGACACAATCTTTTCACAATATTTTGTCACTTATGTCATAGGATCTTGCCGTTGATCAGATAAAAGCTGGCAATTTCCATTTTTAAGATGTCTAGATACAGTATAATATTTTTAACATGTTAGGATGACAAAAAAATCTGCTATTGTCGTTTATGGAGAGAAATCCGTATCAATAAGGACAATAGCAGACACTGCATATGGGAAATATACAGAACCTTGAAACAGCATTCATACCCCTTGAATTTTACCATATTTCTTTACGTTACACCCACAAACATATGTATTTTATTGGGATTTTATGCGATAGACAACACAAAGTAGCAAGTATTTGTTGAAGTGAAAAGAAAATGAACATGGTTTTCAACATTTTTAATAAATAAAAATCTGAAAGTGTGGTGTGAATTTGTATTCAGCCCCCTGTATTCTGATACCCCTAAATAAAATCCAGTATGACCAATTGCCTTCAGAAGTTACCTAGTCCACTAGTGTTGAGCACAAATATTCTAATAGCGAATTTTTATTGTGAATGTCGCCACTTTGCGAATTCATGAATATTTAGAATATAGTGCTATATATTCGTTATATATTGAATATTTGGCATTTTTTTCCATCTGAACACATCATTCCTCTCTGCTTCTTGCTTGTGGGCCAATGAGAAGGAAGCAATGTCAAGTTCACAACAATACTCAGTGCACCAATCAGTAAACTGTAGTCAGACTTGCTAAAATGTGAAGTTGTGAAAAATATTCTAATCACTGCCGATTAGCACAATTAGCAACAATATATTGGAGCACTTGACTCTATCTGCATATAAAGCTATTGTAATGTTCTGCCATGCCAACCATTTTCTCCAGTCTCAGGAAACTTTTATCAGCTTGAAAAATTTTGCCAAAGTGACCCACGCCTGTATTTCGCTTTACGAATTCGCATTACGCGATTTTTACATTGCCGATTTTTCGCATTCAATAAAATAATCTTGAATTCTCGAAATTCGCGACTATATGACGAATATTCTACAAAATATTCGTGAAATATCGCAAATTCACTAGAGTCCACCTGTTTTCAATTTGTTTTGTGAAGGCCTAAAAGGTTTGTTAGAGAACATTAGTGATCAGACAGCATCATAAAAAACAAGGAACACACCAGACAGGTCAGAGATAAAGTTGTGGAGAAGTGTAAAGCAGGACGGCCCCAAATAATTATGTACAAAATGTGTTTGCCAAGAATCTAAAATTTACAAAATAAGCATAGCATTAGCACCAGAATATCTTCTATAACTATGGCATTCTTGTACTTTGTTTGGTTTGCAGAGTGCTGTTGCATTGTATTTTTTTCTTAAAGCAGGATTAGGTTATAAAGAATATCCCAAGCACTGAACACCTCACAGATCATTGTTCAATCCATCATCCGAAAATGGAAGGAGTATGGCACAACTAGCCGTCCACCTAAACTCACAGCCCAGGCAAGGAGAGCACTAATTAGAGAAGTAGCTAGGAGGCCCGTGGTTACTCTGGAGGATCTGCAGAGATCCACAGCTCAGGTGGGAGAATCTGTCCACAGGACAACTATTAGGACTTATGCACACGGCCGTTGCCGGCCGTGGCCCGTATTGCGGCCCCCAAACAGCACCGGCCCTGTGCTCCCCGCATCAATCTGCACACTACAATCTGGAGCTGCAGTGTGGAACGGAGGCACAGAACTTGTTCTCTTTTTTTTTTTACAGTGTGGACGGATCAAAGACCCATTTAAGTTGATGGGTCTGGATCCGTCGCAGCTGCCGCAAGGATAGGGCTTGCACATTGGGGACCGCAAATTGCTGTGTGCAAGAGGCCTCAGTTTTGTACTCCACAAATCTGGCCTTTATGGAAGCATGGCAAGTTTGCAGTTTGCCACAAGTCATGTAGGGGACAGAGCAAACATGTGGAAGAAGGTTCTCTGGTTAGATGAGACCAAAGTTGAACTTTTTGGCCTAGATGCAAAATGCTATGTGTGGCTGAAAACAAGCACTGCACATTACCTTGAACATACCATCTTTTCTTCAGCAGGGACAATCCTGGAGAAAAACCTTGTAGAGGCTGCAAAAGACTTGAGACTGGGGCGGAGGTTCACCTTACAGCAGGACAAGGACCCTAAACACACAGCCAGAGCTACAATATTCCATTGCCAACCTTACAGACACAAAGAGCCCCCCCCCCCCCAAAAAAAAGTATGCACCTAGGTTTTAAAAATAAGAAAAAAAATATTTTTCATCTGATCTGAGGTCTGATAAAAATATTTTTTTCTTATTTTTTATTAGCATAGAAAAAAATAATAAAAAAATATTATTTTTCATCAGACCTCAGAACAGACTCCTAAATCAGATCCCCAATCCTCATCTGACCTAAAATAAGATCTCCAAACCGGATCAGACAACACAAATCAGACTCCCAGTGTCAGACCCTCAGTGCTCAGATCCCCCCCCCCCCAATGCTCAGATCTCCCCCATGCTCAGATCTCTCTTCCCTTCTCAGATCTGACCCCCTATGCTCAAACAAGACCCCCATGCTCAGATCTGCCCCCTTGCTCAGATCTGCCCCCCCCCCTTTGCTCAGATCTGCCCATCCATGCTCAGATCTGCCCACCCATGCTCAGATCTTCCCCCCATGCTCAGATCTTCCCCCATTCTCAGATCAGACCCCCATTGCTCAGATCAGACCCCCATTGCTCTGATCAGGACCCCCCCATGCTCTGATCAGACCCACATTGCCCAGATCAGGACCCCCCATGCTCAGATCAGAACCTCCCATGCTTAGATCAGACTCCCATGCTCAGTTCTATCATTTCAAAAAATCTCTTCCCTCTCCTGATCGGTCACCTGGTACTCTGCAGGTCTGACATGCTCTCCACTGTCACCTGATGAGCACAACATCAGGTCATAGTACGTGTCTCCACATACTACGTTCTCACACTGTGTGCATCAGGACGTAGTGGAGAGTGAGCTGGAGCTGCAAAGTAGCGATAGTTCCCGATCAGGAAAAGAGATCTGAGCATGGGGTGGAGACTGAGCCGGCCTGACTGCTTCCCGGCTCCACAACTAGAGCCGCACTTGAAGAAGCAAAGAGCCGCATGCGGCTCAAGAGCCACAGGTTGGCCACCCCTGGTTTAGATCAAAGCATATTCATGTGTTAAAATGTCTCCATTCAATCTGACTGAACTTGAACTATTTTGCAAGCAAGAATGGGAAAAAGTTTCAGCCTCTGGATGTAACAATCTGGTAGAGACATGCCTCAAAGGACTTGCAGCTGTAATAGCAGCGAAAGGTGGTCCTACAAAGTATTGATTCAGCGGTGCTGAATGCAAATGCACGCCACACTTTCCAGATTTTTCTTTTTTTTTTAAATGTTGAAAACCATGTATCATTTTTTTCTACACATACTTGCTACATTGTGTTGGTCTATCACATAAAATCTCAATAAAATACATTTAAGTTTGTGGGTGTAATGCGAAAAAATGCTGACAATTTCAAGGGGTATGAAAACATTTTTATGGCACTGTAAATGGCAATTGGAATATCCTTATCAGCTAACATAAAGAACTTCTAAATACAAAATGAATGAATCACACTTGTGTGAATTAATCGTAGAGATACAGATGAGCATGTAGCATGTGCATTGTATCCATAATGTATGTATAATGAATGTGAGTCCGGTGGGTTCATGTTAACTGTGTGCTATATATATATATATATATATATATATATATATATATATATATATACACACATATATATATATATATTTATGTATTTATATATATATATATATATATATATATATATATCTCGTGTATGTATATATATAAATTTATATTTATGTTTGACCTCCCACCTGGATCTTTTCAAGTGCTTCAAGGTGTTGATTTTTTATGGATACAGAGGAATTAACCTACTACTTTTTTCACATGCCTGGAGTTCTGTGATCCCTTGTGCATGCTATATATATATATATATATTATTTTTTTTACACATTATAAGGCACATAATTAAAATATGTTCAGAAATGTACAATACATATTGTATTTTTTGGCTCAAATGCATACAAATTACCAGATATGACTGTTTCACCTTGATCTGGGTATGTAATCTTCTGAAAGTACAGGGTTAGTGGTTTGACCTAATGGCCTTACATTGTGGGTAGCATTTCTCTTTCAGCCACAACCGTACCCAACTAGTGCAATAGTTCCTGGATGCTTCATATAGAGCGAGACTGTATTACAGAGGCAGAGAATTTCCAATTCCCAAAGTTAAAGGGTTTCTGTCACCCCGCAAAACTCATATTTTTTTTTTTGGATAGTTAGATTGCTCATAGTGCGATATAGGAGAATATAATGCTCTTACTTACTTTCATGCGGCCGATTCTTTATAAAACGAACTTTTATAATATGTAAATGAGGGCTCTACCAGCAAGTAGGGCGTCTACTTGCTGGTAGCTGCTGCAGAAATCCGCCCCCTCGCCGTGTTGATTGACAGGGCCAGCCGTGATCTCCTCCTCCGGCTGGCCCTGTCAGTAATTCAAAAATCGCGCGCCTCGCGTCATTCGGCGCAGGCGCTCTGAGATGAGGAGGCTCGTCTCCTCAGCACTTCCTCAGTGCGCCTGCGCCGATGACGTCTTCTCTTTCGGTGATGTCATCGGCGCAGGCGCACTGAGGGAGTGCTGAGGATACGAGCCTCCTCATCTCAGAGCGCCTGCGCCGAATGACGCGAGGCGCGCGATTTTTGAATTACTGACAGGGCCAGCCGGAGGAGGAGATCACGGCTGGCCCTGTCAATCAACACGGCGAGGGGGCGGATTTCTGCAGCAGCTACCAGCAAGTAGACGCCCTACTTGCTGGTAGAGCCCTCATTTACATATTATAAAAGTTCGTTTTATAAAGAATTGGCCGCATGAAAGTAAGTAAGAGCATTATATTCTCCTATATCGCACTATGAAGAATCTAACTATCCAAAAAAAAAAAAATGAGTTTTGCGGGGTGACAGAAACCCTTTAAAGGAAAGAACATTTATAACTAGAAAACACTAATCACATTATATTGACAAAAAATGCTCTAAACTCAAAAAAATTTGTTTATAGTACATAAAGGAACACTCTGGCCAACACCGATACAGTGGGAAAGATACTGATCGAAATGTCCCAGAATTCTGGCTTAATTTTAATTTGCACCAAATCTGGCATCCATCCTGTTGACTTGTCGGAGAAGGGGATGTGGCCTACCTGGTCTGATGTAAAGGATGAGTGTCTTACATTGTGACAATATGCGCCAAAAAATGTACCAAACTTTTTGCAAGAAATGCTGATGAAAGCCAACTAATAAGTGGCATAAATGTAGACTAGACAGTATAAAGGTGCAGCAGATTTACCATCCAGCATCATTTTTAGACTAGTCTTGTCTAACGGCATGATGTATCATATGCACTCTGCCAGAAAAGTGGAGTGTTTTTGCCTGTTTTGTCAGTGGAATCAGCTTTTGCAACAAATTTACTAAGTGGTCTTGCCATTTTAGTGTGGTTTGTGCCGGGCTCTACAGTTTATGCTCGACCATATAATTAATCGGTGGAAATACATTTTTAGCCAGATTTATCATTGCAACTTTTTGCAAAAAGTCAAAAGAAAGTTGCGCGCATATTTCGTGCAACAAATATAACAATTTGCAGGCTTCATTTTTAAAATGTGTTGCAAAAAATTGCAGAAGCAGACACTCCAAGAAACGTTGCAAAAAGTCACATCTTGAGACATTACACCCGTAGTTTACACTGTCTAAGAATTATTGTTAGTAAATCTGACCCTTTGTGGTATGCCTATTTCAATACCTGATGGGCCAGAGCGTGACACAAGGATTCTCCCCTAAAGGGGTTGTCTCCCTTCAGCAAATTGCATCCATCATGTAGAGAAAATTAACACAAGGCACTTACTAATGTATTGCGATTCTCCATATTGCCTCCTTTGCTAGCTTGATGCATTTTTCCATTACATTATACACTGCTCGTTTCCAGGGGTTATGACCTCCGTTGCAGTGCAGATATGAGGTGTCTGGGATGGGAGCTGATGTGCATGCGTGCCTATGCGTGCTCTCACACTTCTGCCCATTGGGAGGGGGCTGGCGCTTTTTCCTATAGTGTGCAAGCATGACCACCACTGCTGGATTGCAGGGTGGTCGTAACTCCTAGATACAAGCAGTGTATAATGTGATGGAAAAATGAATCAAGCAATATGAGGCAATATGGACAATCACAATACATAAGTAAGTGCCTTGTAGTAACTTTGTCTACATGATAAATGCCATTTGCAGAAGTTAGACAACCCCTTTAAGTGTTATGCACCACCCCAAATGTATTAGTCCAGCGTGTTCCTTTAACATATGTGTAAATGGTCCTAATTTATATGGAAAGTAAGTAAATGAAAATGGTGGAGATACCATGTGGGATGATGGTCGGGCAAATAGAGACAGAGGTTGCTCCATGGTTGCTTCTACTTTACAAGACCCAAAGCTCGGAAATATATTGTCTATCTAGTGAATGGTTACTAGATAAACAAGAGTAAAACAAGAAATACTAGTGAATTGAGACATTTCCTTACCCTACCAATCTGCTCTTGTTGTGGGGCTCCTCCTATAATGTCATTGCTGGTTGAGGACTGAAAATTGCCTCCTCCCACAGAGTAACCTGAAAATCAAATGTATCATTTTTAGTTTAGACAATGTAAAAAGATTGTTAGGAGACTTTCATCCAATTTCTCTAAGCAAATGGCAAGGTCTGATGCAGTAACCAGAGGAGGTATATTGTTAGTGAATAGACAATCTAGGACCATTTAGTAAAGTTATTTTACACCATAAGGTCATATTTGTGACTTTTTCCCTGCGACTTTGTAACTACTTTTGTGGCATAGAAGCCTTACTAAATCTCCCTCGTTGTGTTCTGATGATTAAGCCCATTGAAAACCATTAAAGTTTAAGGAAACATTTTTTAGAAGGTGAAACTTCATTATTTTTTTTGTTTCAAGTCTTTCATGCCTACCCCTTGATATGTTCCATATGTACAAATGAGTTTTAAGTGCCATGATGGCACGTGATCATGTAACTTTCAGGATGATATATATGGCATAGAGAAAGCCACTAAGGCTATCATTGGTCCATGAAGGGTGGGGAATATTTCAAGTTGGCTCTATTCCAAGACTGTTGAAAGGTATAAACCTAAATAGGACTTCTTCCACAGACCTAGCAACAAATAAGGAAGGGTTAAATGCTCAAAGGTCTGTTGTCATCTTCTCATAAAGGTTGGGACCATTGAAAATAGCCAAGTGCTGGCTCGGCTATTTCCATCGGG
Organism: Bufo bufo; assembly: GCF_905171765.1. Taxonomy (NCBI): domain Eukaryota; kingdom Metazoa; phylum Chordata; class Amphibia; order Anura; family Bufonidae; genus Bufo; species Bufo bufo. Next base: position 175,943,842 of record NC_053395.1, read on the forward strand.
CCCATAGAAGTAAATGGGAATGGTGGCCGGTCATGCATGTTGCGCTCCCATTCACTACTATGAGGAGAACGCTTGGTGGTGCCCGGACCGGAGTCCTCCAGCCACCACTTTGGCTCACTCCGTTCACAATATACAGTGCCTTGCAAAAGTATTCACCCACCTTGACTTTTTTCGTATTTTGGTGCCTCACAACCTGGAATTAACATGGATTGTTTGAGGATTTTCATCATGTAATTTACAGAACATGCCCACAACTTTGAAGATGTTTTTTATTTTTTTTTATTGTGAAGCAAACAACAAATAGGACAAAATAACAGAAAAAGTCAATGTGCATAACTATTCGTCCCCCTAAAGTCAATACTTTGTAGACCCACCTTTTGCAGCAATCACAGCTCCAAGTCGCTTTGAATAAGTCTCTATGAGCAGTTGCCACATCTTACCACTGGGATTTTTGCCCATTCCTCCTTGCAAACTGCTCCAGCTCCTTCAAGTTGGATGGCATGCACTTGTGAACAGCAATCTTTAAGTCTGACCCCAGATTTTCTATTGGATGGAGAGCTGGGCTTTGACTAGGCCATTCCAACACATTTCCATGTTTCCCCTTAAACCACTCAAGTGTTGCTTTAGCAGTGTGTTTGGGGTCATTGTCCTGCTGGAAGGTGAACCTGTCACGATGGGGAGTGGGGGAAACCCCCCACCGTATAATGTAAGGTATAATAGGAAAGCAGCTAGGCCAGGATGCCAGGATCAGGGAGCAGGTCACCTCCTACAGTGTCCCTAGTCCTCACCCTAACTCCTCACCGTATGAGCGGACCTGGATGGTAGGATGGCTCATACCCAGGATACCTTTGGCCCTGAGTCGCCCTGATAATCCCTCACATAGGAGCAGGGGAGAGACGACCTGTTCTTCCCAGACACGGATGAACAGGAGTCTCAAATGGCCTAGCAGCAGGGAAAGGAAGCCAAGTGGAATGACAGATAAACACCACACCAAGGTAAACTGGAACCCATACAAACGTACTGCAATCCAAACACCAAGCGGATCCAGTATGTACTGACACACAGGAACCAGCATTCCAGCAACAGCACCCAGACTTGGCTTCTGGTTTACCCCTCCGGGAAACCATGGAGCCCCCTTCTGGAGGCACAACTAACAGGGTACGACTTGCATACATGCTGGACATAAAACGCCAACTTACCAGACATGTAACAACAAGACGAGACACCAAACCCTGAACATAAACCCACACTAAACATCCACACAGGTAAGGTAGGGGAACATGGAGGATAGAATGGGAAGACATCGCTGGAGACATCGATGTCCCACTAGGTGGCCCTCACACTGGAAGATGGAACAACCCGACAAGGAGCATAACTCCAGCACACACCAAGGCTGGAGTACAACTGACTCCTGACCTTAAGGCCTAGTTCACACGAACGTGTGTGATCCGTGGCCGTATTACGGGGCGCAATACACGGCCACAGTTCCGTGTGCATTCCGCATCACGGATGCGGACCCATTCACTTCAATGGGTCCGCAAATCTGGAATTGCGGAACTGCCGCACGGAACGGGACCCCTCGGAAGAACTACGGAGTGCTTCCGTGGGGTTGTGTCCCGTACTTCCGTTCCGCAAAAAGATAGAACATGTCCTATCTTTTTGCGGAAAGGACGGATCGCGGACCCATTAAAGTGAATGGGTCCGCGATCCGATGCGGCTGACCTACGGCCGGCGATCGTGCAGCACGGGCACGGGTCACACACATTCGTGTGAACTCGGCCTAAGCCACAGGTATAGGAAGCACCTAGTGACCACACCCAACAAGGTAGTTAACCCTTACTGCACCAGACCGGGGAAGGCTACAACTTAAAGGGGAAGTGCAGACACCAGCCACAACGTTGCCCCCGGCAACAGCATGCGTGGCAACCATGTCACGGCGCACACAGCCAAAGCCGAGACACTTCCACCACATGCCATAACAGCAACACATTGCCACCGGCAGCTGCAAGCATGGCACCAGTGTCACGGCGCACACAGCAAAGGCCGTGACAGAACCTCCGTCCTAGCCTCAAATCACGCACAGAGTGGCACAGGTTTTGCTCAAGAATATCCCTGTATTTAGCACCATCCATCTTTCCCTCAACTCTGACCAGTTTCCCAGTCCCATCCCCCCAGCATGATGCTGCCACCACCTTGTCTCACTGTGGGGATGGTGTTCTTTGGGCAATGTGATGTGTTGGGTTTGCGGCAGACATAGAATTTTCTTTGATGGCCTAAAAGTTCAAATTTTAGTCTCATCAGACCAGAGCACCTTCCTCCATACATTTTGGGAGTCTCCCACATGCCTTTTCGCAAACTCACAACGTGCCTTTTTGTTTTTAGCTGAAAGTAATGGCTTTCTTCTGGCCACTCTGCCATAAAGCCCAGCTCTATGGAGTGTACGGCTGAGGCTACTTTCACACTCGCGTTTTGTGCAGATCCATCATGGATGGATCCGTTCAGATAATACAAGCGTCTGTATCCATTCAGAATGGATCCGTTTGTTTTATCTTTAACATAGCCAAGATGGATCCGTCTTGAACACCATTGAAAGTCAATGGAGGACGGATCCGTTTTCTATTGTGCCAGATTGTGTCATAGAAAACCGTTTGGCTCAGTTTCACGCAGCGTTTTGGTGTCCGTCTCCAAAGAGGAATGGAGACTGAACTGATGCAAACTGATGCATTCTGAGCAGATCCTTTTCCATTCAGAATGCATTAGAATGCAAACTGATCCATTTTGGACCACTTGTGAGAGCCCTGAACGGATCTCACAAACGGAAAGCCAAAACGCGAGTGTGAAAGTAAACTTATTGTCGTCCTATGTACAGATACTCCAGTCTCTGCTGTGGAACTCTGAAGCTCCTCCAGGGTTACCTTGGGTCTCTGTGCTGCCTCTCTGATTAATGCCCTCCTTGCCTGGTCCGTGAGTTTTGGTAGGCGGCCGTCTCTTGGCAGGTTTGCTGCTGTGCCATGTTGTTTCCATTTGGTTATGATAGATTTGATGGTGCTCTTGGGGATCATCAAAGATTTGGAAAAAAATGTATAACCTAACCCTGACTTGTACTTCTCAACAACATTGTCCCTTACTAGTTTGGAGAGTTCCTTAGTCTTCATGGCAGTGTTTTGTTAGTGATGCCTCTTGCTTAGGTGTTGCAGCCTCTGGGGCCTTTCATGAAAGGTGTGTATATGTAATGACAGATCATGTGACACTTAGATTGCACACAGGTGGACATCATTTCACTAATTATGTGACTTCTGAAGGTAATTGGTTGCACCAGAGCTTTTTATGGGCTTCCTAACAAAGGGGGTGAATACATATGCACATGCCAATTTTCTGTTTTCTATTTCTAAACAATAGTTTTATTTATATTTTATTCTCATTTCACTTCACCAACTTAGACTATTGTGTTCTGATCCGTCACATACAATTCAGATTAACAAAACATTGAACTTAAGGCTGTAATGTAACAAAATACGAAAAAAGTCAAGGGGGTGAATACTTTTGCAAGGCACTGTAGGTGCGAGACCTGCACCTATCAGACAATGGGGGCATACCCTAGCGATATGCCCCCAATGTCTCAGATGAGATAACCCCTTTTAAGTAGCCTAAAGTCAAATCCTGTTCAGTTGACACAGTGGTTCCACACCCACTGCGTAACAGTACTCTTAGGCCTCTTTCACGCGAGCGTGACGGATTAGTTCCGGATGCATTCAGGGTGCGTTCAGTGAAACTCGCACCATTAGTTTTGTCTGCGATTGCGTTCAGTTGTTCAGTTTTTTCCGCCCGGGTGCAATGCGCTTTGATCCGTTTTTTCACACGCGTGATAAAAAACTGAAACTTTACAAAAAACATCTCTTAGCAACCATCAGTGAAAAACGCATTGCATCCACACTTGCTTGTGGATGCAATGCGTTTTTTCACTGAAGCCCCATTCATTTCTATGGGGCCAGGGCTGCATGAAAAACGCAGAATATAGAACATGCTGCGGTTTTCACGCAACGCAGAACTAATGTGTGAAAAACAACGCTCATGTACACAGACCCATTGAAATGAATGGTGCAGGATTCGGTGCGGGTGCTATGTGTTCACGTCACGCATTGCACCCGTGCGGAAAACTCGCTCCTGTGAAAGGGACCTAACAGTGCAAGATTGTCTGGGCGAAGCCTCTGCAGATGTGCTACATAAGTTTTTTTTTCCTGAAAATAAATATTTTAAAAGCTTCACTTTTGCTCAAATAGGATACTTTTATAGGTAAAAATGTTTGACTTGTATTCCCAAAGTGAACATGGGAGATTGTATATATGGTTCCAGAAAAAAAGACCCACACTGAATGCAATAGAAACAGCTGACAAATGCAACATATATATGTAAAAACCACTTCCTTTGTCTTCTAAAATACATAAAATACATTCAAAGCCATTTTGGGCGAGGTGCTCTTCCTGACGAGTCCGACTGCATTAAAAGTAAACAGAACAAAAATACAAGATAGTGTTGATCTTTTCAGATTTGACTGTGTCATCAAAGAAAGACAAAACTGGCAGATTTTGTGTTTAGTGATTGCAAAATCCCGAGATGCCTCCATGTTCAATAGCTACTTTCAGGGATGTAGATCTCTCAAGCTGTAAAATAATTCAATGCACAAAAGAGCTAGTCTCCCTGAGTAAGGGGTCTTATGTTTACTCTGTATGTGAACTAATCAAGTAGATTGTCAAGTACATGATTAACCCATCCTCTGTGTTCCATGTGATACATACGGTAAGTAAATTTGGCCTGGAAAATATTTCCACAAGGGCTAATAATGGGTACGTAATGGAGGGCACTGTCTGATTGAAATTGCTCTTTGGCTACTTGAAAGGGCATTAAATCTAATAGAAGAGAAGCGTTGCATTGTGCATGAGCCCTAAAAAATAATCACTGTTAAACCCCAGCAAGAAATTGACCTATCTAATCTACAAAATAGGAATTAAGTATTTTTATAGCTAATCAAGAAAGTGATTTGTCAAAAAAAGATCATATGCAATAATTCATATATATATATATATATATATATATATATATAACAGAACCTATAACAGAGCTATCAACAAGATTCGAAATTTCTGTTTAAACCGTCAATGCCGTTTTCATCCTTTATTTGAAACCAAAGTCTCCAATTATCATAATACAGAATATAAAAATCTGTTTGGATAAGTTATTTTAGTTCACTATTAATATGTACCTTAATTATCTGTATAACAATGTGAACTGTTACTGGGTCATTGTATGTCCGCTCCACAAGAACATCTTGCAGTGAAACATTCTTGAACTTTATGTTTCAAATACCAAAAAGTAACTTCCCTCCTGAAATGATTGCGGTTTGGGCTTTAACATGTGATGTGACCATCTCGGGGGAAGTGACCTGTATAGTAGGTTGATGTACTGTGGGCCATACAAGAAAATTTCCTGTTTCTAAACAATGCAAAATTCCAAGTTTTTCTTCCTTTTACCCTTTTGATGACTCTCAAATCATGAAGCTGATTCTTCCTAAGAACATCCGTAACCCTTACCATAATCTTACAATAACTAAATATTTAACCATTTTGTACTCTGATAAACTGTATCTGGAGTCGGACTATGTAAGAGGTTTTCCCGGACTGAGATATTGATGACCTATCTTTAGGATCAGATTGGAGAGGTCCAACACCCAACATCCCCATCGATCAGCTGTTTGTGGCAGCCATCGCCACCGAAAACTATACTGTAGACTGAGCCGGAAGCTGAATGCACCATCCACTGTGCAGTGGTCATGCCAGTGTAGGAGCTGAGATGCAGTACACTGGTGTTGGAAACTACAAAGAGAGCCTTCTGCTTCTGGCTACATCCACTGTATACTTTCTGCTACAAACAGCCGATCAGTGAGGGTGCCAGGTTTGGAACCCCACCAGTCTGATATTGATGACCTATCCTGAGGATAGGCCATATGTATATATATATATATATATATATATATATCTCCAGAGAAAATCCCTTTAACAAAAAACATTTTGATTGCCAATGTATAATTTACAAATACTATGCAATATATTTTTACCTAAGTAGCTCCCGTATTTCACAGTATTATTAATATTGTTATATGTGTAGATCTTGTTAACTGTTGTGTTATAGACAAAGATTGCTCCAGTCCAGTAGAATGACCCTGGTGCCCCCATGATGATTAAATCCTGCAAAGAAGCAATAGAAACATGATTTATTATGACAAATCTCGGTAACTGTAGAATTATAGGGGTTGTGCACCTTTGTTTTTTTTTGACAACCCTCCCCCTCTCTCTTTGGTAGACCTGTGAAGATAACCATATTTACCCGCTTTCCAGCACTGGCTCCTTCTCTTCCCCTTCTTGGCTTCTCTGCTCAGCTACCAGGATGTAAACTTCTGTTTTGATTCCGCTGCAGCCAGTTCCTCCCCTTGTGTCATGTCAAATGGTAACGTGACACAATTGGGGTAAGTCACTACTGCGGCCAGTGATTGGCTGTAGTGGCATCAAAACGGAAATTTACATCCTGGGAACGGAGTGGAAAAGCCCAGGCCAGGAAGAAAAGGAGCGGGGAGCCAGGCAGGGAAGCATGCTTCCCTTTGCTGGTCTGCCAAAAAGAGTGGGTTGCTATCCCCTCCCCCAGCAAAAGATGCAGAACCCCTTTAATTCCAAGAATAAGGCAGTACTCTCGCAATGGTTAGCGAAAGGGCAAAAGTCTCTTTATTAACAAAGACTTGGACTTTTGCCTTTTCACTGAAGATTGTGGGAGTGCTGCCTTCTTCTTGGAATTATTCGCATGGGTTCCTGAGTCAGGTTCTCTTGGCTGTGCACCCCATTTTTACCTTGTGAGATGTATGGTGCTGCTATCTGCATTTTCTGTCAGTAGCTGTAGAGATATGCATACATTTACAAAATATCTGTATAACGCCTTATTCACACGTCAGTGTTTTGGTCTGTGATTTTCATCTGTGATTGTGAGCCAAAACCAGGATTGGAGGCTTCACAGAGACAAGGTATAAGGTAAAGATCTGCACCTGTTCTGTGTATGTACTCACACCTGGTTTGGGCTCACAATTACTGATGGGAGTCACTGACCGAACACTTACTGTGTGAATAAGGAATAAGGGGTTGTCCAGCTTTGAGAAATCTATGGAACCAATAAGGGTACACCACACGTAACTTAAATGCTGTGGACTTTCCGCAGCAGAACTGAGTGCGGAAAGTCCACAGTGTTTACAGTAATAGCAAAGTGGATGAGATTATGATGTGGATGAGATAGGATATGCCACCAGTGTCAGATAGGTGTGGGTTCCACCTTTCTTTACTGCTATGGGAGTTCTGAAGATAGAAGAGTGCTGGCTCAAATATTTCTGCCATTCTTATAGCTTTAGATGGAGAGGTGGCTAGGCATGCACAGAGTAGTCTCCATTGACTACTATGGGACTTCCAGTGTGCTTGATCGGCTGTTTTCAGAGCTCCCATAGAAGTGAATGGACAGCATGATGCGCATGCACAGTGTGCTCTCCTTCGCTTTGGGGGCACGTTCTGGAGATAGGAGCGGGTCCCAGAAGTGGGACCTGCACATATCTGACATTAGTGGTATATCCATTGACTACATTGGGATCCGGCCACTGTCTGGCATAAATGTAAAAAGCCAGAAAGAATGAAACAAAAGGAGATCATTTAAAAACCTATGTAGATCCGGCTTACATCCAAGTAAAAGGTAGAGATCCCAGCTTGACATGAGCCATGTTGTTCACCAAACTTCTTAACATGATCTACAAAACAAGGAAAAATATTTCTGACGTACTGTATGTGTTTCTGCATCAGTTACATAGATATGTAAAGGAATATACACATCAAGCCCACCCTGAGGGAGGGTGGCATGGAGAACATAATTTAGAGAAAGGTGAAAACACATGTAAGGCCGCTTTCACGCAGTCAGTGTTTGGTCAGTGATTTCCGTCAGTGATTGCGAGGCAAAACACAGAACAGGTGCAAATCTTGCCATTATCCCTCATCTCTGTGTAGTCACCACTCCTAGTTTTGGCTCACAATCAGTCTTTCCCACATCAATGAATCATGGACATGTGCTGTCCGAGTTCTCTACGGAAGGTACATGTACCCATTGATTTTAATGTGTTTGTTAACATATCAGTGGTTCTCCATTGACTCGGTGGAAAAACAAGGGAGAAATTCACTGCTTTGTTCCATGATGTGGACCAAACACATCCATTGGCGTCCGTGTTAGGAGATGGTCTGGAAATTCATTTTCATTTGAGCAGAGTACATGGAATATGAATGACACATGGAGAGCAAAAAACGGACACATGGACCAAACGCGGATTCTCCACCGACGTTGTCACAAATGAACCATTGACTATCTTGTCACGGATGTGACGGATCACGGACACAGACGTGTGAAATAGGCCTTAAAAATACAACGTTGGTGGTTGTCCACCAGAAATCCAGATTTTATTATTATTATTTTTTTTTATCAAGTTTTAATAAAAAGATGTTTGATTTGTTCGACTTGGATTTTCATAAAATCACCATAATGTTTTCTGCCATATATGCCTGTATGTAGTACATTTGAAAAAGAGAGCTATGACATATGAATAAGGCTACTTTCACATCTGTGTTTTTCCTTTTCGGTATTGAGACCTGACATAGGATCTCAATACCGGAGGAAAACGGTTCCGTTTTGTCCCCATTCATTATCAATGGGGACAAAACTGAACGGAATGGAGTGCACCAGAATGCATTCCGTTCCATTTGGTTGCGTTCCCAAGATGGACAGAAAACCACTGCAAGCAGCGTTTTTTTGTGTGTCATGGGATGTGGAGCAATAGTCCTCTAACGGGACGCGTTTCGGCACATATTGCCTTCCTCAGTCATATCACAAATGACAATACATTTCATTTTATAGGTATCCAATCACATCACATGCATCACGTGATAAAATGAAATTTATTGTCATTTGTGATATGGCTGAGGAAGGTGAGCTGTTGATTTGGATTACTGGGGATGTGGAGCAAGACGGATTCGTCATGAAACACAATGTAAGTCAATGGTGCCGGATCCATTTTCTCGGACACAAAAAAACCTGGATCCGTCCCCCATTGACTTACAATGGTTTTAATGCCGGATCCGTCATTGTTATTTTAGAGATAATACAACCAGATCTGTTCATAACGGATGCTGGCGGTTGTATTGTCTAGACGGAAGCATTTGGCAGCCACTTATCTCCTCTATTGAAATAACATGTATTCTTAGCTAAAGCCCCACTGAACTGGTATTTCACATGTATGACTGGTGTATGACCAATCTTACTGTTCAATCAGGATTCTGTATAAAGACGAGATTTCACCTTAATGTGCATCATACCAAGGGCTCTTTCAGACGAGTGATCTGAAACGCATATGTGTACATATTTTAACAGCTAGCAGATGGAGTCTTGGACCTGAATTGTGCATGCTGCAATTTTCTCTGCATGGACCGATGGTCCGTTTTGAAAATCACATTTGGCCGATTGACTATAATGTGTCAGTGTTCAGTCCAGATGTGGTCTGCTGTACACGTGGACAGCACCTAGACTGAACTCTGGCAGATTTCCTGTCTGAATGAGCCCCTAGTCATAACTACTAGGATAGTGGACACGGCAGCTGTTGCAATGAGGTCAAATAGCTGAGGATACAATTTGAGGCTGCCCATACATGATGTGACCCAGCAGTGGTGTCCGCATGTGACTTACCTCTAATTGCTGGGTCACAACAAATAACATGTACAAGTGCCGACCAGCAAGTACAGATGCGGCCTGGGAATTAATAGTGAGCCACGTCTGGATCATGCTGCCGGGCAGCATTCTGTACGGGCAACTTTACTCACCAATGAGCCACACAGTTAAAGTGGTTGTCTCATCTTGGACATTGGGAGCGTATCGATAAGATTTTTCATTTGTATCTACATTTGTGTTTTCTGAACTCCCATATTGTTGAGGGGCCCAGGATCTGACACAATAATGAGCTCCATTAGGAGACAACTCTACTTTGGATCTACTTTGAGTCAATCATTTGCCCCTAGGGTCCATTTTTTTAATTGATTCTCAAGTAGCCTATTTGCCCTTACTGATAATATGTCCTCCATGTACAAAGGGCACAGTCTATAATACAATTAAAAGTTGACCAGTCCAGTATAGATGGAAAATGGTCCAAAGAAATCCAAGTTCAGCACTAATGGTGGTCATAGCAGGTTGGGACTATATTGTAAGTTTTGTATCGTATTATACTTTAGCATTTTTATCTACCAAGCAGTAATGTTGATCTTCTCATACCCTCTCAAGTACAATGTGTTGATAAACAGGATAAATTGCAATGAGGGATATAATTAAAATATGTACATTGGTAGGTTATACTATATGTAGGAACCAAAACTATGCACATACTGTAGAACTGTCTGTGTGGCCCTGGAGATGTAAAGGGGTCTTCAACTTGGGGCACTTTTTTACCCTACAAATGTGTCACCTCATCAGCATAATTAAAGGCATCCATAGCATTTACCTCTATAGCATGGACATATTTTTCTGCTTAGGTCTGTGCGCAAATTTGCAGGTATTGAGTAGCATACTCCAAGGGGCAGCTTGTGTTCATTCATAAAATGAACATTCTTCCATCTATGGCCACAAACCTGTAAGAAAAATACATTTAAGGTACTGAAAAGGGATTTTCAAGTCAGGAAGTAAAGCTTCCTGTTTCTTTCTTTCAGCAGCAAAAGATATGTCCATATATTGTAACCCTGCTCTTGTACTAGTGATCTCCCTGGGAGCAGATCTCCAGGAGAAGTTCTTGAGAACTTCCCTATTGTCTAAAAATGCGCAGTCTCAGTTCAAGTTAATGCCAGAGGTAAATTCCAAAGTATTAACACATAGGGGGCTCATTTGAGGAAAACTGCATTGACAAATATACTCATAGGACCCCTCAAACAAATGCAGTTACTTACATGGTATGTACCAGTATGTTCATATACAGTGGTCCCTCAAGATACAATATAAGTGGTAAGTGAAAGGTCTGTGCGGTGCATTGCTTATAGCACAGACCTTTCACTTACCAGTAGGAGGAGCGCCCGGCTGGTCACAGACATCGCAGGTAAGTATAATGCTTCTAAAATTGCCAAGTAACCATGGCAGCCAGGACTGCAGTAGCGTCTTGGCTGCCATGGTAACCAATCGGAGCCCCAGCGAATAAACTGGGACTCCAATCGGAACTCTCCGCTGCCACCAATGATTGGGGGGGGGGGTGATTTTAATTAGGGGGGGGAGAGGGGAGGCCGCACTGGCCACCAATGAATATAATACTGGGGAGGGAGGGAGGGGGGGCCGCACTGGCCACCAATGAATATAATACTGGGGAGGGAGGGAGGGGGGCCGCACTGGCCACCAATGATTATAATACTGGGGAGGGAGGGAGGGGGGCCGCACTGGCCACCAATGAATATAATACTGGGGAGGGAGGGGGGGCCGCACTGGCCACCAATGAATATAATACTAGGGAGGGAGGGGGGCCGCACTGGCCACCAATGAATTAAAAACTGGGGAGGGAGGGGGGTCTGGCCCCTGCTGCCTGGCAGCACCTGATCTCTTACAGGGGGCTATGATACGCACAATTAACCCCTCAGGTGCGGCACCTGATGGGTTAATTGTGCGGATCACAGCCCCCTGTAAGAGATCAGGTGCTGCCAGGCAGCAGGGGGCAGTTATGTACACAGTTCTTTTAGTATATTCTAACTTGAAGCATTCCCCATCACCATGGGAAGGCCTCTGTGTTAGAATATACTGTCGGATCTGAGTTTTCACAATGTGAAAACTCACATCTGAAAAAACAGTTATGCAGACGGATCCGTTCTGAACGGATGCAAGCGTTTGCATTATAGGTGCGGATACGTCTGTGCAGATACCAGACGGATCCGCACCGAACGAAAGTGTGAAAGTACCCTTAATTAGTTCCAGGGCGACCATTGTATGTAGAAACCATTGTAAGTTTCGTAATTAGTTCCAAAGCCCCAAAATGTCATTCAAGATAAGAGAAAATTAAGATTTTAGAAAAATAAGCAGATAACTAAGACATTATAACAGTCAGGAATAGCTGCTAACTAACAACTACAGCTATTTTACCACAGAAGTGACCTTGATTGGTTGGATATGAATCTGAGGCATTGTATGTTGAGTCTAGTTTCAACTTACGATGGGTCAGAAAAGACCATGGTATGTTGAAAATAGTGTATCCTGAGGCCATTGTATCTTGAGGGATCACTGTACTTTGTACTCTGTTCACCCATCAAGCACGTAATCACCGACCAATTTAGAATTACATACAAATAAAAAAAATGGCATAGATATCATGAAAAGCAATATTTGTACCAACCAATAGATTTCCATCTTTTGTTGGCTGTCTTGAGAGGCTGACCCCCATCCACTGGTTATCTTGTTCTGCTATACATGTCCGTCCACATTTTAGACCATTTGGTTCACCTGAAAGCAAAAGAAAGGAGAAAAAAACGTAAGGCTTAGACTAACATGTGCATTACTTCAGCTGATGAAGGGGTTGCCGAATGTCAGACCCCCGCCGATCAGATATTAACGGACATTGAGAATTTGTAGATCATAAAGTATATTATTTTAACCAACTTAGAGCACGTGTTCTTATGTTTTGCGGTATTAAAGGAGTTTTCCAAGTGTTTTATACTGATGAACTATCCCCAGGATAGGTCATCAGTATTAGATCAGTGGGGGGTCCTACTCCTCCGCCAATCAGCTGTTTGAAGAGACTGGAACGCTGTGGCCTCCTTGCAGCTTACGCTAGGCTAGTGACATCGGTCACGTGGCCTAGGAGCAATGCAGTCCCATGCAAGTGATTGGGGCTGAGATGCGGTTCCAAGCAAAGCTGCTATCCAGTGCTCGACTCCTCCTCAAACAGCTGATTAGTAGGGGTCTGGGGGTGCCCTCCAAGACCCCACCGATCCTGAGCATAGGCCAATTTTGAGGATAAGCCATCAGTATACAACACTTTAAGTTGTGAGTTCTAGACCAGTTGGGGTCATTTATCAAACTGGTGTAAAGTAGAACTGGTTAATTTGCCCCTAGCAACCAATTAGATTGCACCTTTCATTTTCCAAATGAGCTGTCAAAAATGAAAGATGGAATCTAATTGGTTGCTATGGGCAACTAAGCCAGTTTTACCTTACACCAGTTTGATAAATGACCCCAAGTGTATCTTGTCACAAACTGTCAAAACTTTGCGGTTGAGAGTGACTACTTGGGGAGGGTGTGACTATGCTCCTAGTCACCTCTGTGCTGAATAAGATGGAGCTTCTTGCTTCATTTCTACTATCTCCATCTTTAGACATGGCACAAAATCAGCTAGAAGGAGATATTTGGGAACACTTTTTAAAGGGTATGTGCTACCTATATATTTTTTTGCCAGTTAAAACCAGTTAGTGGTGCACGTCTTTTTATAATTTTCATTTTTGTTTTTATTTTTTAATTGTAGACTTTTTTTTTTATTCTACCCATTGTAGAAATGCCCATTGTAGAAATGCCTATTCTTGTCCGCAAAACGGACAAGAATAGGACATGTTCTATTTTTTTTGCGGGGTCACGGAACTGAGCAACGGATGCAGACAGGACATGGCGTGCTGTCTGCATCTTTTGCAGTCCCATTGAAGTAAATGGGTCCGCATCCGAGCCACCAAAACAGCGGCTCGGATGCGGACCCAAACAACGGCCGTGTGCATGAGGCCTTATGGGAGCGTTTTCTAGGCATGCTCTGTGATCTGTGCAGAGATTCCCATACAAGGAAGGAGCTGACAACCAGCTTTTGTGAATGGTGGATCTTCTGGTATTTATACACTTAGGTGACATATGTCATTGCAATCTCGCCTGCGATGATAATGAGATGACTGCTTAAAATTGATCTGAACAGATCAAGAAGTGGCGCCTATTATTAAGCTTAGCGGCTAGTATGAAAACGACAGGATTTTATCATTTTTTTAAATACAGATCCTGACATGGAAAATTTAAAATGGTATCACCATCGTTAAACATAAAAATCTTGATTTAAACCATAGGTCATTTTCTGATGACACATTCCCTTTCATTTGGATTTTACAAAGTTACAAAGTGTATTATATGGATCAACATTACTATGTTAAGGCTCATGTACACAACTGTATTTATTTTGTGGTCCGCAAAACACGCATCCTTGTGCATTCCATATTTTGCGGAACGGAACAGCTGGCCCCTAATAGAACAGTCCTATTCTTGTCCGTAATGCGGACAATAATAGGACAAATTGTATTCTTTTGCGGACCAGACATGTGGATACACGGAAACGGAATGCACACGGAGTAACTTCAGTTTTTTGTTTTTTTTGCGGACCCATTGAAATGAATGGTTCCGGATACGGTTCGCAAAAAAAACTAAACAGACTCTGAAAGAAAATACATTTGTGTGCATGAGCCCTTAATGTCTATCTTGTTTAGAATTAGTGTACAGCCTATGACAGGGATCGGCAACCTGCGGCACTCCAGCGGCTGTGAAACTACAACTCCCAGCATGCACACTTACTCGGCAGTTCTTGCAACTCCCTGACCTATGATATATCTGGAACTACTTCAGTTTCTACTCTGAATCATATTGACATTTTGGAAATTCTTATAAAAAGTAATGGGTGTGGTAATGTGAGCCATACATATGTCCCCACTGTACCATGGACGTTATATGCACCTATATCTATTGTGTCCAGCAAGAGTAGGAATATAGTCTTTTCTGAAGAGTAGGGATACATCTACAGCTTTGTAGGGGACTTCACAGACTTTTGTGGATCACTTCTGACAATAAGGTTTTTCTAGCTGGGCAGTAGTTGTATGTAGGGATTGGGAAGCAGGTAAATGCCTATGTGAGCTATGGTCATATATGAAAATCCCAGTATGTGTTACGATATTATTCTCCCACATGGTTTGTTTCTGCTTTTGTATTATAAACCACAAACATCCAACACAGGCGAAAAATATCAACCCCAGCAGATTGTAATGCTGCAACCTCATGCAGTTATATTTATTGGAAATGTAATGTAAGCCACATGCTTCATTGCAATTCTAAACTAGCCAACATAAAAGCAACCACAATCATATTTGGCTCCAGTTAAGAAGAACCCTCATTTATAGGATCCCACAACGTTTAACTCACTCTATAAGGCCCCCTGCACACGAATGTGTTCTTTTTTTTCCCCGTTTAAGGCCTCATTCACACGACTGTATGTATTTTGCGGTCCGCAAAAAATACAGATGACGTCCGTGTCCGTGTGCATTCTGTATTTTGCGGAACGGAACAGCTGGCCCCTAATAGAACAGTCCTATCCTTGTCCGTAATGCAGACAATAATAGGACATACGGATATACGGAACTGGAATGCACACTGAGTACCTTCCGTTTTTTTGTGGACCCATGAATGGTTCCGTATACGGTCCGCAAAAAAAAAAAGGAACGGACACGGAAAGAAAATACATTTGTGTGCATGAGCCTTAAGTTCCGTTTTTTGCGTTCCGTATACGGAACCATTCATTTCAATGGGTCCGCAAAAAAAAACTGGAAGGTATTCGGTATGCCTTCCGTTTCCGTATTTCCGTTCCGTTCAAAGATAGAACATGTCCTATTATTGTCCGCATAACAAACAAGGATAGGACTGTTCTATTAGGGGCCAGATGTTCTATTCTGCAAAAAATGAAATGCACTCGGATGTCATCTGTATTTTTTGCGGATACGTTTTTTGCGGACCGCAAAATACTGAAAGTGCCATACGGTCGTGTGAAGGAGGCCTAAATGTGTTCAGATGAAGAGGAAATGTGTTGCAGAGAAGAGGAAAAATCATATCCTATGGAGCAAAGCCACTTATATCGCTCAACAGGCAGCATCATTGGCCTTTTAGGGTATATTCATACATAGCCCTCGGTGTAAAAAACATACTTTTTTATCCTGTAGAAACCATGTGGGCAAAAATCACTGTGAAACCACAACAATTCAGGGTACAACACAGGACACATTGGCGTGTGCAAAAACACATTGAACGTGAAGCTGCACAAAACAGTTTTGTTGCGCCATTTTGTTGGGGTTTTGCCTACTTTTTTTATACCTGCAGAACTGTGGATTTCTGCGGACCATTAAATGTGGTTTATGCCTACATTTATTTTTTATTTTATTTTTGCTGCTCAAACAGATTGGCATAATACCTGAGAACACCATATTAGGGTGGGTTCACATCACGTTTTATGCCTTCGTTTGACGCATACGTTAGAAAAAAAAGGACACAAAAACGCAGCACACCGCGTTCTTGTATCCTGCACAGTCCGGTAATAAAAAGGTATACTTTTTTGTTTACAATGGTAAAAAAATGTAAGTGTTCTTTTTTTTTTACAATTGAACTCTATGGTGAATGGATGCCACTGTATGGCATCAGTCTGAGGCATTCGTTTAACATACACATTTTTGCAATGCATTAAACAGATTGCAAAAACGTGATGTGAACCTACTCTTATAAAGGGTATTATAGGATTTTGCTATTAATGGCTTACCCTCAGGACTGGCTATCAATATCTTATTGGGGTGGTACTGACACACAGCCCCTCATCCCCCCTGTGGATCTGCAGTGTAGCTCCAGCACCGGAAATCAGTGCCAGAAATGTACAACTCCATCTATTGTATAGTGGACAGAGCCGGTCACTTTAGCTCCCATTAACTTCAATGGGGGCAGTACTGCAGAGACCAGTTCTGTCCACTACAGGATGTTCGGAGCAGTGCATTTCCAGCTCTGACTGATGAATGGAGTGCAGGGTGTCAGACCCCTGCTGATCAGATATTAATGAACTATCCTAACAAATACCCCTTTAAAGGTTGGGAGGGGTTAGTAACCAGTGATAAAATATCTGTGCTGTCCTTCTCAAAACTAGCATAGCAGCGGAGGGGGAGCAAAGAGGTTGGAACCCAAGAGCGGGGTGCAGGTAAGTAAGGGGGTGTGCCCGAGAGCCCCCTGAAGATGAAAAAACCCTTTAAGGCAGGGATGCTCAACCTGCAGCCCTCCAGCTGTTGTAAAATGGTGGCATTCATTGCATATAAAATGTTTATTGTGAATGTCAGGACCAGGACCCTGTTAGGATGTGACACAAATATCAAGAAGAGAATTTTTCCATTAAGGCTGGATCAGAAAATCCTACCATGCTACATGATTGATCATGACATGGTCCTGGTTCCTATTACAGAGTGATATCTTGCACATTTAATGCAAAGATTCATTTTTTAGATGTTTTCAGAAGCAAATGACAAAACAACATAACGTCTTGTAACCATGGCAACTGTAAGAGCGGTGAATTAGTGGCTTGCGGTTTGGTTAGTGGCCTTAGTTTGTACTTATTCATTGCACACCCAACTGAAGAAAATTCACAGTATGTAAGATAAAAAGTCTACTAAGAAACTGAAAACATCATGGTGCCGTTTCTTCTGCTGTACTTCTTAACGTTTTCCATTTCCCAGATATATGAAAAAGATTTTTTTTTTCCAAAAGAGAATTCAGTAACTTAAAGAATGACTTAACTTTTATACAAGTTGCTTTTAAACTCTTCTAAATAGCCCCAAAATAATTTTTGTAATATACTTTATTAATGAATTATGTTGTTTTGCAACTTAAAAAGATACCCAAAGTTCAGGATAATACTGCTTTCTAAAATCCTCCTTCCCGTGCAGCGCTGGCTTGTACAGATTTGCTGTGGAGAAAGCTGTACAGGAGGGAGCACAGATCCCTGTCCTGCCTGCACTCCCCCCAAACTAATTCTGGCACAGCACATCCGTACCTTGTGCCCTGTACCGATGTGCTCTGCCAGGTTCTAGCTGATCGGAGCGGGCTCCTGCCTGTGCCCCGTAATCCTCTCAGTACAATGTTTAGTTATTCTTTAAAGATAATTTTTGTGCATTTTACACAACTCGGTTATATTAGGGCGTGGGTGCAGATATGACTAGAGAATTTAGAAGGCAGTTGGACCATTTTTGCGCCCAGTGAGATCCTTTTTATAAGCAAAACTCTCAGACAAACAAGTAGAAAACAATCCAAAATGTAGGTGCCAAAAGCAATTTTGGGGTCTACTGGCAACCTGGGATTGGTCTAGCCCTGTATTAGAGAGCTGTATGAGTAAGAATTTACTAACCCTAAGGGCTCATGCACACGGCCATTGTGTGGCCGTTCCGTGCATTGGGGACTGCAATGCACAGGCAATGTCCGTGCAGCGGGCCGGACCCATTCAACCTGAATGGGTCCGTGGTCTGTCTGCACCGCAAAAAAATATGACATGTCATATTTATATGCGGTGCAGAACAACAGAAAGAAACACCACGGAAGCACTCCGTAGTGCTTCCGGTGTCGTTCCGTGACTCCGTTCCTCATCTCCGGAATTGCGGACCCATTCAAGTGAATGGGTCCGCATCCGTGATGCGTGGTGCACACAGCCGGCGGCCATGGATTGCCAACCCACCGTTTGCGGGCTACAATACAGACACGGCCGCCCAACAGCCGTGTGCATGAGGCCTAAGAGAGTTTACTAGGGGCTTAGTTGCTTGGGTAGATAATCTGATCAGCAATAGAGCAAGTTGATTAGTGCTAATATATTGCATCTATATGTTGGGGTTTTCACTACATTGTTTGCTCTCCACAATTTGGATTTTTCCTGGTGTTTAAAGGGAACCTGTCATCAACTTTATGCTGCCCGTACTAACGGCAGTATAAAGTAGAGACATAAGTTGATTTCAACGGTCTGTCATTTATAAGCTAAAAGTAAGTGGTTGCCGAGAACCAACATCACAATCATTGCAGACTGGGCCTGGAAAAGAGTCACAGCCGCCTGAGAAGAGTCCTGGTTATTCATGAATTCCTGTTCTCCTGCTGATGACTGACAGTCTTCTACCTAGTTTTCTCCCTTTCTCTCTAGGAGAGAACTGACAACCATCAGCAGATAGACAGGAGATTATGAGATTATCAATAACCATGACTTTTCTCAGGTAGATTTGACTCTTTTCAAGGCCTGTGCTGTAATGATTATGATGCTGGTTCTCAGAAACCACTTACTTTTAGCTCAGGAGTGACACAGCGCTGAAATCAGCATTTCTGTCACTATTTTATGTTGCCCTCAGTTAGGTCGGCATAAAGTTGATGACAGGTTCCCTTTAATACTGATGCTCTATCCTAAGGATAGGTCATCACTATTAGATTGTCAGGGGTCCAACTGCCAACCCCCCTGCCAATCAGCTGTTTGAGGAGGCTGCGGCTTGGCCTCCTCACGGCTTAACAAGCACAGCGCCATCCATTGGATAGCGGCCGTGCTTGGTATTGAAGCTCAGACCCATTCACTTGAATGGGACTGAGCTGCACCTAGACCATGTGACCGATGAACCTGACGTTACTGGCCAAGAAAGAGGTGCAGATGAGCAGTTGTAATTACATTGTAATTCAGGTAATTTTGAAGTGGAAGCAATACTCGCACGAGAGCCGCTACCACTTCAAATGGCTGACCAGAGTGGGTGCTGGGAGTTATACCCCAATCGATCTGATATTAATGACTTATGCTGAGGATAGGTCATCAGTATTTTTGCACTGCACAACCCTTTTAAGACAAAATAGGCAATTCCTTGACAGAATGCTGCCTTTGTATTTAGTTACTAAATATTGATATTGTTGAAGATTTCAGCTTTGAGCAGAAGCATCGACATGAAGACATTGTGTCAGAATAAACTGGTTTTAGCTGTTTAGCAACAGCAATCATCTTTATCGTCAAGAATCATAGAAAACATTGAGATTGTAGGAACTACGCATTATCAAACACTAACAGTTAACCTACTGTCTAAACATATAGCCATGGTCAAAAGTTTTGAGGCTGACACAAGTTTGCTACTTACGTCTTTATGGTGGCAGTTTGTATTAACTCTAGATTGTTATAAAGAGCGATCAGATGAATTGCAATTAATTGCAAAGTCATTACATGCTATGAAAATTATCTTAAATTGAACCTGTCATCAACTTTAGGCTGACCTCACTGAGGGCAGCATAAAATAGTGACAGAAATGCAGATTTCAGCGGTGTGTCACTCATGAGCTAAATGTAAGTGGTTGCTGAGAACCAGCATCATAATCACTGCAGCCCAGGCCTTGAAAAGAGTCAAATCTACCTGAGAAGAGTCCTGGTTATTCATAATCTCCTGCTCTCCCACCCATCTGCTGATGGTTGTCAGTTCTCTCCTAGAGAGAGGGAGAAAACTAGGTAGAAGACTGTCAGTCATCAGCAGGAGAGCAGGAATTCATGAATAACCAGGACTCTTCTCAGGAGGCCGTGACCCTTTTCCAGGCCCAGTCTGTAATGATTGTGATGTCGGTTCTTGGCAACCACTTACTTTTAACTTATAAATGACAGACCACAGAAATCAACTCACCTGTCTTTACTGTATGCTGCCGTTAGTACGGGCTGCATAAAGTTGATGACAGCTTCCCGTTAATCACAAAGAAACCTTTCCACTGCATTTCAGCTCTGCCACATAATAACCTGCTAACATAATTTCAGTGGTCTTCTTGTTTGCTCAGGAGAAAGTGGCAACTAGGACAAGGCAGCTGATATCACAATGTTAAGCTGATTAAATTAGAAGGGCCGACTAGTTGCTTTAAATATGTGGTGGGGATGGTGCTTTAAGTAATTGTCTTTTTCTGTTAACCATGTTTACTTCCAGTCATCATTACTTTACATTAAAAGGGCTTCACAGGCAAGGACACTGCTGCTTATAAAAGTGCACCTAAATCCACCATTTATTAGATCATCAAAAAGGAGAGAGTTTAGTTGCTGTACAGATGGTTTCAAGAAAGTATAGCAAGTGCCAGGACCATCTCCCCTACTGGATCGGGTCACTACTAGTGCAGAGCTTTCTCAGGAATGGTAGCAGGACGGTGTTAGTGCATCTGCACACACAGTGAGGTGAAGACTAGAAGGATGGTCTGGTGTCAAGAATTGCAACAAATAAGCCACTTCTCTCCAAGAAAAACATCAAGAACAGACTGTCATTCTGCAGGAAGTACAGAGATTGGACTAGAGAGGACTAGGGTAAAGTTATTTTCTCTGATGAAGCCCCCTTCAGACTATTTGGGACATCTGAACAAATAATTGTCTTGAGAAGAAAAGGTTAGTGCTACTATGAGTCCTGTGTTATTCCAACTGTAAAGTGTCCTGATATCATTCATGTGTGGCGTTTCTTCTCATCCAAGAGATTAAGCTCACTCACAATTTTGCCTAAGCACACTGCTGTAAAGAAAGGGATTAAAACGTCCTCCAGGAGCAACTTCTCCCAATCATCCAGGAGAAATTGGATGGCGAACAATGTTTTTTTTCCCAGCATGATGCAACACTATGCCAAAAGGTAAAAGTGATAACTAAGTGGCTTGGTAAACAAAACATTTAAAATTTTGGGTTCAACAGTAAAAAGAAAAGAAGGCGGCACTCACCACTGAGTTTTGGGCCATAGCCAGGCAACTTCCCAGATCTCCATCCCATTGAGAACTTGAGGTTAATCCTCAAAAAGCAGGTGACAAACAAAATGCTGAAATTTTGATAAACTCCAAGCACTGATTAGACAAGAATGGGTTGCCATCAGTAAGGATTTAGCCAAGAAGCTGATATTCAGCATGCAGGGTGAATGGCAGAAGTCTTGAAAAAGAAGGGTCAGCACTGGAAATATGAAGTCTTTGCATAAACTTGATGCATTTGACAATAAAAGTTAAAACCTGATGAAATGCTTAGAATTGCACTTAATTATACAAAAAGATCTAAAAACATTAAAGTGTATGTCTATGAAAACCAAAATTTGTGTCAGTCTTAAAATGTTTGGCCATAACTGTAGTTCCTCCAGCATAAGCTGCCGCTGTGGCTCTACAACCACAATCATAAAGGAAGTAGAATTGAAAAACATAAAATTTTTAGAAAACATAAAAAAAAAAATGCTCACAATGACAGTTAAATGCATGTAAACTCTTCTATAAGAAACCACCATGACAGGAAACATATTAACCAGGAAAAACCTGGGGATAGTAGGGTCACCTTATCTCACTACCAGTTACAGATGTAACCATGTGAAAAGTTCTTCCAGGAAGTGATTTATCGCATCTTGAGGTTTCATAAATTGGCAGCTATCACCAGCAGTTATGTGTTTAATACTTTCCTCTTGCTTGTGTTTACTTTGCTTACTATTTTTTATTTCCATCTTGTGTGATATTTGGATGAAGCTAAAATGTTTTTCCAGAAAAGAAAAAAAAAAAAATTTCAAAAATGTATTTAAAAATAAAAAATAGGGTATGTATCTCTATATCCCCCATCATAGTTATTTCCTTAAAGGGATTATGCCATGAATTTAAAACAGTGTTTTACTCACTAATCTGGAAGACAAGCTTGCCTTTTTTGTTGGTGGGCAGCCGCTCATCAAGCTCCTGTATCTTCCAGGATGCATTGCATTTAGCTCTAGTTGAACCCTTCCTAACTTGAGCTATGGCTATATATTTAGATCACTATGACAACACTGAGGGGAGAGGAAGGGAGCAGGGAAGTTACGGAGCATGTTAGTGCACCTTTAATGCAGGAGAAAGTGGACCAGAGAGATAGATCGTAGAGGGCGCTACCAGAGAGGAAAATGTCATGTACATAAAAAGTGCAATATTTTTATTGCATGGCTAGTGCAATAATATATTTTTTAAATGTCATAATCATTGCATAGGAATACTTTTTGTGCGATAACATCTTTAATTCTGGGCTGCATAGGTTCTATTACCAATTATGCACAAAACCAAATGTGTATCCTGGGATTTAGTGTGTAGTATAGGTTGTTAGTTCTGATTTGTTCTTTGCTGCTGGACCTGAGCAGAGGCAAAATCTGCACATGCACTTAGATCTAAGTGACAGGCTTGGACTGGCCCCCAGGGGTACAGGTGAAACCCCCGGTGGGCCACTGAGCAAGGTGGGCCCCTAGTCTCCCACCCCCTGCACCAGTGGCACATAACACAGTAGACTTACTGCACTACATACATATATTCAATGTACAGCACCTCAACCAGCCTATGTTCAAATAAAAAACTTGATAGATTATTAAAGAAACTCCCACTTTATTATTATAGACTGGATCAGAGCTGAGATGACTTCTAGGTATAGAGGAAAGCTGCCAGTGTCCTCTTCTCCCCAGGACCAAAAGAAAAACTGGAAAAAAACGTATTTTGACTGCTTTTTCCGGTGCTTGCTTGGAAGGATTCAGACCCAAGTCATTGAACAGATAAGGTGTTAACTTTTATTTGCAGGGTAGTCAACGCGTTTCGGGGGCTGGATTGCCCTCTTCTTTAGGACTTCTCCCCAGGTCCTACCTTCTCAAAGTTGCTGCAGGGACCCCCCTATATTCAATCATCTGGTGGCATCTTTCTGCTGTGTGAGCAGGTAATATTTGAACGTATCCGTACTGTGCGCCCCAAAATAAATGTCACTGGTGGGCCCTAGGCACCCTAGTCCGACACTGTTAAGTGATGACATGTAAAGCTTGGCATTGCCAGTCACCTGAATTTTATATTACTGCATTTTCATTTCAAGTTAATTCATTATAATAACATAATAAGTACACCTGATAATAATCATTATCAGGTGTACTGTATATTCAATATATTTATATGGGGTCAAATAAAATCCAGCCTGTGGAAACCACATTTCCTCCAACTTTGTAGAACTGTCTGTAAGCCTTTATATATCACATATACAGATAATACATCTGCTAAATCCCTTTATCTCACTCCACAAAGTCACACTGGTATGCTAAAATTAAGATACAAAATGTAACCAAAGAGAATATTAACCACAATGCAACTTGTCCGACCACATTTACCAGCCTACAACCAATGTCTAATCAAGTCTGATAAGAATCTCCAGTATTACCATTTACAGAGTGCAGGATAGCAAAAGAAAAGTTTACTGATTTAGAATAAGGCACCACTTACACATAAAGTATAAGGCTAGTTTCAGACTAGAGCTAGAGAATCGGCAGGCTGTTTCGGCAAGGAACAGCCTACCGGATCTCTGTGCGTACCAGCACTGCTGGAAGCTTGTAAGTCTCAGTCCGGCCCCATTAACTATAATGGGGACTGGTCGAGATCCTTCGGCAACCCAGCAAATATGCCGAGAATCAACTGGAAGAAAATCTTAGTGCCTGTATGCAGAGAGATCCAGCAGGCCATTCCCTGCCGGAACAGCCTGCCGAATCTTGAGCTCTAGTCTGAAACTAGCGTAAAGCGGTACTACACCTGCTGATTTTTTGGCAGATGATCGCTAATAAGTAGAGATGGCCTTGCGGTTCGCCCGGAGGTAGTTTCGCGGCGAACTTTGCGTGTTCGCGATTCGCCGAACATATGTAGAAATTAGCGCTCGCCATATTCTTTTACTTTATGAAGAACTTTGACCCATGACACATCCATCAGGTGGTACAGGACAGCCAATTGAGACGTTTCAGCACATGAACATACCCCCTTACCTGATCTGGCCGCCATTTTACATTCAGTGTTTTGCCAGTGTAGGGAGAGGTTGCTGTGTGGAGCAGGGACAGGCTGTTAGGGACACCAAACGCTAGCTAATTGGGCCACAAAATCATTTTAAGGACTGGTATAGGTGTGCTATCGATATGTGTGACTTACTGAGGGGTACGATATACTTATAATATACTTTTATAATGAGTCAAAAACACATATATCTATATAGTGATCACCTGGGGGCTAGGGGCCTAGGGGCTAGGGGCTTACTAGGGCCATTTTTATATAGGGTAAGGTTCCGGACGGGGTCGCTCTTATCAGGGCGGGTGGTCTGTGGTTAGGCTATCAGGGCCAGAATAGCACCCCCCTGTAGGGCAATATCAGGGACAGTTCTTTGCCCACCCTGTCCTTCAATACCACATCATCTTTTAGCCCCGGGATAGATGTTTTTTTGCTTTCCCTCCGGGATTCATGGATGTGCACTGGGACCCCCCGGATTGTGGTAGGAGATATGGTTTCTGATGTGGTGCCGCCGAGCACCTGATTTAGTGCCGCCGAGCACTTGTTATTGCCTACCACATCTATGCATTTTGCTTAAATGTGTTCTGCACTTTGTTTTAACTGATGATCTATCCTCTGGATAGATCATTAGCATCTGATCAGCGGGGGTCCGACACCCAGGACCCCCCGCCGATCAGCTGTTTGAGAAGGCAGCGGCGCTCTAGCAGCGGCCTTCTTGCTGTTTACCGCTGGCCCAGTGACGTCACGACTAGTATCAACTAGCGTGGGCGGGGCTAAGCTCTGTTCACTTGAATGGAGCTTAGACCCGCCCACGCTAGTTGATACTAGTCGTGACGTCACTGGGCCGGCGGTAAACAGTGAGAAGGCCGCGCCGCTGCTGGAGCGCCGCTGCCTTCTCAAACAGCTGATCGGCGGGGGTCCTGGGTGTCGGACCCCCGCCGATCAGATGCTGATGATCTATCCAGAGGATAGATCATCAGTTAAAACAAAGTGCAGAACCCCTTTAACTTTAATAATTACATTTTTTTTCATTTTGAGGGATATCTTTTCCATTCACACGTCCGCAAAATGGGTCCGCATCCAGTGCAGACCCATTCATTTTTAATGGGGCCAGAATGTGCTGTCCGCATCCGCATTTGCGGATCTGCATCCGTATTTGCGGATCCGCACTTCCGCATCTGTGTTTCCGTTTCCGCAAAAAAATAGAACATGTCCTATTCTTGTCCGCAATTGCAGACAAGATTAGGCATTTTCTATTATAGTGCCGGCGATGTGCGGTCCGCAAATTGCGGAATACACATTGTCGGTGTCCATGTTTTGCGGATCCGCAAAACACTTACGGACGCGTGAATGGACCCTCATAGTAATATTATTAAAGGTTACGTTTTATCTTTATGTATATTCTAATGGATTGCCTTCCTTGTACAATGATATAATATACTTTCTATGTTAGAAAGTATATTATAGTGCATTTGTATTGTGCGGCAGTTGTGTGCGGTTTTGCAAATAATTTCTAATGGTGTGATATACCAGTCGCCCCCCAATAAAAACAGATTGAAGCGGGGTGTTATATACCAATATACTTTCTTTATAGTGCATTTGGGTACTGTATAGTGCATTTGCGCATGCGCGTACGCGAAAATGATATTGCCGATATTTTGCATTGAAAAAAATGATTAATGGAGATCGCAAATTCGAAAATACTTCTGGTATGTCACTGTCCATGTTGTGGGACTATTTGTGCACTTCTAGTATTTATTTCTTGGCTGCAAATATGAGCTGAAGGTTTTTCAGGTTCGCCTACCATTAAAATGAATGGGACCCGCCGCAACTTGCGGTTCGCGAACATTTGATCGCGTTCGCGAACCGTCCCGGCAGATTTTCGTCCATCACTACTAATGAGCATTCATAGTAATGCGCGTTAGCGATCATCTGCCACCAATTGCATTGGGCAAACCAAATCTTTTGACAGGTTAGAAAATCACTGTTTGCAGGCAGCAGATCTTGGTGTCTAATCACAATCTACTGCTGGCAAACAATAATTCAGGGAAGAGCGAAGGCATAGTGATCATGTGCATGCAAAAGAAGCGGTCTCCTCTGCTAGCGAGCAGGCGATTGCCAGGAAGAAACGCTTCCTTTCCAACAATCGCCTGTTAAATTGGGCTGTCTAATGCAGCCTTAAGATCCAGCAATTAAGGTTAAATTGTTTAGTTTTTTTCTAAAACGGACAAATCTGTATCAAACACTTGCTAACAAGGGGCGATTTAATGATCCTTTTCAGTAGCAGTTTGGTCTATGTAAACCACCCAAATCAACTGTTAAACAGAACACAAACAAAGCAGTCACTTGAGGAACAAAGACTGGCTCAATTAGCAACAAATGGCTAATGAAATGCAATTACAGGGGTAAGACAAGGAAACAGTTGCCTTAAGTTGGCCATGCACATTAGCTAGACGTTGGCTGATGGTTGAACAGCAGTTGAACAAACAATCATCTGCTGAGTGATCATTTCACAGACACAGACATAAGACCCTTATATACATTAGTGTATTGTCAGCCAGACCCGCTGAGAATGGCGGCTTCATCCGCTCCCTACTTTCTCCCAACATCATGAATATTTTTGAAAAATCCTTTTGTTCTGCATAAAGATAAGTCACCGCCATAAGTATCTGGCAGTGGCTTTCTTCTTCCCTCCATTGAATACATGCCCTACAGGGAAAGTTCCCAGTGGGCTGATGCTCAGGGGGCCACCTGAGTCCTCCTCATGACCGCCAGCCACGGTAAGTAATGATCTGACGCTCCCCTCCGGACTCCTGAATTCATCTGTATTGCCATCCTAAGGCAACTGGAGTAGGAGGACAGAAGAAGGCCGCTGGCATTGGCCACCACAGAGCGGCAGCCTCTGGGGAGTTATTTTGTGATGTTGGGGTGGTATAATATGCCGCAATACGGTATAGCTTGCCCCGCCTCCTTGCTTTTGCCCCACCCTCTTTCAATTTGGTCTTGACTACAAAATGGGGCCACTTTTAGTTCCCAGTTTGCCCCCCGGATGAACTGAACATTTATGTGTATGGGGGAGCCTAGGAGGGAGTCAGGAGAGATATTCGTCAAACAAAAGATTGTTAACTGACAACTATTGAATATGTATGGCCGCACCATACACAGTTTAGTTCATATTGGCCATTATAGTTGCTCAGACTGGCTATACATGTTGAATGAAACTGGGAGATGGACAAAAGATCTCTTTGGGAACACATTTTTTTTAGCCATAAATGATCTTCCTTAGAAGGAAAAATCTTTCCTTTGACTATCAGCTGTTTTCTCTTCACCCAATAATGGTCTGTCATCATTCGGCTAAAATGACTGACTGTTCATTGTTAAATTTCCCCCGATGAACCATCATTTTGGTTGAAATCGGCCATTCTAATCAACTTTCGACTGTTTTGGATTACATGCCAGATCCTTTTGTTCCCAAGGGAAATGTCACAGGCCAAAGCATAAACAACATCAGAAAATCTTGAACCAAGATGAAAGAAAACAACACAAATGAGCAACATTTCACATTTATAACATTGATGAACCTGTTCTCTGGTACAACCTTTTGCGTAGTGTTTCTCATGCCGTAGCATAGAAATGATTGGCCATCAAACCCTTTACTCTCTTCTCAATTCCAATGAATGCAACAGTCATAAAAATTAGGTCTTTGCATCATTAAGGTGGCAAAGCCCCGGCATAAAAAGTGGAGATGGTGATTTTGACCCTCAAGATCCCTACAGCAAAGCTTGAACTGGAAGTAATGACATTGAGACGTGGACACACTAGGTCAAAGCAGCTGCAAACATTGAACATATTACTCCAAGCACTGATAGTTTGTATGACATGTCTGGTAATTCTCCTTTAAGCCCATCTACTATAGCAAAACCTAAAGACACATTTTTTACCCCTGGAAATAACATCCCAAGAGAAGAAGGTTTACATGTGATTAACTTTCATTTGGTTTCAATAGCAGCAATTTCTTAAGATGTTTCTATTCACTCTTTAAAAGTATAAGCAATTTGGTTAACATCCGCAATGAGGAAAGCAAATTACCCATGACTGCTCTCCCAAGTCCTGCAGCAAATTTCAGTGTGTTCTATGAATGGAGAGAGGGTCTGGCTGCCGGCAGACCTAGTCAGATGTCTGGACAGTGAAAAAATAGTGTCATGGCTGAATAACAATTGAATACACAACTTCTGTCCCTCTGGACTTTTGTACAAAAAACTGCAACCTTGTGGCTATACAATTACTTTTTTCCAATGAAACATTATTTTTCTTTTGAGATGGATGAGTAGACTAAGGCTCAGTTCACACCATGCTTGGATCGACATTCAGCATACAAAGCACTACAATGCTCCCAGTGCACACGTCTAACACATCTACACATCTATAAGCTTTTATTAGCCAGACAGAGCCTTTCACTTGTAACATATGTTAGGTCAGTCTACACTGGTATACTTTCACCTAGCTATCCAGCACTTGTCATCCTTAAAAGGGTTTTCACAGATTTTAATACTGATGACCTATCCTCTGGACACCTGGAACCCCCATCAATCAACTGTTTGAGGAGGCACCAGCCCTCCTGTGACCACCGTGACCTTCCCCCTGCTCACCAAGCATAGCACCGTACATTGCATAGTGACTGTGCTTGGTATCACAGTCCGGCCTCATCCACTTCTATGGGGCTGAGCTGCGCCTAGGTCATGTGCCCGATGAACGTGACCTCACTGGCCTAGAAAAAGCTGAGAGAAGGGCGCGGCACGACTGCCAGCAGCAGTGCCATCTCAAAACAACTGATCGGTGGGAGTCCCAAGTGTCAACCCTCATGATCAGTATTAAAATCTTGGAAAACCCATTTAAAAACATCTTACTTTATTATATACAGAGAAATAAACATATTAAAATTCAAAGGTCTGAATTTATTATGTTTGTTTCTGTTTTTAAGGGTGATGAGTGCTGGATATCCACATATGGAATACATCTGCTGGGCAGCCAGCCCCGAAACATCCATGCACTGCGATCATCACGGGTGCTGCTGAAATATGAGTGCGCCGCATCCCCTCTTTCATTTGATACATACCGTTACCTGAATTGTGTTGTGTAGCCGAATACACTTACAATACAAAGGCTATTTATGGAATTTTCGAAATTATCCAATGACCTGAAGTTTTCTTTTGCTATGATATTCATTAAAAGTCAATCTCTCATACCAATTTAGACTATCATCTACAGTAATACATGAGTAGTGCTGCAGATAAGGAGTCCAGATTTTTACTTTCCTAACACCCCTGGTTTCCCCGCTGTCAGCGCTCAGAGCTGCACTGAAATACACAGTCCAGACTACTGTGCTGTTCTAACATAATGGAGAGGACCCGTGTGCATGTATGGCAGTCCTGAATATGCATTTCAATGCAGCTCTGAGTGCTGACAGCAGGCGAATGGGAGGCAGTAGGAAAATTAAAAATATCAACTTGAACTTCAGATCTGCAGTATTACTCTTATATTACTGTCCAAAATCTGGGTGACATGTCCTTTAGGTTTTCCCATTCTACTTTTATATACAGTCAACTAATTATAATTATGCCATCGATTTTAGGTGTATCATTATTTTTGGTTAGATTCCACGCATGTGACGGGCACAGTGTCCTACTGAGAGCTTTGAATAGCTTTAATCTTATAGAAATCTGATTCCTATGTCTGTAACATGAACAGAAAGCAAGCCTCCTTACTTCTTCTTCTGTGGTCTAGAACTGGTCTATAGATGCAACATCTGGAGCCACAGGTTGTAGACCACTAACCATTTTAACTTTAGCTCATTACCATGCACCGAGAAGCACATCACTTTATTCTTTCTCAGGAAGGGTGCTGGATCTCCTTAAAGAGACCAGTCCTGAATCAAAATCCGACTTTCCAACAAACCTTGGGATTTGAAAAGGCAATATAGCCAAACCTGATATTCATCCGTAGACAGCTTTTTCAGGGTGCTTGCCCTCATCAGTATGGAGTAGTATACAGATGGAAATCTGGTCTGGCTATATTCCTTTGTGAAATCCCAAGGCTTTTTGGAAAGTCGGATCTTGACCCATAGGGGGCCACTTCCAAAAGGTGACACTGGCGAGATGGTTCTCTTTCTTGGGAGATACCTCTTTGCATACTCTATTCTTTCTTAATTCTAGAACACACATTGCACATGTATTCACAGTATTGTTATGTGAATACAGGGTGTAATGAAACTATTTTGCAAAGTGAGTTTAGTTCATTTACTATATTGGACACATTTCTAACGTCGCTGTATGCTGCAGGAAGACGTATGAGTTGATGCACGGGCATGTGACTCATTGCACTATACCTAAAATGACTTGGTCTGATAATAGAACACAGTTACATTCATTTAGGGAGGTTATGCAGCGAGCAAAGATATGCAAGTTTGCGGAAATTACTCAGACACAATGGAAGGATCAGTTAACAATTATCTGGTCTACCCACAATTTCACTGAATCAGTAAAACTTACATCAGATGGAAGATACCATCTTGCAGATCAAGAACTGAAGGTCTGTTCATATTCTTCATCACATTAAGCACATGTGACAAGAAAATCCTAATGCACGTGTCAAATGTATCCAGCATTGTATGCACATCTATCCATCCATTCATCTGTCTCTATAAGTAAATTTCATTTAAATTCTCATACAGATGTAGTAGAGTTAACACTCATGCTTTATGAGATGTGTTATCTAAACTAAATGTGATAAGCAAACACCTTTAATTGCTTTTCAATGGCTTTTGTTTCAAGATAACGCGATGAGTTAAGAAATTAGAGTTAAGAGTTTGTGTGTTAACCCTGCTACATCTGTAGGCTGGCACACAATTGGCACGTCTAGATCTATTTTTCAGAGGAATAATGTGGCCTGGTGACTATTATCATGTCTATGCTCTAGCGTAGATCTGGTTAGGTAACCAAATTTATAAACTTAAATATCCAGGGGTTCTGGTTAAGGGCCAGAAAATGTGTGCTCAACAGAGTACCAGAGGATCCTCCGGTGGGCCCAAATTCAGACAATAATGGACCACTATTAAAACAAGGGCCTTAAAGTCCTATATACACATAGGGTGGGCCCTCAGAATAATTTTCACTGGTGAGCCCAAGGGTCTTCAGTCCGACACTGTTTAATCATATTATCTATAGCCTACTCCTACACAGATTTTACATTGTTTTACCCAAGAAATAGATATGAGGAACATGTGCTTTCAAACGTTTTATGTGCCAGTACAGATAGGAGTGTCTGGTTGTGATCAGACCTGGAGGTTCTCCCACCTAGTGATGCTGCTAATAGTATTTTCCATGGACATCATTTGTTAGATACTGCTGTACATATGTTTGTATGTATAAAGATTTAAACTGAGCATGTTCGACCAGCTCAGTGAGATGGACAAAAAATAAGGAAAAGAACAAACAGGAGGTGGCGCTATACAGATACATTTTATTGAACAGCTCACTGGCTGTACAACATTTTTAACGACATGCAATTACAAAAGTATTCAGATCCAGGTGCTGGTTTGTAGAATATGTAGAATATGCTTCGTGACACACCTCTTTAAGTATAGTGCACAACATTGCTCCATTAAAATCTGTAAGATTATGTAAAATTTGAAAAGGTCGAACTGCTTAATCAATGCCAAGACCTTCTGATTCGTTTTCTGATTAGTAGGACCCCTAAAGGTTATTCCTCCAGTGATACTGCAACAAGCTTCTCCATGCCACGATGTCAAGTACTGCAGTTCTACCATAGCTTTCCACCATTCACCCGCATGGAACGGTGCTGCAGCTACATGCACATGGAAGGTTTCGTGTCACACGAAGGGGCTATCACATGTTACTCTGTAACAGAAGTCATGTATTTTAAAAGATAGAAACCCCCTTTAAGTTTTTGTTTAGGTTAAAAAGTGCCATCAACAACTCCAGCAATCTTGATGCTCATATGCCATCTCATTTCAGCCCTTCATTGACTAAGATGTGGTAAAGGAAGCCAATAACTGGTATGTGGGTAGCAAATGAAAGCTTAGAAGACCCATAAAAACCAGCTGTTTTAACAATTTCCGGATGAAAAGTTTTTTTTTTGTTGTCTTCTACCTTTTTTTTTACAAGGTTACAGGATGTGTGCCAGCCAGATAAGTGAAGAGGAGCCGCGCTTGCTGTTGACAATGCATGTAGCATGCACTTACTCTGCTAATGGCTTAATGTGCTTTCATTGGTAGTAACCAGCCATTTAAGAAGCGTTTTGCAGTTGTATGAAATGGTGTCAACCTAAACTCACAGACCAAGACAAATAAACATTCTCCATGAGATGACCTTCATGTCACAGCCATATGACGAGTTTGTTTGCTTACTGTTAATATGTCACTTTGGAGCATTGTTATATGCAGCAAAACTTTTGACTTAGTTTTAAACTTTTATACTTTACATCTGTTACATTACACCATCCTTATGGACGTCCCATTTAATAAAAATAAAAAAAAAACCTTCCAAAATGCTCCTCAACTTTGACACCAAATAGGTGACCTATTAGCAAGGATAATTGACTAAGCACGTGCCCTCTGGTACTCGAATGCCTGCTCTATTCATTGACACACATTTGCTCACACAGGGGGCTATTCATCAATACGAATGCAACTGAAAAGTGTTGTGACCCCCCAAAATTAGATGAAAGTAATTTCTTCTATTAAAGCTGCTCTACAATAAGAGAAGTCTCGATTTCAGGCTTCCTTTTATATTTCTGTGATTATGCCCTGATATTCATTCCTGTATTTCATGCCCTCAGATATTTTTAGAACACAACGTAAAGCAGAAGTGACATGAGGCTCCTATTGTTGCATGAAGTGAGCCTTGCATAATATGGCCCTTGCATAATATGACTGGTAACACTGCCTGCTCACATCCAGCAGTGGACATAAGATATCTCTTGGATGTAGGAAACAAATGGGCCTCAGGTTCTGGTAGGAATAGGTGGGTTGGGAGAGAGAGCTGTGACTTCTTCATCACTTATGTGGGTGGCCATCTCTAGACTAGAACAGTACAGAAGACAACCTGCTTGATTCCATCTGGCTTGGTTCTTAGAGACACTGGTTCATTACTGAACCTGTGCCTTGATTTTGTCTAAAACTGTGGTGCATTTCGGCGCAATTTGGCACAAAATGTAGCATCTAATGTTTCTCCACCACACTTGCCAAGGGGTTGTGATTATGTTGAAAAAGGGTTCGGTGTAGCCTAAATGTGACTTTTATTTTGCACCAAAATGTGCCAAAATTTCTGAAGGCAAGAAAACTAAAAGTTGTCGTAACCTTTTAGACAGGCAGTCTGTAGATGTGCCAAATCTATCATAAAACCTGAGATGCTGTGAAAATATTGGCACATTTAAAGTCTACCGTGTCTAACTCCTCATAAGTCTGGGCCACTATGTTTTGGAGAAATGTGATCAAGAGGACAGTAAACTCTAGATCATACAACTTATTGTTGAGTCATGTCATAGAGTTCCCCAGATCATCCTTATTGCTAAAATGGTTGTGTTCCTTAGGCTACATATCTCTGAGTTATGTTCCCAAGCTCTCTATTGAGTTAAATGGTGATCCCAAACAGATCTGCAAAATGTGTTCAGCGAATTCTATAGGTTAAACACCGACTGGTCTTTGGAAATTGTTATATCATATGCTGCACTGCATGCAGGGGCGTAGCTAAAGGCTTATGGGCTCTGGTGCAAGAGTTCAGATTGGGCCCCCTTCCCTCAGTACTTTGTGGCCAGGAGCAGGGAAGCACATAGCTTTCATGCTGCCTTAAGCAAAAATTGATCCGCCCCCCTTCCCCACTTGCCAAATTCTTGACCTAACCCCTTCTCTCCAGCCAGAGATGTAACGTGACCAGCATGCACTTTCTATAATACTGGTGTCTTCTGATCTGGCACAAGGGTCTTGGAGCTCCTCAGGCTCCTGGGCCTGGTATTGACTGCTACCTCTGCACCCCCTATAGCTACACCCCTGACTGCATGGGTGAAGATACAGAGTCCTGCAGAGCAGGTCATTTTAGAGTGTCCGTATTCATTAGATGTGTAGGGTGGCCTCCTGACTCCCGAAAGCTGATGCTGTGCTGTGATTGGCATTGATTGAATGGGACTGAACAGCACAAAATATATGCTAACAATGGATGTGATATTACAGATTAAAAAAGAAGCTACAGCGTACCCGGATTTCCATAGTCCTTTGGTAAAATAAAGAATACCTATATATATTCTGTAACTACACATGCACGCTCTTGTGGCATGCAAATCTTTTCACACAATGTACAGGAAATTGAACTCTTGTCAACTACCCAGATTTTATTATAGGATCTCAGTGACAGTAAAAGGCTGAATTTCAACCAATGTTATGATCTACTTCTAATTTGGAAATTTTAAATTTCTCTTCTGTAGTCCGAGCCTCTTTCCTGTACTGCGCCTGTTCCAGATACTGAAGCGAACGGGACAGTGCGAGACTTTAGTAGAAGTCAGGGCCAGGCGTCATGACACTGCCTGGCCCTGTCAATCAAAGTGGAGAGGCTGCGGTAGTTGCAGAGAGAGCAGAGCCTCTAGGTGTAATGGTAACGCCCCCATTGCTCCTAGAGGCTAATTTGCATATATTAAAACATAATTTTTCTCAGCAATGCGGGCACATATGAACATAGGACCAACACAGATGCCTTCAGCTGCCAAGTGCACAATCTGCCAACAGATGTCCTTTAAAGGGAACCTGTCACCGGTATTTTGGGTATAGAGCTGAGGACATGGGTTGATAGAAGGCCGCTAACACATCCACAATATCCAGTCCCCATAGCTCTGTGTGCTTTTATTGTGTAAAAAAAACGATTTGATACATATGAAAATTAACATAAAAGAGTCATATCTTACTTGTGTGACCAGAGAAGAGTCATATTTTCAAGCTCTGACTCATCTCAGGTTAATTTGCATATGTATCAAATCGTTTTTTTTACACAATAAAAGCACACAGAGCTATGGGGACTGGGTATTGTGGATGTGCTAGCGGCCATCTAGCAACCCATGTCCTCAGCTCTATACACGAAATCCAGGTGACAGGTTCC
This sequence comes from Bufo bufo, assembly GCF_905171765.1. Taxonomy (NCBI): domain Eukaryota; kingdom Metazoa; phylum Chordata; class Amphibia; order Anura; family Bufonidae; genus Bufo; species Bufo bufo. The sequence goes on from NC_053395.1 coordinate 175,979,696, forward strand.
CTTTAAAGAAAATGGTCTTATTACTTTTCAAGTCTTTATAGTCAAAATGGTGGTGGAATTATGGAATTGAAGCTAATTTTGCATAGGTATTGAAATGGTGAATATGTTACTAAAGGGCAAAGGTGAAGTTGGTAGGATAGAATAAACTATGTAATACTCTCTACATATTTGTACTGATGCATGGTTGTTGTTTAGTAGCTGCACTCTTCAACATACACCACAGATACGACTTGTAGATCCTGGGCCCCAGTAAAAAAAATTGAACCATACACCCACCTAATATAAATGATTATACTGGTAGCACAAGGGGACCTTAGGAGCTGCTCAGGCACTAAGACCAGGAGCAACTGCTACCTCTGCACCCCTATACCAGTGATGGCAAACCTTTTAGAGACCGAGTGCCCAAACTGCAACTTAAAACCCACTTATTTATCGCAAAGTGCCAACACGGCAATTTACCCTGAATACTACCGTCCAAGATAGTATATCTTACATGTATCATTTAGCTATAATAGCCTGTCTACATTCAGTGCACTGCCTGTGGTGTTCATAGTGCAACCTGTGCTGATGAATGGCAGGAAAAGTCTAAGACATATTGGTACACCATAGACTTTTTCCAGGGTGCGGGTGCCCACAGAGAGGTCTCTGAGTGCCCCCTATATGGCACCCGTGCCATAGGTTTGCCATCACTGCCCTATACCGTCACTTAACTATTTTTTTCTCTTTTGTAAGGGGAAGAAAAGCAGAACAACCCACTATAATACAAGATGTAAAAATTATCTTATAAAGTCATAAAGTGATTTATTTATCTTACTGGAAATTTAGACAATTCTGATATTTGGTGTTTGTATGTTAGGGGGCTGTAAATCAAGTAATAGGATGTTATTGTCAGTCCAGGAAAAAGGAATTCCTATTAGTGTGATAAATAGGAAGAAGGAAGTGGATACTGTAAGATTGCTTCATTTTGATCTGATAGCGACATGTTGCTTTTTGTTACAGGCCGCATTTCTTCTGCCAGATCTTGATGTTTAAAAAAACATTCATCTAAACGGGGCACAATCTATAGCCTAGAATCAATTCAGTCCATCTAAAACCATTAGGAATTACTCTGGGGCACTGGTTTGACATCAGTCACTAGTGATGCAACATATCATATATATAATGGTTGGAATTGCAGGCAATTTAGCCATACACTACTGTATTCCTATTAAAGCTGATATCCAAATGTTAACAAAAATTAAATCAATATATTTCAAGTTTTTTTTCTAGAATTTAAAATTAAAATACAATAACCTGTATTAATATATATTTTAATAAATATTAATAGAAGCACAGTTGCCTTATATACTATTAATGGTAGAAATCCTGAAAATAAGGAAGAGCAGCCACGGTGAAGTCAGACTCCTTGCACTTGGTCCATGCAGCGCTCCAATCAGAAGATAGGTGCGGATGTGGAGCAACCCACCTGCATATTCTGACAACTTTTGCAATTATTATTATTATTTGTTATTCAATTTCCATTCATTCCATGTACATATGAAGAGCAGCCATACATTGCCTTATATACATAATACAGGCAATTACACTAAGCATGAACAAGACGAGTTACAGACTGGTACAGAAGGAGAGAGGGCCCTGCCTGTGAGGGCTTACAACCTACAAGGTAGGGAAGAAGGACACAGTAGGTGAGGGTAAAGCTGGTCATGGTGGTATAGCGGCAGCAGGATCACTCTAGGATAGAATATATTCAATAAAAACAGTGCTCCAACTCCATTCTTGACTGATGAAAATCCAAAGCTTATGTAGGTTATGTACGTATGATCTGAATAAATATACTGTAATATGAGTAACATATCTTACAAGCATACAAGGTTTTCCCACCAAATTAGCCTACTGAGATCTCCTCTGATGCTTAGGAAAAAGGTCTCATCTCCAACACAGAGGCCCTGTTAGAGAATTGCAATAAAACTCAAATCAAGAGCAATTCCTACTTAGTACCAAGCTAGCAGTGTAGTGGAGTTTTTGTCAAGGAAAAACTGAGAATGTCCAATATGCTTTATCTTTTGGCCTTCAAGGCCCTTTAACTGTTATCTATGAAAAAGTTGCTACACATTAGATTATCATTGGCTAAACCTAGCAATTTCAGCTGAGCCAGCTGATTATCTAAGGTGTATAGGGGTCTTCTGACTTTCCCCGACAGATGATGTCAAGGGGAAGAAGGATAGGGCTCGTTCTGAGAGGTGTCTGGCAGCAGTCTTCTTCTATCTTGCCAATGAAACACCTAGTTTTTCAAAACTGGGGTAATGTCTTATTTGCTCATAGCAACTAATCAGAATGCACCTTCCATTTTTCAAAGCTCCTTTGGAAAATAAAAGGAGGAATCTGATGGTTGCTATAGGCAACTAAACCAGTTTTCCTTCACACCAGTTTTGATAAATCCCCCTCATCGATTTTTGGCCAAATTGAGCATTCATGTGTATGAGGGGTTTGGGAGGAATAGCTGCTGGCCGAACGAACATTAGACTGAAATCTTAAAAGGGTTTTCTGGGATTTTAATATTGACGACCTATCCTCAGCCGCTATACTATGTATGGCACCAGCGTTAAACAGGGGATCTTAGGTCCCACCAGAAAAAAATGATTCTCTAGGTCCAACTCCTATATTATCAATAAAGTTTAATAGGTTTTGAATCAAAGAAATAGACCCTAGAGGCAAGTGATTGGCTCCAAAAGCAGTCAAATGATATTTTTTCTCCTAGATCTTTAGGGCCCATTATGGTATCAGAGCCTGGGCCCCCCGGAGGATCCTCTGGTACTCTGATGGGCCAGTCCAACTCTGTATGGCACTGTGCTTGGTGATCTCAGTAAAGGCTGCAGTTCTACTGCAAGTGTCAGTGCCTTCTCAAAAACTGATTTATGGGGGTCCTGGGTGTTGGACCAGAAAACCCCTATAAGACCATTACTAATCTACTGCCCCTAAATAAAACGTTCAGTTTATAAAAACATATGCATTGAATAATTACATCACAGCAAAGTCCTTATTCTGAAGAGGCCGGTACTGTATGTATTTTTGGTGGTCAGTTCTTTTAGTTGTTGATTCTACTACTGACTCCACAATCCGAATCTAGAAATAGATATCACCACTATACAAAGTTTCTTCAGCTGTCCCTGTTCTGCCAAGTGATAAGAAACTGGACTTATGTTCAGTTAGATCTAAAGCTGGCTAAATTCCAATCTGACCACCATGACCTGTGATGGCATGTGTCTTTCTCAGAGTCCCTTACAGCAACCCTAGCTAGATATGTAGAAATACAGATTTCCCTCTCCATGCTGAATTCACACTGCATGATGTGAACCATAAGTTAATGGTAAAGGGGGCTGGAAAAGTGTTCACAGCTGTTATCACTTCCATTCTCCCACGGAGCTGTGAAGTAAGGATATGCCCAGACTTAGGAGCAGTCTCAATCCCATGTGCAATGAAAGAATACAAAATGGTCTTGAAATACAGTATCCCATGAGGGTTGACCATTAGGAAGAGGTCTCATCTGCAGGAAGAGCATGGCTCTGTCCACATTGTGGTTGGGGGTTCAGTTTGAATCTTCCGTCAGCAGTTCTGTGACAATCGATGGCAAGAATAGAGCGGCCAGGAGTATTAATGCAGTCAAAACAATGAAAACGAGAACATAAATTATTTAATGGGGTTGTCAGGTACACAGTGCACATAATAGAGATGTGAACAAAGCCTTGACCTACATGAGGTCCTCCTCATTGCTCTCTAGCAGATTCTCCATTTATATTAAGATGATATGGCAGCATTCCTCCTCACTTATAGTGCATGTAAACTAGTGGTTTGTCCACCAAAGGACCTCAATATATTACTTATTGAATTTTTTCCCCTTTTTCCAACATTATACATGAATGCTGCATGCATTGTGAGGGATTGCTTTTTAGAGGAGTGCATACTGTAGCAGTTATATTATATTGGCATGCATGCGTTTAATCAGAGTGCATTCCTAGTCTGTAAAGTAGAACAATAAGAATATAGTCCCGGAGGACAAATAATTATTACAGGGAAATTAAATATGCTTTTAATTACATTTTATAATGAGCTGTGCGTGCTCAAAGGAAAAAGATACTGGTATTAAATGTGTTAAAGACAAACTCTGCTCAGTGCTCACAGTTCGTGGCTACACAGAGAGGGGTAGAGGAGAGGGAACCACCTTCTAGAGGCTGTAAGGATAAGGCTTTATTCACACTAGTGTCACGTCTTTCATTTATTATTAGCAATGACAAGTATGCCTTATCCATTCTGATCAGAATCCTGATGGACCCCATTGACAATAATATGGTCTGTCAGGTTTCATTTAGGGTTCTGGTATTTTTGATGGTTCTGAAGGCTGAAGTACTCTTGTCCACAAGTATACAAGAGCTCCTGATGGAGACCTATACTAGAGCTCCTGATGGAACATCTAGTATGAACAGAGCCTATAGGCCCCCATACACATTAAACTACTGTCAGCAGAACCAGATGGCACTCTTCCTCGACAGATGATGTTGGGGAAGAAAAAGATTGGGTCTTTTGAATTTTAGCGTGTAATCCTTTTGTTCTTCCAGGAGAAAAGCCATCACCAAACGTGGCTTTCCCCACTCTGCCCATTGAAAGCACATACACGCTCACCTTGTTATGTATTTGGGGGTGTCAGTAGAGATAGCTGTCAGACAGCTATTGAAGGTGTATGAGATCCATTACAGATGAATATAAGCCGGTCTTCAACCTAAAAGTGATAAAGGACACTATGCCTGCTCCAGTCACACATTGACTCCGTTGTCTTTGCCGTCATCAGTGACATTTTAGCTGCTCATGTGCTCAAGCTGCTCAACACTATTAAAAATGTTCATTCTGGGTCCACTACCAATAAGGCCTGCATCCTCTACCTTGCACTGAAAAGAGTTCCAAACTGGCCATTTGGCTCTGCACTGTAAGCTGTAAGTGTGCTTTGAACCATCACCTACACAGCAATATAAAGAAACATTTGCATTTCAAACCACAGTGTAAATGAAAATTCTAACTTGAATTTGCTCCTATCATCTATCTATCTACCGTATTTTTCACCCCATAAGACACACTTTCCCAACCCCAAAATGCTGGGAAAATGCCACTGCGTCTAATGGGGTGAATACTGAATTAGTACCGGAGGACCGGGAAGTGGTGAATGTAGGGCTCTCCGGTCTCTGTACTCACCGCTTCCTGGTCCTCTGCCGTCAGCTGTGCTGTGACTGCGCACAACGTGAGGACGTCAGCACTCTGAGACCTCACGTTGTGCGTGTCGGGTCACAGCAGAGCGCACGCCAGGAAGAGATGAAGCTGGATCCTGGGAGCGGAGGCGTCCGGAGCAGGAGAGGTAAGTGTATTTTTTTATTTTATTTACTCTGAGCAAAGGAGTCTGTACTGAGGTCTGGGGGTCACTTACATTCAGGGGTCTGAGCTAAGGTCTGAATGGGGGTCATTCACATTGGGGTCTGAGCTGAGCTCTGATTGGAGGTCTGATCTGAGGTGTTATTGGAGTCTTAATAACATTGGGGGTCTGACTGGGGCTCTGAGCTGAGGTCTAATGAAACATATTTATGTTCTTATTCTCCTCCTCTAAAACCTAGGTGTGTCTTATAGGGCGAAAAATACAGTATCTATCTATCTATCTATCTATCTATCTATCTATCTATCTATCTATCTATCTATCTATCAATCTATCTACACACACATAAGCATAGATGAGAGTAGATAGGTAGTCAAACCAAGTAAAATAAATAAGATATATCTATATCTATCTGTCTATCTCTATATATTTTATCTATCTATCTATCTATCTATCTCTATATATTTTATCTATCTATCTATCTATCTATCTATCTATCTATCTATCTATCAACGAAAAATGGCGGCACAGGCTGATAAGCGAGTTTGGGTGCACGTCCTTAAGGGAATAGGCTTCTTACCCCAATTATAGTCCAGAAAAATGAACGGCACTCAAATTGGTTATAAGAAAATAACTCCTTTAATCACCCGTGTGGTGCAACGTTTCGGCTCAATGCTAAAGCCTTTTCTATCTATCTATCGCTTCCCCTAGAAGACAGCTTTTTCAATGCAGTTTTTGTGTTGTCATCTCAATGTCTCAGAGAAGATTCATCATAATTTCTCTCCCTCTCCTATTCCCCAATCCCTTTCCTTCCATTGATTTTTGTGTTTCTCTCCCAAACGTCCAATGTGAATGTGCTGATTTGTTTGTCTGGTCTTTTCCTTGGTCTCTTGTAATTCTGCTGCACTCTGTACTACTGACCTTTGTGTCAGCTTCTATATCTAAAAGCCTAGGAAACTGTTTTTGTAATTCTGGTGTTTTCTAAATTTTTCCAATAAATAAATTAATGATTAAAAAAAATTCGCTGGCACAGTGTTAATTAGGCTGACTATCCCCCATGTATATCCCCAATATACATATTAGTACTCCAAACAACTCGGATCATGAATGGAGCACTCACAAGACATATAGCGTTCCAGGATTTCTCACTAGGCACTATACATTCATTCCATTGAAATTGCTCACCTTAGGCGAGGTGTTATTGCAATGTACACCTGAAGGTATACATGAATCTGTGACGCCATACCCGGATGGTGAGCACCCTAGTAAATATCACTCTTTGAAACTTAATTACAGACAAAGCTTAGGCTTGTTATCAGCTGTAGAACCACAGGATACCAACCTCTTCTTTAGAACTTTAAGGAAGTTGTGTTTTTCAGATCTACTCTGTTTCCTGCACAGAACATCCAACCAAGCCATGTAATGCAGCAGATGTGATACATTCTCACCCCCCTCCCCTCTTTCCAAAACATACACATCCTTTAGACATGCACTGCAAGAAGCTTCCTTCAGTCTCATCTGATTGTGAAATGGAATAATGGATGTAAATGGTGACAGGCAATACAAAAGCAAACACAATGCAAAAGATAACACAAATGCAAAAGATTCTGATGTAGATGGCAATGAAAAAGAATGGCAAATGTCTGGGGTACTCCAAGAAAAACGCCCAAATAGAGATATACACTATACTGTATTGACCATTTTCACAATCAGTTCTAACATTAAATTCTAGGAGTAGAATATGGATGACCTATCCTCAGGATAGGTCATCAATATCTGATCAGTGGAGGGTCCCACTCTCTGCACTGCCACCAATCAGATGTTTTAAGAGGCCACAGCGCTTCATCGATTGCTATGGCTTCCTCACATCATAACAAGCACAGCACCGTACATTGTATATTGGTTGTGCCTGGTATTGAAACGTTCAATGGAGTGACACAGCCTTTTCAAACAGGTGATCAATGAGGGTGCCTGGAGTCAGACCCCTTACGATCAGATATTGATGACCTATCCTGAGGATTCTACTCACAGAAGTCCCCTTTAAATAGGCATGAGCCACTAATTTTCTTCATACCCTGTACATGACGCCAGTACTCCCTTATACAAAGGAGTTAAGCGTTTTTTTTTTTTTTTTTTCAGAAATTGGTGCAAATGTAGCCTTTACCCAATCTTCGGAGTTACAACAAAATCAAAAAAAGGAAAAACATAAACAAAAGGCATTATTTGCATTCAGTCTTCAGGAGCTGGTTTCTTTAAAGGTATCCCCTATACACTGGATACCCAGCGGACAGGCAACCAGTGATCTATCAGTTATCCCTTGTACAGTGGATAAAGGATACCTTGTTCTATCCAGAATACACGTTAAACCACTAAAGGATGTTCTATGCATGGGCTATGTCCACCACCATCTAAGGATGTATCTGGTGCATCTTCCATGGACAAGCTGAGTGTAAACAATCAGACAGTTTCTTGAAGTTACAGTTACCAAGATCATATGAGTGCTAAATGCCATTGTGTCCATACTTATGGAGAATTCCTTTAAGCCATGCACTATATCCATTATATAAATCTAAATATAAACAACATGTTCCTCTAATAATATAGGAATTTAAGTCGGGTGTTTTAGTTCACAGATTATTTTGACATCGAGGCCTGGAATTAGACACTTCTGCCTTTGACTAATAATGGGTTGTTACACAGGCTGCTACTCAAAAGTATGGCATCAAGAGAGCAAGCAGTTCAGAAGTTCATAATTTGTAACAGAACAGTAATCACGTGCCATTGCCATGCTCTGCTCTGCAAAAACACATTGATTCTGTAACAGATTTCATGAGAAAAATTAAAATGAGGAAATAAACTCAGTTACTGCACATGTAGTAAGTAGGTCCACTAAGAAATTCATTCCCATACATTCATTCATTCATTGGCCCCATGTATCACCACCACAGGTCCTCAGCCTCTCACATGGCTAAATCAGCTAATAATGGGTTTCCCCTATGATCACCATATTTCAAAGGGACGCTTTAAAAGTAGTTGTCCAAAATGAAACACCCCTACAAGTCCAAAAATATCATGTGCTTCTGAGTGAGCAGCAAGTATCCTTTCAGTGATCCCATGCTCTCGAAATATTTTAATTAAATTAAACATAATCAGAATAATTCATGTCATGTCACCCAGACGACTAACATGTGTGTACTGCAGTGCGAAACATTGAAACATGACAACATGTAACATATGACGTCGCTGGCACTCACCCACGTCCATTAGTTCACATGTCCTATTAATATTGTCTCCAATTTTGCATTTGAAAATAGTTCCAGGGCTGACGATATTTGTGCGTGTGGTCAGGTTGGATTTTGGGGCTCCAACAATAATCCTGGAATAAAAATAAATAAATTAAATGCATAAAATAAAATAAAATAATAATTAAAAAAAAGTACATGGAAACGATAAATACGCTGAAAATAAACAAATAATAAAAAAAAAAATAGAAGCAAAAATACAAAAAATAAACCTGAAATGCTTGTTACCTAAATAAAGACTGTGCTGATAGCAACCAGATGCACATTCTTAAACATGATGTAAGGCAGGGGCTGCTGCAACAGCTACATGATAGCAAATATTTGCTAAAAATTGACGGAAACACTCACCACTTCTCATCCCCATAGCTGTGGAAAACCACAGAGTAGCCAAACAGGGATCCATCTGGTCCTTTAAAAACCAAGGGGTTCTCCTCATCTATATTGTACGTTCCAGCAGGGTCTGTCGTGAGGACACAGATCAGTGTAAGACTCCAGATGTGGGGCACTTTGAAAAGTTTGCAGCCTTCTCCTCTCTTCATGATCATTCTGTAACTTTTACTGCTTTCCTCAAAGTAATGTCTTCATAGCAATGGAATGATACTTGTGAGTACTGAAGCCTTGTGATTGCAGGGTAACTGTCTGTATCCAGCATCCAACAGCCAATGTTGTATATCTAATGAAGAAAACTTTTTTTTTTTTTTTTAACGAAGCCGCCCACTAGTCCTGCTTCCCCTCCTCCTCCTCCTCCTCCTCTGTGTAACAGTTTGCTGCTCCAGGACAGAGACTACACAGTTGGAAATCTTTGGATGTGGCTCCTTTCTAGCAATTACAACTTCTGTCTGTAACATGGATAATATAGGACTACAACGCATTTTTATTTCCGGTTGACTACTGCAAATTCTTGGCCTTGCTTCTTCAAACAAGTAATTACAGCAGATAAAGATGATCTTTGATGATTTTAACCCAAAAAAAAAATCATATAACTGAGCTTTAATTGTGCTCCAGCTTTGTAACGTCATAGATTATGGATTTGGGAGTCAACAGCCTCAGGAGGGGGACTTATTTATGCACTTCTACACATTAGTATAGCAATCTATAAGGACTTGGCCTGTAATCGAAATCTATGGATACACTGGGTCAGTATAGACTGCCCCTTGGCTCAGTGGTTAGCACTGGTGCCTTGCAGCGCTGGGGTCCTAGGTTGAAATCTGACCAGGACAACATCTGCATGGAGTTTGTATGTTCTCCCCGGGGTTTCCTCAGGGTATTCTGGTTTCCTCCCACACTCCTATGACATAGTGATAGGGACCTTAGATTGTGAGCCCCATTGGGGACAGCTTGTTGCTGATGTCTGTAAAGTGCTGAAGAATATCTCAGCGCTATATAAGTGCGTAAAATAAATAAATGTAAACCAAGTGATTTACTCTGATATAGCGCCAACATATTCTGCAGCACTGTAAAGTTTCTTTTTTTATCAGTCACAAAATATGTGAGACCATGTTCACATTTCCATATGACGTCCATGGAAAATCCGCCAGGGTTTCATCTTTGAAGATTTTGGTGAAGAATCCGTGGTCAGTGTGTCCATTTTTGTGCCCTCCATGTGTCATCTGTATTCTACAGACCTTGCTCTGCGCAAAATTTATTTCCAGAGCATCTCCTACCAATGGTCAGTGAAACACGGATTTCATCCATGTTGTGTCAGTGGTTTTTCCTAGACCCATAGATTTCAATGGTCATGTTTGGTCCACATCACGGACCAAAGTACTGCATGTCCCTCTCATGTCAATATTCCAATGACCCTGTGAACAAGGCCTAAGTAAATGAATGCTGTCTACCTGACATTAACCCCTTAGTGACCACACACATTTGTTTTAAAAATCGCATTCCAAGAGCTATAATTTTTTTTGTTTTTTCATCAATGTACTTGTATGAGGTCTTATTTTTGTAGGAAAAGTTATAGTTTTTGATGCACCAGTTTGGGAGCGTGTAATGACTGATTAAAGCCAGGTATTTAGCTAAAACCCCATTTGTTTTACGTCAGTAAAAAGGCGTATTAGTGGTCACTAAGGTTAATTAAGATCCCGGTCATCCACAATTTCAATATACATAATATAATACAAAGACACAACATATTTACTATTCAGTTCTTTGGAAAATATTTGTACAAGGACAGAAAGACCTAGAGTAAAGGTTTACATTTAGAGATACTTTTCTGAAAATATTAGGTAACAGTTGGAAGATCAAGTCCATATTATATTATTGTCAGAATTGCCACTGGTGGTTGTGAGAGTATATAGTAGTATAGGATTACTCTGTGGTTTCCCCAAGTATCTGTCAGCATGGTGAAGGCTGCAGGCTGTGCCCCCCAGCAGTGTCTGAATGAAAACCAGACCAGAATTGCAGAATTCCCTGTAGTCTTCTGATAGTAGAGAAACCACAGGGGGTGAGGTGTATTTTCCCTGCTGGATTTGGATTGCTTCAAAATCTAAGGGTGCAGTTTTGATGCATAGAATTTTTGGGGAAATTGCTGCTTAAAAATATCTCTGGTATAAAAAGGAAAAATGTACTTACATTATACATAACCCCTGAGGCAACTATTTTCCTGTGCAAAATACAGGAGAAGAAGTGCTGGCAGTGTCAGTGATATGAGGAGCATAAATATCCAACATGGCCACCTATGGGGTCAGGAATCGGCCAAAGAACCTCCCAAATTCATGGGGGGTACACAGTGCTTAGGTAGAATATCTATTAGGGAGATGAAGTGTCGGCAATGTTAAAGCTTCGTTTCATTAGCATTTCCCTATACCTGAACTGGGTATCTTCATCTTAGACATTTTGGAATATCCACAGTATATGCAATAAATGTCTAATATACTGTATATAGATCTCACCTCTGGGACCCACACCTATCTACAGGAGGAGGTCCCCATCCCACCATCAACATCCAGGCAGATATGAATGTGTAAATGAATGATGGCTGTGCATGTGTGCATCTTTTCCACTCATTCCTGTTAAAGTAAAGGGAGATATGCCATAAATGTCTAAGATGGGTATACATCCCTTTAAAGGGTTTCTCAGGGACTGTTAAGGGGTTATACAAGTTAAACTTTTATGAGAGTAAACTCCAGGGAGGCTGTTAAAATGATTTTAAAAAAAACGTAATCTCACATTCCCAAGCCCTTCCATTCTAGTTCCACCGCTCTGTCCTCTCCACCACACTACAGCTGTGAGGTATTGTTTTGGCTGCAAAGGTGATGTGCCGTATACAACAGCCAATTGCTGGCCTCAGTGGTCTTATGCCATACATCCCTGAGGCCAGTGATTGGTTGCAGCAGTCAAATGCAATGTACAAGACGCCACTGCTGCAGCAGAGAGGACAGAGTGGTGGTGCTGAATCGGAGTGGGGCACAGGAAGATTACTTTAATTTTTAATTATTTTATTGTCTCCCTATAGTTTTCCGGCATAGAAATTGAAAAATGAAAACCCCTTTAAGATTAACGGCTTAGCCTTGGGTCATTAAAGGGGTTCTCTGGGCTTTTAATATTAATGACCTATCCTCAGGATAGGTCATCAATATCAGATAGGTGGGGGTCCGACACCCAGCACCCCCGCAGATCAGCTGTATGAAGCAAAGGCGCGCGCAGTGCGCACGTGCCATGTCCCTTCTCTCTTTCTGCTCACTGCTGCTATGTCTATGGCGAGCAGGAAGAAAGAAGGGAGAGGGCACGCGTGCACTGTGCGCGCCTTCCCTTCATACAGCTGATCGGTGGGGGTGCCTGGTCTCGGACCCCACCAATCTGATATTGATAACCTATCCTGAGTATAAGTCATCAATAATAAAAGCCCGGAAAACCCCTTTAATGTTTGATCAGGGAGGATGAGTCTGACCTTTGGTATCCCCATCCATCAGCACAATGAGTGCCTTATTCCCTTCATAGCACAAGCAACTAGTGCTTCTGATGTTTGTCCCATTCAAGTCCAACAGAACCTCTTTTAATATTTCATGAAACTTGGACCTTATGCACACGACCGTATTTCGGTCCGCCTCCAATCCAATTTTTTTTTGCGGATCACTTGTGGATCCATGCATTTCAACAGTGCCGCAAAACATGGCCGCATGCTCACGACCGGGATCCATGTTTTGCAGATCCACAGTTTGCAGAGCACAAAATACTCAGGGTTGTGTGCATGAGGCCTTATCTGCAACTCTTGGATCTTCGCTTTAAATGTTTGTTCATTTTCAATGCCCGGCAAACAATGCAACGAAAGCTGCAGTAATTTGTCCACATTATGTTAACCTGGACCCAGACAAACAGAAAAGGGACGCTATGATTTCCTTGCCTGCAATTTCCAATAATAAGAACATCAGCTGGCAATGCTGAAGTGCTGTATCTCTGTCTTGACTGGGATTTACTCCAAGAAAAATTGAAATCCAACTTGGATCAGGAGTCTTGACTATGCAGTTCTGTCTTAAGAACTTAACAACTCAGCTCGTATTGGATATAGGCAGTGCTATGCCACGTTACATAGGAGAAATTGTCAGATTAGAAGACTACTGGATGGTTTTAAGTAATTTCTTTAATTATTTTACACTGTTTTATAGCTGTAAAAAACAAGCTATTCAGATAACGTTTAGCACATAATACACTGATGTACACATCTGGGTGGGAGATCAGTCTGCCTACATCAGTGTCTCAAACTGAAAAATACAGTTCTAAATAAGCTAATCTATGGTTAAATCATGGCACACGCTCAACAAAGAAGAAACCCAAAATGACCTTCATTATTTCTGAAAATATGGTTTAGTCATCGCAAGTATCATAGAAACCAGAAACAAACTTGGACAGCGTGTTCTTGTGCTAAATTTATTACTGGTCCTCCATAATTAGTAAGCACGGTGCACGTTGGACAGTTGTTGGGCTCAATGAGGGTAATTTTTTAAGCTGAAATATGCCTATATTAGCTCATGCCAGATCTAAAATTGTGAGTGTGGCGTCGGCAGGGTAGGACACGGTCCGGCAGGCCTGTCTCATTTACCATTTTCTACACCTGTTTTAGGCATAGAAAAAGGTCTAAATATAAGATAGCAAGGAAGGTGTTTTACATTTAGAACTGGCGGAGGATCCACTGCCAGCTTAGGGGTTTATTAAGAACGGCGTCTAAAACGCCATTCTCAATAAATGTGCCGCAATGTTCATATCTCTGAAATGGTTGATTTGGACTCAAGTTAAAGAGGTTATCCGCAATTTTCTAAAACATTTTTAATGGTTCCCCCTCTTCATTTGATTAGACACCTTAACAGTGATAATGTTGAAAATATTCCTAATGGGCCAGCGCTGTGCTCCCTGCGTTCCCCGGTGGAATTAGGTTTCAGCACTTCCTGGATTACATACCATACATTAAGCTTGTGATCCTAGCCCAGTCACAACCTGCGATGTATGCGTGTTGTGCCTGCTCAGTTAGGGAGGCTTAGGCACTGACTGCTCAGTTAGGGAGGCTCAGGCACTGACTGCTCAGTTAGGGAGGCTCAGGCACTGACTGCTCAGTTAGGGAGGCTCAGGCACTGACTGCTCAGTTAGGGAGGCTCAGGCACTGACTGCTCAGTTAGGGAGGCTCAGGCACTGACTGCTCAGTTAGGGAGGCTCAGGCACTGACTGCTCAGTTAGGGAGGCTCAGGCACTGACTGCTCAGTTAGGGAGGCTCAGGCACTGACTGCTCAGTTAGGGAGGCTCAGGCACTGACTGCTCATAGCGCCACAGGCTGCCTGACTGCGCAGGCACAACCCAGGAACACTGCGCTGTAACTGGGCTAGGGTCATATGGCAAATGTACAGAACTTGATCCAGGAAGTGCCTGCAACCTAATTACACAGGAAAGCGAAGCAATGGCCCTGTAGGAATATTTACGACATTATCGCTGTAAAAATGAAGGAAGGGCCATTCCATTTAAAAAAAAAATTGCGGATAAACCCTTTAAGTAGAAAGAATCAAAATCACAATTCTAGCATGTTTTTAGGGTATGGACAGACCTGCCTAAAGGATTTTTTGTCAAAGTCTGAAGCGGATTCGAAAGGAATTGGAAATATACAGGAACAACTTATACTTCTTCTTCCTGTTAGATCTGCTTCAACACCTTGTTCAAAAAATTCTGTCTGGCTGTACCCTTAAAGTGATTGTGCCGTAGACAACTTATTTGCCTATTTAGTCCTATTCAAAACCTGAGCTTTGAATTAAGTCGTGCACAAATTTCTGCTCTGAAATAGTGTTGTCATTCCTATAAATGATGGATGTACATTGGCTCTTGACAACTTGAAATGATTTGGTTTCCCTGCAGAGATTCCTAGGATTTCCCCAGGTGTTATGACCTTATTTCAGGAATCGTCAGTGAAAAGGTTATCTCTGTAAGGCCTCATGCACAAGACCGTTGTTTGGGTCTGCATCCGAGCCGCATTTTTGCGGGTCGTTTGCGGACCCATTCACTTCATTGGGGCCGGAAAAGATGCGGAAAACCCCTTCATGTGCATCCACACGTCCATCCATACATCGATTCCATGGCCCCGCAAAAAAAATAATAATTTCCTATTCTTGTCCTTATCACGTACAAGGATAGGATTCCTCTATTGAAGGCTGGACGTTCTGCTCTGTAAAATGTGTAACGCACACAGCTGGCATCCGTGTTTTGTAGATTCGCAATTTATGGACTGCCAAATTGGACACGGTCGTGTGCATGAGGCCTAAGACCCATACAATTTATAAGAGAAATACTAAAAAAAAGTGTGTTATAGTTGTAAAGGCAGTGTGAGTGGGGGCCAGAGCCCACCTTAGGAAAACAGGCTCTTGGAGGAGATGGGTGCTGCTACTTTTCCTGCACAAAAGAGTGAAAAGCTGGCCTCAGTTGATGATGAGAGGTGACAGCTAGTGTATCACCTACTCATAAGGAGGTGGTAGGTGGAGGTTCTCTTAAAGGTGAGGGCTGGCATCATTTCATCTCAGAGCAGTACATACTGCATGGTGTTCTTTCAACCTCCCCCAGTTGGGGGTGAGCGCTATGTAGACCCTGATGCAGCAGCTACTGCAGCAGGATAGGGAGCCTGATCCATTCCTTTGACCAACAGTCAAATGAATTTTAACCAACTACTGACAGGTTAATGCTAAGTTCAGATTTTGCTCAAAATTGCTCAACCAATATCCAATTACACTGCAGGGCAGCCTTTACTACTATACAAAGTCAGTTTTATATCTCTATAAAGTACTCATCTTGCCCTTTCATTGCTCATTACACCCATGCAACACCTCCAGGCTGTAATTAGTTAACTATCGCAGTGATCAATTATGTAATTCACTCTTACAGTGCTCATTTAATGCTGGCATATTGCACTCAAATAATTCTACCATAGCAATCTCAGAAAATGTGCAAAGATGTATAGGAGCAAGAGCTCTGATTTCTAAGTTGCAAAATTACTCAACAGAAGTCATCTACCTTCCCAGACTGGATGGACACAAAACCGCTTCGGTCCGGTCACAGAACGCAAAAAAACGGACCGAAATGAATTCTGATCCGTTCCGTTTTTTCCCCATTGACAATGAATGGGGACAAAACGGAAGCGTTTTCCTCTGGTTTTGAGATCCTATGACGGATCTCAAAACCGGAAAGGAAAAACGCAGATGTGAAAGTAGCCTTATTTTGATGACATATCATAAATGATATTGCAGTGTGCCTCTTTGAACAATATAAGATTCTACATCACGTCTCTTCCATTTTGCTGAGAATGATTTAGAAGAGGAAGACTGACACTTTGGCTCTTGGAAGGATTTAGCTGGTAGATTAAGAAGCATTCGTCTCTAATAATAACACTTAAAGCAATGACGTTCAAAAGAATTGTACATGAACTCTGCTCACCTATCACAATTTGATTAGTTTCTCTACAGAGTAAGCGGTATTATCCGTAATAATCTAGAGCCACTGCTCCTAAGAGGGATGAATGAAATGGATGACCTATGGCAATGGATTCTATGTTCAGGCATTATGAAAAGCCAGTGGGGCAATGTAATATCCTTATGATAAGTCTAATTCCAAAAGATGCACCAAAACCACATACTCCTTGTTTGTAAAACAAAAATTGTGCATTCTCAATTATTTTATATTCAACACAAATTCCATATAAATTTCCATGCATAGCCCAGCAACCAAGTTGCTACGTTTCGGGGTCTGTCCCCTTTGTCAAGCATGCGTGCTATCTTGCTAATACATACCAATTAATCACCTCACCTGTGCGAATCAATATTACATATAATTACATACCAATAAGCAAAACAATGTATCCTACAAGAATACATTAAAATCAAAACATAACTAAAAGAGGTGCTTTTTGATAATCACATTCAGAGAGAGGTGCGGTTATTACAACGTGGTCTACTCTATTGGATAGTTAAACTAGAGTCAGCAAGCCCGAAAGGGTTAAATGAATGTTTTAATTTTAATGTATTCTTGTAGGATACATCGGGGGACATTTATCAATAATGGCATAATTTGCGCAAAAAAAGTACTAACATCACAAATCAAAAGTGGTGATTTATTTCACCTCATATATCAAAAGGCGCACACCACTTATAAAATGGGATTAAAAAAAAATATATATAAACCTGATTATCCACCTATTTCTCTCTATTTGTGACATTTTAACACCAATGGCACTAAAATGCGACTTTTTTCAACTAAAAGGCGCCATTTCAGCCACCAGCCCGCCAGATCACACTTGAGACATTTGAAACATATTTGCGACTTTCGAAGCATATTTGCGACATTTCCAGTGGTAAATTGCGACTTTTGTCTCAGACTCGGGACTTTTTTTGTTATTGTGTTGTTTTTGTGGGATGTCAATTTACTGACAAAACCCTGCTGTTTGGCTCATTTCTATTAAATAAAAATAAATAAGTCCTGCTTTAATACTTACCTATCTTTTGTTCCCACAAGCAGTTTTTTTTTTTTTCATAAATGCGACTTTTTGACAAAAAGTCGCATCTTTCTGCCATAAATGCGACTTTTTACACAAAACACCACCAGATAAGCTGGCTTCATTGTCCACAACAATTTGAGCCATTTCGGCGGATAAGAGGATGATAAATGAGGTGTAATATGCGCCAGTTTGACATTTAGAACTCATTTCTGGTTTGATGCATTCTTTATGGTGAAAACTCTGGAGAAAACAGTTGATATATTTGGTGCAAATCAAAACGCCATTCTTTTTGACGGATTTTACACCATAATTCTGGTGTAACAGTCTTAGTAAATGTCCCCCATTGTTTTGCTTATTGGTGTGTAATTATATGTAATATTGATTCGCACAGGTGAGGTGATTAATTGGTATGTATTTAAACCCTGTCAGCAAGATAACACGCATACTTGACAAAGGGGACGGACCCCCGAAACGTAGCAACTTGCTGTGTGCGCTGAATCCTGATTGTAACCCATTACACACATTAGATTTTGTGCTAAGTATGGAAATTTATATGGACATTTATATGGAATAGGTGCAAATTTCCTGACTAAATACTGCGAACAAGGAATATGCGGTTTTAGTACGTCTTTTGGAATTTGACTTGTATTAATGTCAAGTTGGGATATCAACATATTCGCACTTTACTATCCAGTTGTTGCCTAAATAACTAGTACGTCACATTTATATTGAGTGTATCCTTATGATAAACCATAGCTGTTAGCATAGAAGTACAGAAGGTTACTCTTGCTGTAATCTTTGAAGGTAAAGAACACGTGTAGTTTGTACTGAGTGTGTTTTTTTTTTCACTTTCATTCTTAAAAGTCAATGAGGCAGATTTATTACTGGTATTATAAGATTCTTGAATGTCCGAGTCACAAAAATTGCACAAGTGATGCCAAATTTATCAAAGTGGAGCATACGGCATGATGAATTTGCAGTAATGTGCTAGACATTGACTGATTTAATTTGTGCCCCTTGTGGTGCACGTCTTTAATTAATATGGCACTCCTTCTTGAGACATCATATTTTTAGATACTTTTTTAAAACTGTCAAGGTAGGTTTAAAAGTATCTAAAAAAAAAAAACATGATAAAATTGTTACTTCTGTGGCAGAATTGTGGCACAGTTTGCTTAGCTAATGGGGTTATCTGACCTGTAAATATTTGTTATACAAGGGTCAGAAAGTCCTGTCTCTGCTTTCTGACTTCTCTAAATTTAGGAAATGTAATCACTCAGCCAATCATTGTCTGCAGTGGTGACCCTCCGCAGCCAGTAATTGGCTGAGCAGTCATTTCCTGTGTGTGTCAAAAATGACCAGGAAGTAGAGACCGACAGGGGACCAGGCACAATTCAGAACAGGGTGAGCAAGGGATCAATAAGGTGAATATCATGTTTTCTATCTTTTTAAGCCATTCCAACTCTTAAAATAAATAAATAGATAGATAGATACAGTGCTGTGAGGAATACGAGTCTGATAAGACTTGTAGCTCCGTCCTCCGCCACCTCCTGCCTATGACTGGCAGGTTTCTTTCCTGTCATACATAGGAAAAAAAATTGTCAGTTATTGGCAGGAGGCAGGGGTAGGCAGGGCCATGAGTCTTATCAGACTCACTTTCCTAGCAGTGATGGCACATGCCTTGTCAATACTGTGAAAGTTATCATCACAGGCAGTATCACAATAGATATCACTTATATACAGTATGAATAACACATGATCCAGCATTCACAATAGGTGATATCATAGCTTATCTGCTCCCTCCCGACCTCTGCACAGGTAACAGAGCATGCCTAGAAAACTCTCCCATAGATCTTAATGGGGTCCCTTCCTGTCCACAGTGTCCAAGGTGGCTGCTGTAAAGCATATCTCTAACTGCTGTAAAGAACTGCTCAGCCAAGATGGCAGCCCTCGTAATCATTTTCAGGAAATAGAAGAAAAAAATCTACAATCAAAAAATAAAAGCACATTAGAGACAAGGATATGTGTCTGTCAACCTCATATCCAGAGCACAGACATCTGTAAAGTGGCAGTTTGGAATTCCACTTACAAGGCATCAGAGAGGAAGCTATACTGTAGATAGCTTGTAAAACTAATAACCCAGTAATATAAACTGGTTATTAAGCTGCTCCTGTAGTCCTCTAATATACCCAATAAACTTTCAAGTGTCCTTGTACCTTTATATACAAAATGTATCTGACACATCAGAGACGCATTAGAAGAAAGAATTGGAGGAGTCTGAGCAATAAGACTCTAGCTGACCTCTCCAGACTTCGCTTGAAAGAAATGCTCCCAGGCCATTATAGTCTATGGTCTGAAATTTCTATGGTAGTGGAGCTACTATCTACTTTTTACTATTGTGTCGTAACGAGCAAAGATCAACTTAGATAAGGTTAGGTTGAGTCATGAGGATCAAACCTGATAAGGACTTGTTAAGATCAGCGCTATTATTTCTATTCTGGAACAGAACAACGAAAATAACAAAAGTGTCGAATTCTGCACGAAAGCTGACAGGGAAGGATCTCAACAGATCCCATTGCCAATAATGAGGTGCATTCAGTTTCCGTTCGAGAGAACGTTTATTTCTTAGCGGAGAAAAAAGTCCTGGAAATACAGATCAGCTGGACAAATCCGGGTAACAAATCCTGTGCACGGATCCCGCTTTAACAACGTGATGAATACTTTGTTTCTTAGAAAAAAGTCTCTCCACCAGATGCGAACATGCCCTAACAGTACATATCACACCCTCAACTTCTGACAATCTACCACCCATTAAAAAATGACATCAGGAGCAGTCATGCGATATACATGTACAGAGGTAAAAGAAAAATCAATCACCTTAATAACATGTTAGCTTAGAATGAACTGCCAAATGTTACATTCCAAAATACAAATGTAAGATCCTAATATTGGGCAAAAACATCAAAAGAAAGTTAATTAAAATGTTTCAAAAAGGTCATAGAAGATAGAACAATACCACAGGACATTTCTTTGCCTTCTAATTTTTGTACCTTTTGGCTTCAGAACTTCAATATACAAAGCAGAAAGAAGAAGCGTCTAAATGAATCATCTAAACAGGAAGTGAAATAGATGAGGAAGAATATTTGGCCACGTAATATTGGTAGAGGTCATGTTTAATTGCTTCCATTATTGTGAATAACACACAATATGTATTCTGGGATTTAAAAGTAAAAGAACAGCACATAATGTATCTAACGCTGCAGCTTAACAATGTACCTAAAGCTAAAAGTCTTCTCCAAGAACTGATCTCAGAGATCGCAGATGCAGGGAAACATCACCTTTCCATGTGTATAAGGCTAGAGTTTGATGAATGTAAGTTTCTTTATTCAGAAAGACATGTGCGTGTCAAAGGCCTATGACATGAGTCTTCACAGTATTCAGGATGGATCTGATTTTCCAATCGATGAATTCAACAGTGAAATAACATACAGTCCCATGGGCTCATGGTGAAAAAACAGCTGGTGCATTATATGCCCTGATCATGCATCACAGATCAACTAAAGTTATTTGGGAGTACTATCATGTATCTTAAACAGGTGCGTTTGCAGGAGACCTCTACATAGGACCATTTTAGTGGCAGCTATAACCCTCTGTACTAGTATTTTGGGAATTAAGTATTTTCCTTCTCCACATTAATCTTTTCCTGTTCACTCCCACACTGCACACCTCACACCTGTCAAATGGGATGTATGGCATCTGCACATCTTAGAACCTAACGCCCTGGTGCCCTCAGAAAGCTAGGGGTGACTAATGGATAAAACTTAAGTCTCTGGAATACTAATGCATGAAAGACCTACTGGACCATACCAGTGATATATGCGCTTCTATCCAAGGGGAAAACTCAAAATCTAACCAGCCATGACTTCTATGAACTCAACATATGACTTCAGACCCAGAAGATATACTACCCTGGCAAGAACTAATGAGTATGTGCTGTCAACTGTAAGGCAGCTTTAACTGTGGAACCAATGGGAATTAAACCAAGACACCCCGCCCCACCCCCAAACTTACCACTGATCACTCTTCCAAAAAGTGTTCATCAAGTATTCATCCAAAATTGGTGTGAATTATTTATAATGCACCTCTATTTGAAAACTGAAGGCTAAGTTCACATTTCCGGTAACCTGATCTGCTGGAACAGCCTGTCGGAGTTCATCGTATCCAGTATTGTGGGATACTGCTGTTGTCTGCCGGACCCCATAAACTATAATGTGATCTGGTAGGGATCCAGACGCTTTCCGGCATCAGTGACAGATTTCTGTTAAACAAAAAACATTGCAATGTTTTCTTTTTTGTCCGGCCGATACCAAGCATTCATTCTGGGAGGCGGCCAGATCCCTGCCAGATCCCATTATATTCTATGGGATCCGGTGGTGAACGGCACTATTCGGCTGTGCTGAATCAGGTTCCTGGAAATGTGAACTTATCGTTAAGTAGTTCTAAACTTTTAACCTGTGTAGTGGTAGAAATATTTTTATGGAAAAGTCAATATAAAGTTTCATATGCACTGCTACTGTGCTGTATAGGTCCATAATACACTGCTCCACTATACTTTGGGATAGAATATTACACTATAAATATGTTGAGATTTTGATGCTTTCTCAGTCAGCCATGCTCCTGTCACGGCCGCGGTTTTGGCCGTGACTCCTTGGGAGCCACATACAGTTGCCCGCGGTTTGGGTTGTTGTTTCAACCGCAGCTTGAGGCTTGATGTTGTTTGCCTCAGGTGCGGTTGCCGCGGACAACAGGTATGTGTGCGGTCCCTTTGGAGTTTGTGTGTGTGTATGTATGCACTGTCGCTTGTCTGTGTGCACTCTGTGTAGTGTGTGGTGTGCACGGACACCTTTCCTGCACTGTGGTTGCCCGTGGCAAAGTTTGTCGTTGTGTACATGTGGTGGCAGTGTCCCGGCCTTGGGGCTGTCTCACAGGACACGGTTGCCACCCATGTCGTTGCCTGCTGCAACAACCACAGTGTGTTTGTTGTGTTGGACACTGTTCCTTAAGTTGGTGTTTTCCCTTACCTGTGGTTCTGGAAGGGTTAACTCCCTTCCCAGTGTGTGTGATGTCACTGGGTGTGTCTGACCGTTGGGTGTGGCCTCTTAGGCCTATAAAGCCTCTCACTTTGGCATGGCTCAGTAGGTTGCTTCAGTCATGCTTTGCTGTTGCAGCCTCCTGTGATTTCCATCTTCTTGTAAGGGCCACCCTTCCGGTCATAAGTTCTAATACCGTGATGTGTTGTTGATGTCTTGTGTCTGTGTGTTTTGTGCAGCTATGGATGTCCTGGTCCCTGTGTGTCTTCATGTGTGTGCTGTTTACCTTGTCTGTGTGGACAGCCTTTTCCTTAGCACAGGTTCCAGTCAGCAAGGCTGAGACAGGTTTGTGTGGAACTGTTTGGTTTACCTGTCTTATCCATAGTCCTGTTTATGTACCCCCTTCTTCATGCTGCTTGGCCAGTGAGACTCCTGCTCCTCCATGCCTAGGAGGAGTGGGTTGTCTTACCCTGCTCCTTAGCCCAGGGACCGGTCGGAGGGTAAGTCAGGGATCCGAGGTTCCTGCGCATGGGTCCTCCTACCATCAAGGTTGGCCCATGCAGGTAGGAGACAGGGTCAGCATTAGGGACGCAACAGGAGGTGACCTGCGCCCTGATTCTGTGTTCCTGGCGAGTAGCGACTGGACATCTTCCATCACCGCACGGCTGAGGATTTCCCCCATCCTCAGCCGTGACAGCTCCTTTTTGACCTAAGTGCAGATAATTTGTCATAATGTGCCAAATTGCACCACATATTGGAGCAATTTACTTCAAACTTTACGTGCACCCACTTTGGTAAACCTAAGCCATTGTGTTTCTGTCTAGTGTTGGGCGAGCATGCTCGGCTGAACACTAGTTCAGCTCGAACATCGCGATGCTCGGCACATTGCGGTGTTCGGCCGAATACCACGTGTGCTCAAGCACGATGCTCGAGTCTCCTCCCCGCATGTTTGTTGGCTGCTATGCAGGCAATAAATGTGCAGCTAAGTACTGCCATTCACTGTAATACCGTAGCCATGTTGGCTGCTGGCATTACAGTGATTGGCTGGCCCAAACGCGTCATCGGGTGCTATATAGCAGTGGTGCCCAATCTTTTTTGCACCAAGGACCGGTTTATGTCAGCCATTAGCCCCTCATGTCAGCCATTAGCCCCTCATGTCAGCCCCATGTCCCTCATGTCAGCCCCATGTCCCCCAGGTCAGCCCCATGTCCCTCATGTCAGCCCCATGTCCCCCAGATCAGCCCCCAGTGCAAATAAAAATAAAATAAAAAAAACACTTACCTCTCCTGCTCCTGGTTACCATCGCGATCCTCTTCATTCTGCTGTCGGCTGGCGGTGTTTAGCGGCGCACAGCGTGAGGTCACAGAGAGACCTCACGCTGTGCGCAGCCCTGCACAGCCGATAGCCGAGCCGTGGACCAGGAAGTGGTGAGTACAGATCCTTCACCGCTTTCTGGTCCTTCTGTACTAATGAAGCGCTTCCATAATGGAAGCGCTTCATTAGTACAGAGTTAAAGACTGCCCTGATAGCCGCGGCCCGGCTAACAATCCTCCACGGTCCGGTCCTGGGCCACGGCCCGGCGGTTGGGGACCGCTGCTATATAGGACCCGATGACACGTGTTTGGCTCAGTATTAGTCAGGGAGAGCTGCAGCAGAAGGGAAAGATAGAGTAGGGAGTGAAATAGCAATATTTTAGTTTTTATACTTGTTTTAGACTTGTTAAGGACTATTGTGTGTGGCAGCAATTTATATTTTTAGCACAACCTGCGCTAAATTGCAGACAGCGACATTATTTGCGCTACATCTCCTGTCTAACGTGTGCGCAGCCTAAAAATATCTGTGACATCCAGTGTACTTTTCCTGTAGACGGTGTCTGCTGTGGACAGTTACATTAGCTACGCTACATCTCCTGTATAATGTTTGTGTATCTGAAATATCAGTGACATTCAGTCAAATTTTTTTGCTGCTGGTGGCAGCGACATTACCTGCGCTACATCTCCTGTATAACGTTTGCCCATCCTAAATATCAGTGACATTAATTCAGTGTAATTTTTTATTAGCTGGTGGTGACAGCGACATTACTTGCGCTATACCTCCTGTATAACGTTTGTGCATCCCAAATATCAGTGACATTCATTCAGTGTCATTTTTTATTAGCCACTGGTGACAGCGACATTACTTGTGCTATACCTCCTGTATAGCGTTTGCCCATCCTAAATATCACTGACATTAATTCAGTGAAATTTTTTATTAGCCGCTAGTGACAGCGACATTACTTGCGCTATAACTCCTGTATAACGTTTGTGCATCCTAAATATCAGTGATATTAATTCAGTGTAATTTTTTATTAGCCGGTGGTCACAGCGACATTACTTGCTCTATACCTCCTGTTTAACATGTGCGCATCCTAAAAATATCTGTGACATTCTGTATACTTTATTTGCACATACACTTACAAAACCTGCGCTACTGTACGTGTGACATACTTGCAAGCATATATACAATTTATATGCGCAAGGCGAGCAGTAAGGGACGGGGAAGTGGCCGTTCTGCTGATGGTGCACGCAGAAGCCGTGACCCTGGGCGCAGTGAAACTGTGCCTGCTGCCAGAGCACCAGAAAATCACTCATCCACGATACCTAGCTTCATGTCCCAGTTTGCAGGGCGGCGCAGGACACCACTCTCGAAGTCACACCTGTGTGATCATGTGGTCGGTTGGATTGCAGCAGATAATGCTTTCAGTCAGTTAAGCACCACCCTGTCTTCCACAAAGTCCAGTCTCAGTAGTCTAGAGTCTGGTCAACAGAATGCTCACCCTGATACTCCTTCCACCCACCATGGAGAGTCTTGGCAAACAAGTGATACCACACTCGGATATTCTGAGGAGCTCTTTTTATCGAAATTCCTTAATTTGGGCCTCTCACCAAGCCCGCTTCAAGAGGGACATGGGGAGATCTTGTGCCCTGATTCCTAAACTCTGGAGCATCCAGACCAATGCAGTTATTGGGAAGGTCCACTTAACGACTGACACATGGACAAGTGTTTTTGGCCAGGGACGCTACATTTCCCTGACGGCACACTGGGTGAACGTTGTGAAGGCCGGGAGCGAGTCGTACCCTGGTATGGCAGAGGTGCTACCGACGCCAAGGATTGTGGGCCCTACTTCCATCAGGGTTTCCGCCGCCACCTACGTTAGTGGCTGCAAACCCCCCTTCTCCTCCTCCACTTCCACCTCTGAATTATCATCTTGCAGCACCAGTCAGCCATCAGTCAGTAGCTGGAAGCAGTGTAGCACTGCAGTGGGGAAGCGGCAACAGGCCGTGCTTAAATTGATCTGCTTAGGTGACAAACAGCATACCGCTGCAGAGCTGAGGCAGGGGATAAGGGACCAGACTGAGCTGTGTTTCTCGCCACTCAACCTACAACCAGGCATGGTTGTGTCTGATAATGGCTGTTACTTGGTGGCAGCTTTGGAGCTCGGCAAGCTCACACACATCCCATGCCTAGCCCATGTGTTCAACCTAGTGGTTCAGCGGTTTCTCAAAACCTACCCCAATTTGCCTGAGCTACTGGTGAAGGTGCGCCGCGTGTGTGCCCATTTCCGCAAGTCATCGACAGCTTCCACCGGTCTGGCAACGTTGCAGCAGAGCTTGCAATTGCCAGCTCACCGACTGTTGTGCGACATGAGCACGCACAATGTTCCACATGTTGGCCAGGCTTTGTGAGCAGCAGAGGGCAGTAGTGGAATACCAGCTGCAACATGGTCGTCACCTTTCCAGTCAGCTTCTGCTCTTCACAAGCGACGAGTGGGCATTGATGTCTGACCTCTGTGAGGTTTGAGGAATCAACACAGATGGTGAGCAGCAATAACGCTATTATCAGCGTAACCATCCCACTTCTGTGTCTACTCAAACGCTCGCTGCTCACAATTAAGGCGGACACTTTGCATTTGGAGGAGGTGGAAATGGGGGAAGAAAGTACACAGGGTGATAGCCAGACCACCCTCAGTTCGTCTTCTCAGTGCGAATTGGATGATGATGAGGAGCAGGAGACGGTTGCCTCCGCTACAGAGGGTAGTACCCATGGAATTTTTTTTCCATCTGTTCACTGTGGATGCGTAGAAGAGGAGAAAGAGGATGAGGAGATTGAGAGTCATCCTCCTAATGAGGACAGCTAAGTCTTGTCTGTTGGGACTCTGGCACACATGGCTGACTTTATGTTAGGCTGCCTTTTCTGTGACCCTCGCGTTGTACGCATTTTGGCCAACACCGATTACTGGTTGTTCACCCTTCTCGACCCCCGCTACAAAGAGAACTTCTCATCTCTCATTTCTGTGGTGGAGAGGACGAGAAAAATGGTGCAATACCAGAAGGTCCTTGTGGAAAAATTGCTCCAAAAATTTCCAGCTGACAACGCTGGTAGCAGAGTACGTAGTTCCTTGGGAAACCGAGGAGACGAGACGAGGGGAACACACAGAAGTTCCGACAGAGGCAGGGCAACACTCTCCAAGGCCTGGACAGTTTTATGACACCCCGCTAGCACCCTCAACCTGATGCACGGCCTAGTGTCACAAGGAGGGAAAAATTTTGGAAGATGGTGAAGGAGTATGCAGCAGACCGTGTCAGCATCCTCAGTGATCCCTGTGTGCCTTACAACTATTGGACACGTGGCACGAACTGGCGCTCTACGCCTTGGAGGTGCTGGCCTGCCCCGCCGCCAGCTTTTTGTCAGAGCGTGTATTTAGTGCTGCTGGGGGCATAATAACTGATAGGCGCATCCGTCTGTCAACTGAAAATGCTGACCGGTTGACTCTTATAAAAATGAACAAGGCCTGGATTGCCCCTGACTTCTCTACTTCACCAGAGGAAAGCGGCAGAACATAAAGGCGCTCTAAATGTGACTTTTATGGTGTACTGAATACACTGTATTCTCATGCACCCCTGCCACCACTAAAAAGGTATATGGTTTAATCTGCCTTTTCTCCTCCTCCTCATCCTTCATGTCAACAATTCCACATGCTTATTAGGCTGCCCTCGCTTCTAATGTTTTAAAGAGTAAGCTCAGCAGCGGGCCATCACCCATAATGTTTTAGAGGGTCACCAGCAGGCCTTCGCTCGAAATTTTTTTTACATGGTCAGCTCGGCAGCAGGCCCTCACCTCTAATGTTTTAGATGGTCAGCTCGGCAGCAAGCCCTCGCCCACAACATTTTTTATATGGTCAGCTCGTCAGCAGGCTCTCGCCCACAACATTTTTTAGATGGTCAGCTCAGCTGCAGGCCCTCACCCCTAATGTTCTAGATGGTCAGCTCGGCAACAGGCCCTCACCTACAACATTTTTTACATAGTCAGTTCGGCAGCAGGCCCTCACCCCTAATGTTTAAGATGGTCAGCTCGGCAGCAGGCCACGCCCACATTTTTCTTTAGATGGTCAGCTCGGCAACAGGCCCTTGCCCACAAAATTTTTTACATGGTCAGCTCGGCAGCAGGCCCTCGCTCCCCAAAATTTTTTAGATGGTCAGCTTGGCAGCAGACCCTCGTCCACAATTTTATTTTACATGGTCAGCTCGGCAGCAGGCCCTCAACCCTAATGTTTTAGGTGGTCAGCTTGGCAGCAGGCCCGCGCCCACACATTTTTTTAGATGGTCAGCTTGGCAACAGGCCCTTGCCCTCAAAATTTTTTACATGGTCAGCTCGGCAGCAGGCCCTCACCCCTAATGTTTTAGATGGTCAGATCAGCAGCAGGCCCTCGCCCCTAATGTTTTAGATGGTCACCAGCAGACCGTTGCTCCTAATGTTTTTGAGGGTCACTAGCAGGCCATTATTCATAATTTTTCAAGGGTGTGCATGATGCCCTCCTTTATGTTTAATAAAGGGTGTATTGGAGTGCCGGTTCCTTGTAATTTTTGGCAGCCCTTTCACTTAGTGCATAGGCTTTATGAGAGTAGGAGTCCCACTACCTGAACAATTGTACAACAATGTGAATGATGCCCTCCTTTATGTCAAATACAGTTTGTATCGGATTGCCTCTTCCTTGTAATTTTTGGCAGCACTTGCACTTTAAATATACAGGAAAGAACATTTCCTAACAATTTTTTCTCTAAAATCGATTTTATCTTCGGTTTTGTTCGTATTATTGTGAGTCTGTAAAAGTGGTGTACTTCTCGGACAACATCGTTCCCAGCACTGACCTGGGAGTCCAAGATGCATCCAGACATCCTCCCCATGCAGTTCCCGAACCAATTCAGTGGTGTTTCCATCAATTTCTGACTTTTTCCTGTGAACCAGACACCCTTCCCTCTTTAGAGCTGGGGGTGCCTGGTTTAGTGCTCGAGTTCTCCCATTGACTTTGATTGTGCTCAGGTGCTCGGTAGAGCACCCGAGCATCCCGAGGTGCTCTACTCGAGCACCCGAGCACTTTGGTGCTTGACCAACACTATTTCTGTCCAATATATTTTATTTATTAATATTTTAACTAATGGTATAACAACTTAACGTGATGAAATTACAGATGTTCCACCTGTATTTTTTTCCTCCAACGAGGACAATGTTTTCAGGACAGGGAATCGCTTTTTTATATATATAAAACAATAGTGTATTTGGCATTACTAAAACAGGGCTCAATATTATTAGAGGGGTGGACAATAAAATTTTTGTCATGGGGCCCAGCACTTTACAGTTAGACTGAACTTCTGATTTCAGTCAATGAACCCCACACAAATTCAAATCGGATCTAAAGATGAAAGATTCATTAGTAAATAATATACCCAACTGGAAAGTAGAGTCTAAATTTGAGAAGTAGTGTAAATGTGGGAAACATGGAACTAGTTTAGGTGAAATATTGCACAGACATAGAATAAAAGGAAGAGAGAAATGAAACAGAACAATCTTTTTGCTTAATGAAAGTAAATGTTACCACAATGTGAACTATTACAAAAACTTTCAGCTTATAACGTCAAAGCGTGTAATTGGTTCAAATGCACACAGAGAAGAATAAATCTAGTTTCAGATAAAGAGGAATACAAATTTGCAAGCACACTCATATTTCCAGTTCATAGGGAAGACTGTAAAAGACAAAAAAATCTGATAAATATAGTTGCAAGGTTGCACCACAATAAATGATATATACATCATATAAGTAGTGTGCTATACTGTACACAAAAACAGTACCGCTATACAAGGTCTCACAAAAGAGGAAAAGAAGACAAGACATGAAAATTAAAACCCCAAACTAGACTCCAAAATGAATCAGACTCTAGACCAGACACCCTCCCCTCTTCAGAGCTGAGGGTGCCTGGTTTAATGCTCGGGTTCTCCCATTGACTTCCATTGTGCTCAGGTGCTCGGTAGAGCATTAGAGATGTCCCGAACTATTCGCCGGCGAACAGTTCATGGCGAACATCGCTTGTTCGCATTCGCCGCGGCGGGCGAACATGTGAGATGTTCGGTCCGCCCCCTATACGTCATCATTGAGCAAACTTTGACCCTGTACCTCACAGTCAGCAGACACATTCCAGCCAATCAGCATACCCTCCCTCCCAGACCCTCCCACCTCCTATCAAAAAGCAAGGACAGCATCCATCTTAGATTCATTCTGAAGCTGCAGTGTTAGTGAGAGCAGGGACAGTCTAGCTGCTGCTGAATTAATAGGGAAATCGTTAGCTAGGCCAGTGTTCTGTGTCCACTCCAGTCCTCAAAGACTCATCTGATCTGCTGTAAGGACAGCGTCCTGACAGCACCCCAAAAGCCCTTTTTAGGGCTGGTACATCAGTCTGCTTTTTTTAAATTTATTTATATATATATATATATATATATATATATTGCAGTTGCCTGCCAGTGTGTGTCAGGCCAACAGAGTGTACTGTGCCCACTGCCAGTGCCCACCACTCATATCTGGTGGCACAGTAGCTTGCAGATAAAAAAGTAATAAAAAATGTTCTCTGTAATATAATTGCAGTTGCCTGCCAGTGTGTGTCAGGCCCACAGAGTGTACTGTGCCCACTGCCAGTGCCCACCACTCATATCTGGTGGCACAGTAGCTTGCAGATAAAAAAGTAATACAATTTTTTCTCTGTAATATAATTGCAGTTGCCTGCCAGTGTGTGTCAGGCCCACAGAGTGTATTGTGCCCACTGCAAGTGCCCACCACTCATATCTGGTGGCACAGTAGCTTGCAGATAAAAAAGTAATAATATTTTTTCTCTGTAATATAATTGCAGTTGCCTGCCAATGTGTGTCAGGCCCACAGAGTGTACTCTGCCCACTGCCAGTGCCCACCACTCATATCTGGTGGCACAGTAGCTTGCAGATAAAAAAGTAATACATTTTTTTCTCTGTGATATAATTGAAGTTGCCTGCCAGTGTGTGTCAGGCCCACAGAGTGTACTGTGCCCACTGCCAGTGCCCACCACTCATATCTGGTGGCACAGTAGCTTGCAGATAAAAAAGTAATACATTTTTTTCTCTGTAATATAATTTCAGTTGCCTGCCAGTGTGTGTCAGGCCCACAGACTGTTCTGTGCCCACTGCCAGTGCCCACCACTCATATATGGTGGCACAGTAGCGTGCAGATAAAAAAGTAATACCATTTTTTCTCTGTAATATAATTGCAGTTGCCTGCCAGTGTGTGTCAGGTCCACTGACTGTACTGTGCCCACCTTCCACCACTCATATCGGGTGGCACAGTACCTTGCACGCATAGAACCACTAATCTAAAAAAGAATGACAGGCAGAGGCAGGCCACCTGCAGGGGCCGTCGTG
The DNA here is from genome assembly GCF_905171765.1 of Bufo bufo. Classification (NCBI taxonomy): domain Eukaryota; kingdom Metazoa; phylum Chordata; class Amphibia; order Anura; family Bufonidae; genus Bufo; species Bufo bufo. Next base: position 176,011,214 of record NC_053395.1, read on the forward strand.
GTCATGCTGCTGTGATTTCCTTTGGCCCTAGAATAATGCCCAGTGTTCAGAGGTCACGTACCCTGAACGCGAAAGGTTCTGAGGACATAGTTGACTGGCTAACACAGGACACCCAATCTTCAACAGCTTCCGCTCGGAACCTTGACGAACCATCCTCCTCCAGCTCAGCTTCGGGCACTTCTCAAGTTACCACTCGCCCGCCTGCCTCCACCACCAACACTAGCACCACAGCCGCTTCACTTGATTTGTCAGAGGAGTTATTCACACATCAGTTGGAAGAAATGAGTGATGCACAACCATTATTGCCAGAGGATGTAGATAACAGGGATATGTCTCAGTCAGGCAGCATTACACACATGGACGTACGGTGTGATGATGATGATGTTGTACCCGCTGCTGCTTCCTTTGCTGAGTTGTCAGATGCAAGTGAAGAGGTTGATGATGATGATGTGTCCGTGGAAGTCACATGGGTGCCCGCTCGAAGAGAAGAAGAACAGGGGGAAAGTTCAGATGGGGAGACAGAGAGGAGGAGGAGACGAGTTGGAAGCAGAGGGAGGTCGTCGCAAGGAGCTAGTGGCACAGTCAGACAGAATGTATCGGCACCCGGGGTCAGCCAGACAGCACGCCAATCAACGCATGCTGTTGCCACCACCAGAATGCCGTCATTGCAAAGCTCAGCAGTGTGGCATTTTTTTTGTGTGTCTGCCTCTGATAACAGCGATGCCATTTGCAACCTGTGCCAAAATAAACAGAGTCGTGGGAAGTCCAACACCCACCTAGGTACAACTGCTTTGCGAAGGCACATGATCTCACATCACAAATGCCTATGGGATCAACACATGATGAGTACAAGCAGCACACAAACTCAAAGCCACCATCCTCCTCCTGGTCCAGCATCTTCAGCCATGTCAACCACTGCTGTCCTCCTTGCCCCCTCTCAACTACCCGCCACTCCGCCTCTCACCTTCAGCAATTCCTGTTCATCTGCCCACAGTCAGGTGTCTGTCAAGGAAATGTTTGAGCGTAAGAAGCCAATGTCACAGAGTCACCCCCTTGCCTGGCGTCTGACAGCTGGCTTGTCAGAACTCTTAGCCCACCAGCTTTTACCATACAAGCTGGTGGAGGCTGAGGCCTTCAAAATATTTGTAGCTATTGGGACACCGCAGTGGAAGGTACCCGACCGAATTTTTTTTCACAAAAGGCAATCCCCAACCTTTACTCTATTATGTAAAAGGAAGTCATGGCATGTCTGGCACACAGTGTTGGGGCAAGGGTCCATCTGACCACTGATAGATACCTGGTCTGCAAAGCACGGTCAGGGCAGGTATATCACGTACACTGCGCATTGGGTAAACTTGCTGACGGCTGCCAAGCATGGAATGCGTGGCTCTGCAGAGGAGTTGGTGACACCGCCACGACTTGCAGGCAGGCCTGCTGCCACCTCCTCTACTCCTCCTACTCCATTCTCTTCGCTAACCTCCTCGGCTGAGTCCTCTTCTGCTGCTGCATCTTGCTCCACATCAACTGCACCCCCCCAGCTCCCCAGGGGCTATTCCACATCCCAGATACGACAGTGTCACGCCGTCTTGGGGTTGACTTGCCTGAAAGCAGAGAGTCACACCGGACCAGCACTCCTGTCCGCCCTGAATGCACAGGTGGATCAGTGGCTGACCCCGCACCAACTGGAGATCGGCAAAGTGGTGTGTGACAACGGAAGCAATTTGTTAGCGGCATTGAATTTGGGCAAGTTGACACATGTGCCGTTCATGGCACATGTGTTGAATCTGATCGTACAACGCTTTGTGCATAAGTACCCAGGCTTACCGGACGTCCTCAAGCAGGCCAGGAAGGTGTGTGGCCATTTCAGGCGTTCCTACACGGCCATGGCGCACTTTTCTGATATTCAGCGGCGAAACAACATGCCAGTGAGGCGCTTGATTTGCGACAGCCCGACATGTTGGAATTCAAGACTCCTAATGTTCGACCGCCTGCTCCAACAAGAAAAAGCCGTCAACGAGTATCTGTATGACCGGGGTGCTAGGACAGCCTCTACGGAGCTGGGTATTTTTTTGCCACGTTACTGGATGCTCATGCGCAATGCCTGTAGGCTCATGTGTCCTTTTTAGGAGGTGACTAACCTAGTCAGTCGCACCGAAGGCACCATCAGCGACATCATCCCATTTGTTTTCTTCCTGAAGGCGTGCCCTGCGAAGAGTGCTGGATCAGGCCGTAGATAAGCGTGAAGAGGAAGAGTTGTGGTCACCATCACCACCAGAAACAGCCTTATCAGCATCGCTTGCTGGTCCTGCGGCAAAGCTGGAAGAGGAGTCTGAGGAAGAGGAGTCAGAGGAGGAATGTGGCTTTGAGGAGGAGGAAGACCAACCACAGCAGGCATCCAAGGGTGCTCATTGTCACCTATCTGGTACCCGTGGTGTTGTACGTGGCTGGGGGGGAATAACAGACCTTCAATGAGATCAGTGAGAACGAGGAACGGGACATGAGTAGCTTGGCATCCAACCTTGTGCAAATGGGGTCTTTCATGCTGTCATGCCTGTTGAGGGACTCTCGTATAAAAAGGCTAAAAGAGAACGACCTGTACTGGGTGGCCACGCTACTAGACCCTCGGTATAAGCAGAAAGTGGCTGAAATGTTACCGAATTACCGGAAGTCAGAAAGGATGCAGGAGTTCCAAAACAAGTTAAAAAGTATGCTTTACACAGCGTATAAGGGTGATATCACAGCACAACGGGAATCTAACAAGAGGTGAAAGAGGTGAAAGTAATCCTCCTCCTACCACGACCACGCCGGCAAGGACAGGATGGAGGAAGTTGTTGATGGAGGACATGCAGAGCTTTTTAAGTCCTACGCATCGCCACAGCCCTTCGGGGTCCACCCTCAGAGAACGACCGACAGGTAGCAGACTACCTCGCCTTAATTGCAGATATTGACACTCTGAGGAGCGATGAACCCCTTGACTACTGGGTGTACAGGCTTGACCTGTGGCCTGAGCTATCCCAATTTGTGATAGAACTTCTGGCCTGCCCCGCTTCAAGTGTCCTGTCAGAAAGGACCTTCAGCGCAGCAGGAGGTATTGTCACTGAGAAGAGAAGTCGCCTAGGTCAAAAAAGTCTAGATTACCTAACCTTTATTAAGATAAATGAGGCATGGATCCCGAAGGGACTGACAGTGGGGGATGCATTTGACTAAAAAAGGCCTGATGAGATGCCTTGAGCTAAAAATGGTCCACATGCTGCTGTATTTAATCTCTGCATGCCGGATGACTTGCGTGACTTCTCCGCCACCAACTAGGGTTCAATCCGCAATGTTTTAGTGCACTTTCTGCCTGGAAAACATACATTTTTCAGGTATGTGTACATGCCTAATTTTTCGGGCCTCTGGTGCTGGACTGTGGCTGCAAAAACAAAACAAAAAAAAGGCACATACATGTGTCAATTTCCCTTTCTGATCGTTACCTTGTTGTGGTGAAGGGGCTTGCGTATCACAATGAAGCGATCCCCTCTATAAGTGTGTTGGCAATGGCAATGTTGGCACACCCCAGATGATAAGGTCGTTGCTTCATTGTGAACAGACCAAAAGCGATCGGCTGGATAATTTTGCATAGAAAAAACATTAATTTTCTTTGTGATCATCTAAAGTGATCATTAAAGCCTACTAGGCCAACAATAGGCCCACACTGCAGAATCATTGTTTTCTGGGTCACTTAACTGTCACTGAACTACCTCAGCACGACCATAGGCTTTGAAAAACCACCATCGCATGCAATCTCCCAAACGTGCGCACGAGCACAGTCATCACTACACCAAGATTGATGCATAGAGGAATAAAATTTATGTCATGAGTGTGTCAACTATTGACAACTCTTTGCGGTTGTCTAAAATCTATTCGATACACGTCCCCTGATAGGGGACTTAACAGGGATTAAACTGATGAGAATAGTACTACTTAACACACCACTCATATAGGGTGGCACAGTACATTGCATGGCGCACACGCAGTGCCCCAAATTGGAAGTAAGAGGACCAACCAAGCATCTTTTTCCATCTCCCAGTTCCTAAAATCTATTCCATACACCGGCCCCTGATAGGGGACGTAACAGGGATTAAACTGATAGGAATAGTACTACTTTACACACCACTCATATAGGGTGGCACAGTACATTGCACGGCGCACGCGCAGTGCCCCAAATTGGAAGTAAGAGGACTGACCAACCATCTTTTTCCATCTCCCGGTTCCTAAAATCTATTCCATACACCGGCCCCGGTATTTTTTGGCTGCGTTACTGAACGCTCATGCACAATGGCTGTAGGCTCATGCGTCCTTTTGCGGAGGTGACAAACCTGGTCAGTCAAACCCAAGGCAACATCATCGACCTCATCCCATATGCGTTTTTCTGGAGCGTGCCCTGCCAAGAGTGCTGGATCAGGCCGTAGATGACCATAGAAACATAGAAACATAGAAACATAGAATGTGTCGGCAGATAAGAACCATTTGGCCCATCCAGTCTGCCCAATATACTAAATACTATGGATAGCCCCTGGCCCTATCTTATATGAAGGATGGCCTTATGCCTATCCCATGCATGCTTAAACTCCTCCACTGTATTTGCAGCTACCACTTCTGCAGGAAGGCTATTCCATGCATCCACTACTCTCTCAGTAAAGTAATACTTCCTGATATTACTTTTAAACCTTTGCCCCTCTAATTTAAAACTATGTCCTCTTGTAGCAGTTTTTCTTCTTTTAAATATTCTCTCCTCTTTTACTTTGTTGATTCCCTTTATGTATTTAAAAGTTTCTATCATATCCCCTCTGTCTCGTCTTTCTTCCAAGCTATACATGTTAAGGTCCTTTAATCTTTCCTGGTAAGTTTTATCCTGCAATCCATGTACCAGTTTAGTAGCTCTTCTCTGAACTCTCTCCAAAGTATCAATATCCTTCTGGAGATATGGTCTCCAGTACTGAGCACAATACTCCAAATGAGGTCTCACTAGTGCTCTGTAGAGCGGCATGAGCACCTCCCTCTTTCTACTAGTAATGCCTCTCCCTATACACCCAAGCATTCTGCTAGCATTTCCTGCTGCTCTATGACATTGTCTGCCTGCCTTTAAGTCTTCTGAAATAATGACCCCTAAATCCCTTTCCTCAGATACTGAGGTTAGGACTGTATCACTGATTTTATATTCTGCTCTTGGGTTTTTACGGCCCAGGTGCATTATCTTGCACTTATCAACATTAAATTTTAGTTGCCATATTTTTGACCATTCCTCTAGTTTTCCTAAGTCCTTTTCCATTTGGTGTATCCCTCCAGGAACATCAACCCTGTTACAAATCTTTGTGTCATCAGCAAAAAGACACACCTTACCATCGAGGCCTTCTGCAATTTCGCTGATAAAGATATTAAACAATATGGGTCCCAGAACAGATCCCTGAGGTACCCCACTGGTAACAAGACCTTGGTCTGAATATACTCCATTGACTACAACCCTCTGTTGCCTGTCCCTCAGCCACTGCCTAATCCATTCAACAATATGGGAGTCCAAGCCCAAAGACTGCACTTTATTGATAAGCTTTCTATGTGGGACAGTATCAAAAGCCTTACTAAAGTCTAGATAAGCGATGTCTACTGCACCTCCTCCATCTATTATTTTAGTCACCCAATCGAAAAAATCAATAAGATTAGTTTGACATGATCTCCCTGAAGTAAACCCATGCTGTTTTTCATCTTTCAATCCATGGGATTTTAGATGTTCCACAATCCTCTCCTTAAGTATGGTTTCCATTAATTTCCCCACTATTGATGTCAGGCTTACTGGCCTATAGTTGCCCGATTCCTCCCTACTACCTTTCTTATGAATGGGCACAACATTTGCTAATTTCCAATCTTCTGGGACGACTCCTGTTGCCAGCGATTGGTTAAATAAATCTGTTAATGGTTTTGCTAGTTCAACGCTGAGCTCTTTTAATAGCTTTGGGTGTATCCCATCAGGCCCCTGTGACTTATTTGTATTAATTTTAGACAGCTGACTTAGAACCTCTTCCTCTGTAAAGACACATGCATCAAAAGATTCATTAGTCTTCTTTCCTAACTGAGGTCCTTCTCCTTCATTTGAAGAGGAAGAGTTGTGGTCACCATCACCACCAGAAGCAGCCTTGTCATCATCGATTGCTGGACCTGCGGCAACGCAGAGAGAGGAGTCTGAAGAAGCGGAGTCAGAGGAGGAAGGTGGCTTTGAGGAGGTGGAAGACCAACCACAGCAGGCATCCCAGGGGGCTTGTTGTCACCTTTCGGGGACCCTTGGTGTTGTACGTGGCTGGGTGGAGAAAGAGACCTTCAATGACATCAGTGAGGACAAGGAACGGGACATGGCTAGCTTGGTATCCAACCTTGCGCAAATGGGGAGTTTGCGGTTGTGCAAATGGACTGTTTGCGGTTGTTTGCGGTGCGTTAAACGGGGAGTTTGGTCTGTCAGAGTTTGGTCTGTTACTGTGAAGCCGGCGTAACCCTTACACTACCTGATCGATAAAACATCATACCTGATGTTTTAAAGCACGTTATTCCAAACAATTTAGGAATGTTAGGTGATTTATGCCCTTTATGGATTAAAACCCGACTCTGTGTCAACTACGTAATTTTCCATGGGAGTTTTGCCATGGATCCCCCTCCGGCATGCCACAGTCCAGGTGTTAGTCCCCTTGAAACAACTTTTCCATCACTATTGTGGCCAGAAAGAGTCCCTGTGGGTTTTAAAATTCGCCTGCCTATTGAAGTCTATGGCGGTTCGCCCGTTCGCGAACATTTGCGGAAATTCGCGTTCGCCGTTCGCGAACGGAAAATTTTGTGTTCGTGACATCTCTATAGAGCACCCGAGCATCCTGAGGTGTTCTACTCGAGCACCTGAGCACTTTGGTGCTTGACCAACACTATTTTTGACCAATATATTTTATTTATTAATATTTTAACTAATGGTATAACAACTTAAAGTGATGAAATTACAGATGTTCCACCTGTATGTTTTCAGGACAGGGAATTGCTTTTTTTATATATATAAAACAATAGTGTATTTGGTATTACTAAAACAGGGCTCAATATTATTAGAGGGGTGGATATTGGAGTGGAACCAATAAAAATGTTTGTCACGGGGCCAGCACTTTACAGTTAGACTGAACTTCTGATTTCAGTCAATGAACCCCACACAAATTCAAATCTGATCTAAAGATGAAAGATACATTAGTAAATAATATACCCAACTGGGAAGTAGAGTCTAAATTTGAGAAGTAGTGTAAATGTGGGAAACATGGAACTAGTTTAGGTGAAATATTGCACAGACATAGAATAAAAGGAAGAGAGAAATGAAACAGAACGATGTTTTTGCTTAATGAAAGTAAATGTTACCACAATGTGAACTATTACAAAAACTTTCAGCTTATAACGTCAAAGCGTGTAATTGGTTCAAATGCACACAGAGAAGAATAAATCTAGTTTCAGATAAAGAGGAATACAAATTTGCAAGCACACTCATATTTCCAGTTCATAGGGAAGACTGTAAAAGACAAAATAATCTGATAAATATAGTTGCAAGGTTGCACCAAAATAAATGATATATACATCATATAAGTAGTGTGCTATACTGTACACAAAAACAGTACCGCTATACAAGGTCTCACAAAAGAGGAAAAGAAGAAAAGACAAGAAAATTGAAACCCCAAACTAGACTCCAAAATGAATCAGACCCCAGACCAGACCTCTAAAATAATTTCAGGACACAAATTAGGCCCCTAAATGCATTCAGACTCCCTAAATTAATTTCATAATCCAGTGTAGGCACAATAAATATACTGCTATGTACCTCCTATAATGATATCAGACCCCAGAACAGAACCCTATAGTTATATCAGACCCTACATTAACATCGGACCCCAATATATTCTGAGCCCAAACCCCCTATATTAATGTCAGTTCCAAAACACTATAACTTAATTCAGACCCCAGATCAAGAAAAAATAAATTCTGAACCTAGACCAGACTATATAGTTACCCTTCAACCTTCTGTCTCTTGTTCAGCTACAGGCTCCAAAGTCCTATGTCAGGAAGTGTTAAGCTGCAAACTACGTCCTGCTGCTGAATAATGTCAAGATCCAGTACAACCAGAGCTGAACCAGAGTTGGAGGGGTGGTATAAAGGCTTTTATTTATTGGATTTTTACAATAGATAATGGATATTTTTTTGTGTGGAACGGACGCATGCTGAGCCTTTATACATTATGCTCCCGACAACATTTCTAGCTATTGGTGGCTTGGGTGGCCCAAGGCTCATGGAAGGCCAGTGGACACTTCAAGTGCTCTAATCTGCCACTACCTCCTGTAAACTACATGGTAGTGTGATCATGCAGCCTAGAGCTCAGAGACAGTTTGCTCTTGTGCAGACTCCCTCAGCTTTCCCTGTTTTTGAAACTATGAGTTATCCTAGAGGCAACCTCAAGCTGCACAGCTGCACAGTTCTCTTTATTCTGTCACTACAATTATGTCTATGGTCACTGTACCAAGAGAACAGGAAGCTGAATACAGTCAGGACAACACTTTAGCCTACAGAGGTGAGTAATCGACTAGATCCCAGGTATGAAAGATTAATCCTACCATTATCCTACACAAACAGGAATGCGGACACTACCCCTTTCTCTGCTCTAGACCACCAAAGATTGTGATATTAACTTAATAACTCTAGCCTAGACCACCAATGATACTGACATTAACCCTTTTCTGCACCCTAGACCATCAGTAATGCAGACATTAATCCCTTCAATGCCATAAAACTCCTTAGATGGTTCAATAAGATCTTTAATGTGCTAGACCACCAGGAATGTAAGCATTACCCCTTCTATGCCATGGGCTACCAGGTAGGTTATACATTAACTTCTTAACTACCCTAGACTACAAATGATTGTGTAATGAACTCCTCTCTGTCTTAGATCACTAGCTATGTCAATAATATAAATCTTTCCCATAGATATATTGATAGACCATCGGGGAATCCCCAAAGTTGCAGACATTAAACTATTTTCTGCTCTGAAACAGGTGCAAGGAAGCAGGAAAAAAATGACATTTTTGGGTGGTGCTGTCACCTTGTTGTGGAAGTAAAAGCCTTCACAGTAGTCAATTAAAATGATAAAAGTTCCTTCATATAATGAAGTCTTAGCACAGATTATGCATTTCAGGGAACATCCCCTTCTTCAGGTCAGTAAGATAATGATCTCAAAAATGTTCTCCATTAATCAGCAGTGATTCTCAGCAGTAGGCAAAAACATCCCAAGTAGATGTAAGTAAACTGCAACCCCTTACCAGTTCATATAAATATTCTTCTTTATTCATGTGGATGCAGGCAAATCAAGAGAGGAGTAGCACAGCTACATCTTTGGAATGAAGATAGAAAAGCAACTAGGTTTCTGGCACGAGCTAGGTTGCATACTTTATCACAAGGGGGCATTGCTTAAAACATGTCTCTATATACAGGATTTTGTTTTCCGTCCAGCATAACAGAAACCAGACGGATCCATTAGGCTTTACCATAGGCTTCTATTAGGACAGATCAAAACGGAATGCCTCTTGAAGGCTTCCGTTTTGATTTGCATCTTATAGATTTAGTTAGAATGGAAAGCCATAAAAGAATGCATAACGGTCATGTGAACAAGCCCTCAAAGGCATCTCATCCAGGTAAGGACCCTATTAGACCACACATTTTTGAGGCAATTATCGGAACAAGCAGTCATAGGAATGTTTGTTCCAGATAATTGGCCTTTATAAATCGATCAGCCAATGAACGGGCAAACACTTGTTTGTCAACTGATGGGTATCTTTCATCAGGATGAAAGATGCCCAATTAGAAACACATCTTGTCAGTCAGGGATGTGCCGCCAATAATGAAAACAACACAATGAGGGAAGAAGGACTGTGGTAGCAATCGTCCCTTGCGTATAACGCTGATGAGCGTCGTGGATGTGTTATCATCCATAGGCGCTCACACTGGCAAACATTGGGCAGCGTATAACAACCTTCTCTGCAACAATGTGTGGCAAGAGCATGGAAACAATACCATCTACAGATGGGTTTGGCTTGTATAAGCTTATCTGCAAAGGTTTCAAGCTAAACACAATATATATATATATATATATATATAAATATACATATACTGTTCAAAAAAATAAAGGGAACACTTAAACAACACAATGTAACTCCAAGTCAATCAGACTTCTGTGAAATCAAACTGTCCACTTAGGAAGCAACACTGAGTGACAATCAATTTCACATGCTGTTGTGCAAATGGGATAGACAACAGGTGGAAATTATAGGCAATTAGCAAGACACCCCCAATAAAGGAGTGGTTCTGCAGGTGGTAACCACAGACCACTTCTCAGTTCCTATGCTTCCTGGCTGATGTTTTGGTAACTTTTGAATGCTGGCGGTGCTTTCACTCTAGTGGTAGCATGAGACGGAGTCTACAACCCACACAAGTGGCTCAGGTAGTGCAGCTTATCCAGGATGGCACATCAATGCGAGCTGTGACAAGAAGGTTTGCTGTGTCTGTCAGCATAGTGTCCAGAGCATGGAGGCGCTACCAGGAGACAGGCCAGTACATCAGGAGACGTGGAGGAGGCCGTAGGAGGGCAACAACCCAGCAGCAGGACTGCTACTTCCGCCTTTGTGCAAGGAGGAACAGGAGGAGCACTGCCAGAGCCCTGCAAAATGACCTCCAGCAGGCCACAAATGTGCATGTGTCTGCTCAAACGGTCAGAAACAGACTCCATGAGGGTGATATGAGGGCCCGACGTCCACAGGTGGGGGTTGTGCTTACAGCCCAACACCGTGCAGGATGTTTGGCATTTGCCAGAGAACACCAAGATTGGTAAATTCGCCACTGGCGCCCTGTGCTCTTCAAAGATGAAAGCAGGTTCACACTGAGCACATGTGACAGACGTGACAGAGTCTGGAGACGCCGTGGAGAACGTTCTGCTGCCTGCAACATCCTCCAGCATGACCGGTTTGGCATTGGGTCAGTAATGGTGTGGGGTGGCATTTCTTTGGAGGGCCGCACAGCCCTCCATGTGCTCGCCAGAGGTAGCCTGACTGCCATTAGGTACCGAGATGAGATCCTCAGACCCCTTGTGAGACCATATGCTGGTGCGGTTGGCCCTGGGTGCCTCCTAATGCAAGACAATGCTAGACCTCATGTGGCTGGAGTGTGTCAGCAGTTCCTGCAAGACGAAGGCATTGATGCTATGGACTGGCCCGCCCGTTCCCCAGACCTGAATCCACTTGAGCACATCTGGGACATCATGTCTCGCTCTATCCACCAACGTCACGTTGCACCACAGACTGTCCAGGAGTTGGTAGATGCTTTAGTCCAGGTCTGGGAGGAGATCCCTCAGGAGACCGTCCGCCACCTCATCAGGAGCATGCACAGGCGTTGTAGGGAGGTCATACAGGCACGTGGAGGCCACACACACACTATGTAACAGTCCTACAGGCTCACCTGAGTCAGAGGACCGCTGGCTGGAGGTAGGAGTGGAGCCCAGTGGCAAGGACCGCAGGCAGGTAGTAAGCGTGGTCAGACAATCCGGATGGCAACGGTGGTAGCAGTTCAGTAGGTAGGGATAAGGCAGAAGAGTCGTCGGTAGGCAGGCGATGGGTCAGGGCAGGCGGCAGTAAGCGTGGTCAGACAATCCGGATGGCAACGGTGGTAGCAGTTCAGTAGGTAGGGATAAGGCAGAAGAGTAGTCGGTAGGCAATTCCTGGTCACCAGTGGACTTCCAGCAGTAGCAAGAGCAACAGATGAGGAGAAGCTTGATCAAGGCTCAGGAGCTCAATAATCAGCAAACTGGAGTGCAAGGGGCTGGACTTATATAGGGAAGTACCAGGTGTGGGGAATCAAGGGTAATGAGCAAGGCTAGGCAAGACTGAGGTTAACTAATAGGCTTCAGTGAGAAATGTCCAGAGAGGACGGTAGCCTAGTAAGCAGGGCTACTGCCTGGGATGTGGCTGGTCACGGGTTCGAATCCTGACACACTACTAGCCTCATTTTGACTTGTTTTAAGGACATTACATCAAAGTTGGATCAGCCTGTAGTGTGTTTTGCCACTTTAATTTTGAGTGTGACTCCAAATCCAGACCTCCATGGGTTGAAAAATTTGATTTCCATTTTTTTATTTTTGTGTGATTTTGTTGTCAGCACATTCAACTATGTAAAGAACAAAGTATTTCAGAAGAATATTTAATTAACTCAGATCTAGGATGTGTTATTTTTGTGTTCCCTTTATTTTTTTGAGCAGTGCATATACATACACAGTATAGGTATATATCATTGTACTGCATCTTGCTCACTAATGTAATGAATTTACATAGGTACTTCTAACTACAATAGCATTTGCTGTTGAGCATCTGAGGGTGGGTTCACATTGGATTTTATGTGTCTGTTTCTGATGTACCATATATGTTAGGGGGAAAAAAAGGATACAAAAGTGCAGCACACCACGTTTTTGTATCCTGCAGAGTCTGGTAAAAAAAAAAGTATACTTTTTTTTTAAGTGAAATTCTATGGTGAACAGATGCCACTGTATGGCATCTGTCTGAGGCATCTGTTTAACGTATATATTTTTGTATATGTTAAATGGGTGGGGAAAAACACAATGTGAACCCAGCCTAACACAGAAAAATATTTCAGTTCAATACCCTAATATTTTAGTTTTTTAGATATCACTGTCAACAAGAATTACGACTGTATGATAAAATTCACTCTGATAGCCTAATTAAGTTACAGACATATGGAAGCAGCTGTTTCTGATAAGCTAATATGATTTCCTTAGCCTAAAAAAAGAAAAAGATTTTTATTTAATTTTTTCATCTTTTGAATGGACCTACTTGTTTTGTTTTACTTTTGACATGAAGCGGTCTTCGGAAACACTTCCTGTTTTCAAAAAGGTTCATACTGAAGTAGATGAAAGGCAGCGCTACATCAGTGTAAGTACACAGAAGATCTGCTTCTGGAGACCTTAGAACCAAGGTTTTATTAAAGTGTAGTGCAATTGAGAAGCCTATTTTTGCCACTACTATTTATCTCCATCTGAATATATTTGGGCATGTGTAAGATGTCTGTTGCGCCACCTAGAGCTGGAATTCTGGGCATTTTTCCTACTTTGCTTTGAGGGAACATCCACAAAACAACCCTTTGGGCAATCTTGCACTGTCCTAGGGCCTACAACATTACAGGGACCCACAGGTTTTCACTAAGTGACTGCCCCATATCTTTTAAGGTGAGCTCCATTTTTCTTTTATGGAGTACTGTACTACTTTTTTCCTTTTACAGAATAAAGGACTTTTACATGGACCATTAATCAGTTGAATTGACGTCCATAAGAACGTTCTTTCTCAATCACTGCCCTGTAAAAGGCCCGCCATTTGTCGATGGCACATATACCCATATTAACAGTGGATGTGCTGCTGACAACAAATAACAAATGGCTGCACGAACAATCGTAAGTAGTGAACAATACTATATGCAGTTGTTCATGCGGGTAATTCTCTGCCTTTATGAAAGTCCTTAAAGAGGACTTGACAACTCTCCTGACATGTCTGTATTAGTAACGACTTGCATCCATATTTAATAGAAATTCTGGAGCATTTATTCTTATGACTGTATGTTGCGCCATTCCTATATTATCCCTGCTAGAAGTTATGAATTACTAGCAGTTTTTCAATAAATGGGGTGGACTGGGAACTTAAAAATGGAAATGGCCCTGGAAAAAATGTTTTAAAAAGTGGCCCCATGTTGGAGACGGATCCAAATTGAAAGAAGACTGGGCAAAATAAGAAGTCAGGGCTAACATAAGTAGGCAGGACCTGCAATACTGTGCTGAAGCACAAAATACTGCCTCAGCAGAACCAGCAGCACAAAATGCCGCTGCCTTCACCACAGTATTTAACTATTTCACGGTCTCGAGGATGTTCATACACTTGAGTTTAGGAGGGCACCTGTTGGCCAGGTGCATAAGTACTGTACCTGATGCTCCCAGCATTATTTAATGCTAGGACCATGAGATTGTTATGTACCTGTCCGGTGGTCGTAAAGAGGAATCAGGCAGCCCCTTTCTGGGCATCGGCCCACTGGGAAATTTCTCTGTAGGGTCTATGGACAATCCACCCCTGGCAATGAAGCTCCATCCAGGTGTTACCAGTTGGAGGTGTGTCCCTCTAGAGTCTGACAGATTCAATCAGTGCTTCCAGTGTCAGACTAGGCAGGGACACACCTCTAACTGGTAACACCCATCTGGACCTTAATTGCAAACCGCTGGTAATTTAGTTATAAATGTCAATGTTCAAACATGAATTTTTCTGATGAACAGTAGAGGAATGGCACAACATCAGAAGTCATAAGAATAGATTCTGCAGAATTGTTATTACATCGAGAATGCAAGTAGTTACTAAAACACACATGTCAGGAGGGGTGATAGATCCGCCATTAACAAGCACCAGTCAACATGCTATATCTTTGATCACTGCTCATCACCAGGCAAATATGTAAAATAGCCATAGATGATAGCATTCTGGCTGAAGAAACTATTAGGGGAGCTCAAAAAATTCAGTTCAGATTGAGATTAGTGGGAGGTGTTAAATCCAAATGCTATGACCCTCTATCCACAACTGGTGCTCTAAATAGACAAATTTGTAAGAAAAACACGGCTCAAATAGAGCTCTATAAAGATATCTGTCCACTAAATCCAACCAAATTAGAAAAAAAGTCCTATTTTCTATAGAAAATTTCTTGACAGTCAACCAGTCTTCTGGTCCTACAAATAACATCCAATGACAGCGCACCATGATATGTAGCTGTGTTGTCCAGTGGCTGTAGGTGGCATTGAAATTTATCAGCCTGAGATATTGTCCATTTCATCCACAATTGTAAAATGGACCAAAAATATGGCAATGACTTTTTGTTTCTATCTCTCACAACTTTACTGCAGTGTGATAAATGACTAAAGCTCTAACTCTTTTGTGAGAAGTAACAGTTACCAATGAAGGACACTGCATAGGTGAAATGTGGTTGAAAAAGATTGCATGATTGTTGAGATAAAGTGATATCTTAGGGGAAGGAAGAAGACTGAAGAAACCGTGAAACAACAACTACAACACCAACTGAAAAAGTCAGTTCTAGAAGTAAACAAAAGGTTTCTTTTTTGTAATTGTCACGCGAAAGCAACACGTCTATTTTTCTCAAGCATAAACCTGAATAATAATAAAAATAACCAGAAAATATACACTGCGGTCTGTCTAGTGTCACATTTTCTGGACCATTTTATATATTTATAGGCCACTTTCACATGGTCAGTGTTTTGCATCAGTATTTATTAGACAAAACCAGGAGTGGATCCTGCAGAGGAAAAGAATAACAGAAAGATTTGTGCCTCTTATGTGCTTTGGAACCACCCCTGGTTTTGGCTTACAGAGACTTCATACACATGACCATATTTTGTATCCTTGTCTCATCCACTATTTTTGTGGACTGCTCACGGACTAATTCATTTCTATGGGTCCGGGTAAAAACAGACAGCACACGGATGTCATCCATGTGCTATCTGCATCTGTGTGTCCATTCTGCAATTATAGAACATGTCCTTTTTCATTTCCCCCTTTCCCTCCTCTCTTTCCTTGTTAGTCTTTCTTTTAATGTTCTTATATCATTTAGAATATATGCTACTAGTAATGTCTGTTTACATACATATTTCTTTCTATATATAACGTACTTGTACTATCACATTTCAAATAGAGTGATGTAACTCTATTATACCATGATTTATTTTGTATTTACTAGCATGTATTATTATAAATAAACAAAACAATTGAAAGAACATGTCCTATTCTTGTCCATATTGCAGACAGGAACAGTCATGTAATGGGAGTGAGAAAAATCAAGACTGCACAAGGAAGGTGTCCGTATTTTGCAGACTGTAATACGGACACATGTGGCAGAGACTCTATAGGAAAGCTGCAGACAACTGAGAATGGAGACTGGTCTGTGCTGTAAAAAATACCTGAAAAGAAGCTAGTTAGAAAATGGAGGTGTATGGACCTAGACATAAGGGTGCGCTGCCTCAGGACTACAGACAGGGGATGTACCCCCCAATGAAGTCAGGTGAGGCGACTGCCTCAGGTGGTGAAATCTGGAGACAAGTGGGGTCAGTGGCAGGTTAATGGGAAATGAGCTCTTCAGTTGTTGAAGTGCTCATCTCTCTATAGTAAACCCTATCACAGTATGCCATTAACAGTAGGCTGGAGCAGGGAACTGTCTAATTTTTTGCCTCAGGCAGCAGAAAGGCTAGGTGCACCCCTGACTACAGAGGGCATCTGTTGCTGGGCACCACAAAGGAGTTGAGGTTGGAGCAAAGAAGGCAGGAGGAGATGCCTATCCGCAGCAAACTTACTGTGTAGGAAGGGGGATACTGCAACTGATTGGGACTGTGTAGATTAAGTGGTACTGTCCCATATGGCAAGAGGGCTGTAGTGAAAGCTACAAGACTATCATCTTCATTGCAGCCACTCTAGGGAGACTAGAACCAGAAGGTAAATTCCCAGGAACTTAGGCTCCTCTCAAGTCATGGCAAAAGAGTTAGTTGATGCCTGTTGAAAGGTATGTTGCTTCTGTTTGCCTGTTGCAACAACTCAAGACCATGCTTTCATAGAAAGACTCTGTAACTGTAATCCAGTTGTCTCAATGAGACTATAACCACTAACCTTGTTGCCTGACAAAAGACAAAAGTACGATTTTGCTCAGCGTTGGACTGGCCCATCAGAGTAACAGAGGATCATCCAGTAGGCCCAAGCTCTATCGCAACAATGGTTTACTAGTAAATAGTGTTGAGCGCGAATATTCGAATAGCGAATTTTAATTGCGAATATCGGCACTTTGAGAATTCACAAATATTTTGAATATTTTTCTGTGTTAGGTTTACGCGTATATTTTATTTTACCTTTTTTGCCCCATTGTCCCCAACCCAATAAAGTTTGCCCAAATGCCCTCATTATTTTTCTTATATATTTTTTTTGTATATAAAAACACATCATGAGTGCATGTGGGCCTGCTGGCAGCTGTGGTCGTGGTAGGGAAGTTGGTTCCAGTGCTGGACCGCTGCCAGCACGGGGCCGCTCCTCTACCCACGGAGCGGTGGGCGCAGGTGGCAGGGGCACCCGCCTCATCCGTGATTTTTTTGGGCATGGCAGCCGCCCCATTTCATCTCAAGACGCTGAGGCAGTGATGTCATTCGTGACACAAGCTAGTTGCACGGAGTCCTCTGCCCCGGCTCTGAGCAGCAGCAGCACTCTGCCTCCTGCAGGACCTGCCCCCAGCCCCCAAGAATTGACCCTGATGCTGTTTGACAGCGACAGTGAGAGGGACATCTTGGGGCTGGTAATGCAGGAGAGTGAGCTAGAGCTTGGTCCGGATGCTCAGGACCTTTTGGAAGGGATGGAGAAGAAGGAGGAGGAGGAGCAGGGGGTACCGCCCGTCAGCACCCCAGTGACATCCCTTCCAACTGGTGCAGGTGGTTTCAGCCACAGAACCCCCTCACCTAGTCAGACCCAGGCGTCAGCAAGGGGACAGCGGAGCCAGGTCAGGGGCTCCACGTCTGCTATTCCCCTCAGTCAACCACTGGTCGACCTTGGGTCTGACATTACAGGGGATGAAGAGGAGGGTGACTTAGAATGGGTGACACCTCCCTTGTCAGGTGACAGCAGAACTGATGAGGAAGGTAGGCACCCGAGGCAAACAGTGCACCAGGTCACCAGGGAGCCCAGTGATAGGGGCTCCACTGGTAATTGCAGCAGGAGGCGGCAGCTGCTCCACCTGTGCGCACGGAGCCCAAACAGGCGCAAGCCAGCACCACCCCATCTGACAGGAGGTCGGTGCGTAGGTCGCCTGTTTGGGCTTACATCACCCTGGCAGCAGACGATGTGACAATTGCCATCTGTCAGCTGTACCATGCCAGGGTGAGGAGAAGGAGGTCTGTTGCTCGGCTGGGTACCACTGCCCTTACCCAGCACCTGAGAGTCAACCACTGGCGGGAGTGTGAACAGATGCAGGGTGGTCACAGCAGCGCCAGCAGCAGTGCGCAGGAGACAGCAGCTCCTGCCACTGTCCTACAGCCACCCCACCCCCTTCCAACAATGCATTCCCACTCCCCCACTCCCTCTTCTAGAGGTACTGGTACTGGCAGCCAGACCTCTGCCTCCTCTGCACCCTCTATTGCCTCCACTGCCATCAGGCGCCAGCCGTCGGTTGCCGACGCATTTGAACGCACCGCGCCCTTCACCCCTGGGGGCCGACGCGTGCGTTCACTCAATGTGCTCCTGGCAAGGGTTATCACCCAACATCTGCTGCCGTTCAATATTGTGGACTGCAATCCATTCCGGCAGGTGGCGTGTCCCCAGCTGCCATTTCTTTGCCAGGACCGTCGTCCCTGCCCTACACCAGCACATTGTGCAGAATGTATCCCTGTCACTGGATCATGCTGTCAGCGACAGGGTGCATCTGACAATGGATGCCTGGACCAGCAGACATGGGCAGGGACGATACATCAGTTTTACTGCCCATTGGGTGTCCCTCTGAGGCGCCGGGGAGGGATCATCAGATGTGGCAGCATCTCAGTTTGTGGTGCCGCTCCGGGGTGTCCAGGGGAGAACTGCTGCTCTCCCTCAAGCCAATGTCTCCACCGCTGCTGAGCCCCCCAGCAAGCCTCCCCGTAGCTACGCAAGTGAGGGGCACGTCCGCTGCCAGGCCGTGCTCCAGCTTGTGATCTTAGGGGAACGTAGACACACTGGACCTGATGTTCTGGCCGCCTCCAGGCTCAGGTCCACAAGTGGCTGACACCCCGAAGGCTCCAGGTAAAGGTATGGTTGTCTGTGACAATGGCAGCAACCTCCTCACCGCCCTCAATGCTGGCCGTCTAACACACGTGCCCTGCATGGCACATTTCTTTAACCTTGTGGTACAGAAGTTCCTACATACCCACGGTTGAGCGACATCGTGCAACGTGTACGTAGGAATGCCAGCCACTTCCGATGCTCCCCAACCGCCACCGCGTCCCTGTCCAAACTGCAGCAGGACAGCAGCCTGCCACCTCATAGGCTGATTGTTGACAGCGTGACGCGGTGGAACTCCACCCTCCACATGCTGGAGAGGTTGTGGGAGCAGTGACGGGCGGTGAAAGAATACCTGCTGGACCAAGGCACTTCCGGGCCATCACACGCACTCCCCTACATCGCCAATGCAGAGTGGGGGCAGATACACCAGGTCTGCCACGTGTTGGCCCCATTCGAGCAGGCGACGAGGAAGAGGAGGAGGAAGAATTTGTTGAGGAGTTTGCCGACGTCCAGGAGTCTGGGTGTAAGATCCTCACCTGTCTGGTACTCCGGTGTGACCAAAAAGGGTCCTCGTGGAGCTGCGGGACAGGTTACGAGTGTCTCCATTGATACACCAGCTCCGACCCCTTTGCGAACCAACGCGGGTATGCGTTCGCATGTGCGCCGGAGGGGAAGACCGCATGGCTTTCGGGGACAGCTTGGCCAGGCTAGTGGCAGTACGCTGCGGCCCAGCTTGTCTCCGGTGCCTGTTGCGGATTCCATTCCGGTGTCCATATTGACGCGCTCGCACACTCTCGCAGAGCCTGTCGTGCATCTACATTTACATTCGAAAACGGGTTTGCAAGGGGATACGCGCTTCTTATGCTCTTCGCTGACCAGCAAAGGGAATAGCACCTGGCCGCAAGTTCAAAGCAGATTAGGGGCCGGCATTGGTCTAATTGACTAATGACCGATCAAAGCCTTGTACACAGGTGTAGGGCAGGATCATGACCTATGGGGAGTGGACACTTGGTGCTCTGGGATTTGTTAGCAGGCACATAAAAGGTGGCCTCCCAGGTCGGTCAGTGCCCACTGTTATTTTCCCTCATCCAGGTGCAGGTCAGTACTGCTTGCTGCTGACTGAAGTTTGCTTGGACTTCGTCCATTCCAGTGGGACCCAGGACCTGGGATTTTCGTGCCGCATCCGTTTACTTGGCAAGTTACACAAGGACTTATGCACGGATCGGGACTACTCCTGGCTTTGTTTTGTTTGCCTGATATTAGCTCCAGTGAAGTTTTGCCTGGACTTTGTTTATTTTGTTAATAAACCCCTTGACTTCATCTTCACTGGTCTGTTTTGTTGGTGCCTTGCATTACACTGGGCCTGGTCAGGAGGGAGAGCCGATGTCATGGTCCCGGGCAGCCAAGAAGAGTCACAGCGGGCTGTCCTCTTCCCCATGGCTGCCCACATGCTGCAATGCCTCAGGAGGGACCCTTGGATCAAGAAAATTAAGGAGAGGGATGATTTTTGGTTGGACACCCTTTTATACCCTCGTTGCAAGGGGAAACTGGAGCAGTCAGCCAGAGGGATGCCCCTATGAATAACCTGCGGGCCTGTCTGATTTTTCGGCTGGAGCAGGCAAACCCTCAGCCTCATGCTCCAGTTCTCCCCGCTCATCTCACCCAGCAGGTGACTGGCCCAAGCATATGAGGTTGTTCGACCAGTCTGATCGATCCAGTAGCAGCAGCAGCAGTCACCACCAGCGACTGGCCCGCATTGTGGCAGACTACATGGGGTCCATCGGTGCTTCTGACAGCATGAGCACCAACGACCCCATGGAGTACTGGGTTGCCAGGCTGGACACCTGCCGTGAGCTCGCTCAGTATGCACTTGAAGTACTATCTTGCCCCCTTCTCCAGCGTACAGTCTGAGTGGACATTCAGCGTGGCAGGTGGGCTGGTCGCCAACAAGCAGACCCGTCTGTCCTCTGACTCCGTGGACAGACTGACATTTATCAAAATGAATGAGTCCTGGATCGGCAGCGACCCAGCGCTGAAGGGTCCCTTGTCAATCCACCTCCTTGGCTCTCACTCCCAAACTTCGTTGTTTTTTAACTTATACACTGACTGTCTCCAAAAAAAGTTGCCACCAAAAAAAAAATACGATTCTCAATGGGGTTAAGGTCTGGACTCTGTGGTGGCCAATCCATGTGTGAAAATGATGTCTCATGCTCCCTGAACCACTCTTTCACAATTTGAGCCGGATGAATCCTGGCATTGTCATCTTGGAATATGCCTGTGCCATTAGGGAAGAACAAATCCATTGATGGAATAACCTGGTCATTCAGTATGTTCAGGTAGTCAGCTGACCTCATTCTTGGAGAACATACTGTTGCTGAACCTAGACCTGACCAACTGCAGCAACCCCAGATCATAGCACTGCCCCCACAGACTTGTACAGTAGGCACTAGGCATGATGTGTGCATCACTTCATCTGCCTCTCTTCTTACCCTGATGCACCCATCACTCTGGAACAGGGTAAATCTTGACTAATCAGACCATGTGACCTTCTTCCATTGCTCCAGAGTCCAATCTTTATGCTCCCTAGCAAATCGAAGCCTTTTTTTCTGATGTGCCTCACTGATTAGTGGTTTTCTTACAGCTACACAGCTGTTCAGTCCCAATCCCTTGAGTTCCCTTCGCATTGTGCGTTTGGAAATGCTCTTACTTTTACTATTAAACATAGCCTGAGTTCTACTGTTGTTTTTCTTCGATTTGATTTCACCAAACGTTTAAGTGATCGCCGATCCTCGAATACGATGGTTCCCCACTATCCTTCCAGTTTTTAATAATGCGTTGGACAGTTCTTAACCCAATTTTAGTAGTTTCTGCAATCTCCTTAGATGTTTTCTCTGCTTGATGCATGCCAATGATTTGACCCTTCTCGAACAGACTTACATCTTTTCCACGACCACGAGATGTGTCTTTCGACATGGTTGTTTAAGAAATGAGAAGCAACTCATTGTACCTAACTTGTAAATAACTTATTGCCAGCTGAAAGATAATCGCCCCTGCAGTAATTATCCAATAGGAGGCTCATAACTATTTGCTTAGTTAAATCCAGGTGGCGACTTTATTTTTGGACAGGCAGTGTATTTATTTTTCTTGATGAATTTATTTATATATTTGTTTATTTATGGATGCATTTTTTTATATATTTATTTATTGATGACTTTATTTATATATTTCTCTATTGTTGAATTTCTTTACGTATTTTTTTGGTGATTTTTCCAATCGAGTTTATATATTTTTTTCATAAATTTTTTAAACCTCTTTATTCATTAATTTAACAAATTTTTGAAATATGTATATATATATATATATATATATATATACTACACATTAAGACCGTTAGAAGAATGTGTCAAATAACTCGATTAAATTGATTAATCGTTTTAGTCCTAGTATAGTGTAACCCTTAGGGCTCTTTCACACTTGCGTTGTTCTTTTCCGGCATAGAGTTCCGTCGTCGGGGCTCTATGCCGGAAGAATCCTGATCAGGATTATCCTAATGCATTCTGAATGGAGAGAAATCCATTCAGGATGCATCAGGATGTCTTCAGTTCCGGAACGGAACATTTTTTGGCCGGAGAAAATACCGCAGCATGCTGCGCTTTTTGCTCCGGTCAAAAATCCTGAACACTTGCCGCAAGGCCGGATCCGGAATTAATGCCCATTGAAAGGCATTAATCCGGATCCGGCCTTAAGCTAAACGTCGTTTTGGCGCATTACCCAGGGCTCCAGACTAAAAAAAATCTCAAGGAGCCTTTGGCTCCTAACCTGAAAAATTTAGGAGCCAAATGAAATTTTTAGTCGCCAAATTTAAAATACATATAATATAGCTGGGATGCTAAGGAGCATGGGGTTTTCTAAGCTACAGCCCACACAGTTTCCCATCTATCTCTAGAACAGGGTCCCCAAAATTAAGAAGAGAGCACCACGCATGTGCGGCAGGCGCTCTCGGTTATTTCCAGAACTCCCATAGAAGTGAATGGACAGTGAACTATGCAAGCATGATCAACTCTCCATTCACCTCTATGGAAGTTTCGGCACTCCCATAAAAGTCAATACATGGTGCGCCCTCGTTCACTTTGGGGGCCGTACCTATCCTATGCCACCAAAGTGCGAGATGGGCCAACCCCTTTAAAAGGGTATTCTGGTAATCTGATAATCCACAGGATAGTTTTATATTTCTCACCACTGGGACTGCCCCATACCCCGAAATAAATGGAGAGACTGGTGGAGCGTGCGCCTTGGCGCTACATTTATTCTCTATGCGACCGCCAGAAATAGCCAAGCACTGTCCTCACCTATCCCCAGCAGTCCAATAGAGAATGAATGGGTGCATACACTACCTGCTGCTGCATTTATTTCAGGGAGCTCCATAGGGCAGGGATGGCCAACCTGAGGCTCTCCAGCTGTTGCAAAACTACAATTCCCAGCATGCCCAGACAGTCTACAGCTATCAGCCTACAGCAGGGCTTGGTGGGAATTGTAGTTTTACAACAGCTGGAGGGCCGCAGACTGGCCTTCCTTGCCATAGGGCAGGGATCAGCAACCTCCGGCACTCCAGCTGTTGTGAAACTACAATTCCCAGCATGCTCCATTCATTTCTATGAGAGTTCTGAGAAGAGCAGAGCAAGTATGCATGCTGGGAGTTGTAGTTTCACAACACCTGGAGTGCCGGAGGTTGCCTACCCCTGCCATAGGGTATGGGGCCACTTTTTCATTATTACAGGGGTTCCCAGACACCTAGCAGTCTATACATGAAGATATCTTCACCAGTCCTTCAATGACCTGAAGCATAACTATGGTGAAAGGAACAGCACAAGTGTGGGGGATGGGGTCAGTGCCAGGCGGTCTGGCAGGAGCCCCTCTACTAGGCACATTAACCCCATGGCTTCTCTATAATAAGGTATAGTTAGTAATAGCACATCTGTACAGACATGGAGCTGGGCGTGTGATGGAAAAGAAGGGCAATGACATACTTCGAGTGGAGGCTCTCTACACAAGGCCAGGGCAATGTGACTCACTCCCTGAGATATTGCAGATTTCACTGCGCTTTCCTCCCCACCTGCTTGTCCAGTATTCTTCCTGCACAAGTCACACTGAGGCAGAGGACTGGCCACTGCAGCAGCCTCAGAGCCTGCTCACACAGATATAATAGAATTAAAGATCCTTCCCCTAGCATGCCATGAAAGTGCCAGGTGAATGCCTTCATATACTCTTCAATGACCCCTGCCATGGTGACTGGTCAGACATGTGCTGCCACTACAGGCCTGCTGCCCACCCCCTGCACAGGGCACTGCATAGGAGAACACTACCTGTACCTGCACCAGCCACTGGCTGCCATTCAGCATGGGATCAAGCACTCTGCTCCATCCAAAACCGCCCACTCCAGGCACTGAGAGCCCAGGAACTGTGATCGCTCCGGCTCCCTCACCTTCACACAGGCGCCCTGATAGTGACCGGATACTGCAGCCTATTTGCGCTGTCCATCAAAACGCCCGCCATCCCAAGCCCCGCCCACCCATCGGCGACAGCCTATCACAATGCAGGAGTGCCAGATTAGCCAATCAGTGAGCATAATCCAAAGTCTTTCACCTGCATCTGATCGGACACCTGATTGGAGGATCAGGTTTGTTGCTATTCTGGCCGGGCTGGCGATGGAGATTCGATGTGTGAAGCGCAATGTTTGATGAAAGGGCAGCGGAAGGTCTAGGCGCAAATGGCGACAAGACTACAAAGTCTTGTCGCCATTTGGCAATTCTAAGTCGCATTGGCGACCATTTTGGTTGCCATCTGGAGCCCTGTTACCGGTTTAGCTTTTTCTGAATGGTTACCATGGCTCCCAGGACACTAAAGTCCTGTTTGCCATAGTAAAGTGTAGTGGGGAGCGGGGGAGCAGTATACTTACCGTCCGTGCGGCTCCCAGGGCGCTTCAGAGTGACGTCAGGGCGCCCCACGCGCATGGGTGACGTGATCACATGGATCACGTCATCCATGAGCATGGGGCGCTCTGACGTCATTCTGGAGCGCCCTGGGAGCCGCACGGACTGTAAGTATACTGCTCCCCCGCTCCCCACCACTACTATGGCAGCCAGGACTTTAATAGCGTCCTGGGTGCCATAGTAACACTGAACGCATTTTGAAGATGGATCAGTCTTCAAATGCTTTCAGTTCACTTGCGTTGTTACGGATCCGGCAGGCACCTCCGGCAAATGGAGTACACGACGGATTCGGACAACGCAAGTGTGAAAGAGGCCTTAGTCCTCTGTGTGATCTCTGGATAATGCCCTCCATACATAAACCATACTGGAAAATAGACCTCTCAGATACCAATTGGCACACAGTGCTCCACACGCTGCCCACACCGGTCTGCTCTCAGTTTCCATATCGGGCACATGGAGTCTGGAGAAGAACACTGCGGTAACGCAGCCTGCTGCGCCATGTACTGATTCCTCCAAGCCAGAGGGCAGCAGGACTGGTGTGGTTTAGCAGCGGCTCTCTCATCCTCCTTTTGTCTGTGAAGAGTCAGGGTTACCGACGCTCACACAACCCATACATGATCAGCGCCACACACACGCCGTGCTCCAGCATCGGCAGCACCCAGCTGTCCTCTGCCCGTCAAAGCACAGAAGCCAGTGAGGAACCAGCTTGCCTCGGCCTGGGTGTGGAAGTGTCCCCCGACTCTGCCACCATCAGTTCCCCTCCCCTCGGTGATGACTCAGTCACGGTCCCCGGCTGCTGGCGGGTCCTCGTCTAGCTGGCGGGGTACTCGGCGGCTGCCTCAAGTGTGCAGCCCGGATCATCGATCGCAGATCATGCTGCAGAATAAGCATTTAGCTGAGAGGCTTGGCTACACACAGGGGGTAGTGTCACACAGTCCGGGGCAGACTTCTCCAGGAAGGGGCTGACAGGCACCGGGGAGCACCTACAGTACACTGTCATCCAGCAGAGCGGAGTTAGTAGTCTGTTTTGAAGGCACCATGTGTTCTGGAGTTACACTACCCCCTGTGTGTAGCCAAGCCTCGCAGCTAAAGGCTTATTCTGCAGCATAACCTGCAATCGATGATCCGGGCTGCACACTGGAAGCAGCCGCCGGGGACTGTGACTGAGTCATCACCGAGGGGAGGGGAACTGATCCCAGCGGCAGAGTCGGGGACACTTCCACACCTAGGCCGAGGTAAGCTGGTTCCTCACTGGCTTCTGTTTCTGTGCTCTGATGGCTGGAGCACGGCGTGTGTGGCGCTGATCATGTATTGGTCGTGTGATCCGCTGTAACCATGCCTCTTCACAGACAAAAGGAGGATGACAGAGCCGCTGCTAAACCACGCCAGACCTGCTGCCCTCTGGCTTGGAGGAATCAGCACATGGGGCGGCAGGCTGCGTTACCGCAGTGTTCTGCTCTAGACTCGATGTGCCCAATATGGAAACTGAGAGCAGACTGGTGCGGGCAGCGTGTGGAGCTAATGTCGTGCTAATTTATTGTGGGCTGTACAAACTTAAAATACAACAATTTTGTTAAAGGAAAATATTGCTTTTTGTATGCATGGGAGCACATTCCTGCTCTAGACGAGGAACCTGCTTCTGTAAGAGGTGTCTAAGTTTATTTTTGTTGTTGCCCAGGTCTGGTGGGGGCCCATTCCCGGGAACACATTCCTGCTACAAACAAAGAACCTGCTGCTGCTTTCAGCGGTGTCTAAGTTTATTTTTGTTATTGCCCAGGTCTGGTGGGGGCCCATTCCTGGGAACACATTCCTGCTGCAAACAAAGAGCATGCTGCTGTATGTTCCTGCTGAGTTAGGCTGAGCTATGTGTAGGCCTTAGACTCGACCATTAACATGTACCTGCTGCTGCTGTCTGTCCTGATCATGTTAAGTTATGTGTAGGCCTTATTCTCCACCGTTACCTTTATCTGCTGCTGCCTGTCCTGATCTTGATGAGTAATGTGTCGGCCTTGTCCTACAGCGTTACCATTTCCCTGCTGCTGTCTGTTCTGTTCCTGCTGAGTTAGGGCCAGCTATGTGTACGCCTGGCACAACAGCGTTACCATTTTCAAGCTGCTGCTGTCTGTCCTGATATTACTGAATTAGGCCCAGCTATGTGTATGCCCTATACTACAGCATTTCTCTGATGCTGTCTGTTCTGTTCCTGCTGAGTTAGGCACAGCTATGTGTATGCTTTACACTACAGCGTTACCATTTACTTGCTGCAGTCTGTCCTCCTCCTGCAGAGTTCGGTCTAGCTAGGTATAGGCTTTATAGTATACCCTTAACAATTACCTGCTGCTGCTGTCTGTCTTGATCCTGCTGAGGACTACCATCATGGACCACTTATTCGCTCTTTGGCTTTATCAATGAGTATTTATCGAGTATTAGAATTCTCTTAAACTGGTGTGCATGCTTCATTTTTTGCGCATGTGCTCTGTTCATCATATATTGTCAATATTTACATATATATATATACTCTTTTTAATAAAATACAATCATGCAGTGTTACGCTTCATTCACCCAAAAACTTTTTTATTTTATTTTTTATTTCATTTTATCTGTTATCATTTTGCTTTAATTGGGTTTTGGGTGGCCCTGGTGTGGTTCTTACTAAAACTAGGTGGGGACCGCATGTGGGCTTACCTTTTCAAAAGGTCTTGTGCAGTTCACATTATACAGGACTGATTGAGGACCCTAATTAAATTTTATTATTTTATTGTTTGTTTTAATCAGGATTTACATTTGAAAATAGTGTTGTCTGTCGTCCCGAACAGGATATCTGACTTCCATGTTGACCTCTCCACATGGTTGGGTGTGACTGGCGTTATACTCATCCATGTGGTAATCCTGTTTTGGGAATGGAGCGTTATTGCCACATGTATAAATCTATATATACATTTTTATATATAAACATAAAACCATAAACTGTCGTATATGTAATATTCTTGAAGCGATGTCACCATTTGGGAGTTATTCTTATCATTTCCAAGGTTTGCTATCATGTGACCACATAGACAGGATGTGTTTGTGGCTCAGCTTGCGTTCAGTCTCAGTTGCGAACACGTGATCTGTTATCATGTGAACACCCAGTTTATGGACACTAGCGGCCTGTGTGTGTTCCTCCTTCGATGCGATCACATTATTATAATGCAGGAATAGATGAAAGGAATCGCGGCACTCACCCCGGTCTTGAAAGTACTTCAGTCCTTTATTGCTTCACAATCATTGCAAAAAGATTTGCAGGCTGGGGAGCGGAATGGCCCTCGGTGTGGGTAGGCGGTAACATTATTGCATCACATTTTTCGTTATGTAATGCGGGACACTATATTGGATCCATGCTGGTTAGTTCTTGGCCCCCTCCATTATGTTTTTAATCGGTACACTGGATATTTTAATGACAAAATTGCTTTTTGACATCTTTTTTTAATCTGGAATTCTGATGAATTAAGGAGATAATATGAATTCCCATACTTTAATGGAAGTTAATAATCTCTTAACAGTATGGATACTTTTACATAATTTTTTATGTTTAGACACAATACGAATCAAACACATTAAATCAAATTCAATTATTAATAGTTTTCATTAAATAATCACCTGAGTTTGTATTTGTAATTGGCACCATTCACTTTTGTCACTGCTTGAGAAAGGTCTCATTGTGTGGACTGAAACGTCGCTTTTGGTTGAATAAACGCACATTTTATTGAGGCTATGCCATGTCGTGTGTTTATATAAATATACACTCACCTAAAGAATTATTAGGAACACCATACTAATACGGTTTTGGACCCCCTTTTGCCTTCAGAACTGCCTTAATTCTACGTGGCATTGATTCAACAAGGTGCTGATAGCATTCTTTAGAAATGTTGGCCCATATTGATAGGATAGCATCTTGCAGTTGATGGAGATTTGAGGGATGCACATCCAGGGTACGAAGCTCCCGTTCCACCACATCCCAAAGATGCTCTATTGGGTTGAGATCTGGTGACTGTGGGGGCCATTTTAGTACAGTGAACTCATTGTCATGTTCAAGCTGAAATGAAATGATTCGAGCTTTGTGACATGGTGCATTATCCTGCTGGAAGTAGCCATCAGAGGATGGATACATGTTCTCATTCTGTTTTACGCCAAATTTGGACTCTACCATTTGAATGTCTCAACAGAAATCGAGACTCATCAGACCAGGCAACATTTTTCCAGTCTTCAACAGTCCAATTTTGGTGAGCTCGTGCAAATTGTAGCCTCTTTTTCCTATTTGTAGTGGAGATGAGTGGTACCCGGTGGGGTTTTCTGCTGTTGTAGCCCATCCGCCTCAAGGTTGTGCGTGTTGTGGCTTCACAAATGCTTTGCTGCATACCTCGGTTGTAACGAGTGGTTATTTCAGTCAACGTTGCTCTTCTATTAGCTTGAATCAGTCGGCCCATTCTCCTCTGACCACTAGCATCCACAAGGCATTTTTGCCCACAGGACTGCCGCATATTGGATGTTTTTCCCTTTTCACACCATTCTTTGTAAACCCTAGAAATGGTTGTACGTGAAAATCCCAGTAACTGAGCAGATTGTGAAATACTCAGACCGGCCCGTCTGGCACCAACAACCATGCCACGCTCAAAATTGCTTAAATCACCTTTCTTTCCCATTCTGGCATTCAGTTTGGAGTTCAGGAGATTGTCTTGACCAGGACCACACCCCTAAATGCATTGAAGCA
Organism: Bufo bufo; assembly: GCF_905171765.1. Classification (NCBI taxonomy): domain Eukaryota; kingdom Metazoa; phylum Chordata; class Amphibia; order Anura; family Bufonidae; genus Bufo; species Bufo bufo. The sequence continues at coordinate 176,040,874 of NC_053395.1, forward strand.
ACTGCCATGTGATTGGTTGACTAGATAATTGCATTAATGAGAAATAGAACAGGTGTTCCTAATAATTCTTTAGGTGAGTGTATATATATATATATACTGTATATATATATATATATATATATATATATAAATATGTTTTTTTATTTCTTGTGGGCTTTACCACATCTAAAAAAATCATTTGAAATACAAAAATGGCAAACGAATATATTGCAATTTGTATGCATGGGAACACATTCCTGCTGCCAACAAAGAACATACTGCTGTCAGAGGTGTATACGTTTTTTTGGGGGGTTGCCCCAGTCTGGCAGGAGCCCGTTCCTGGGAACATATTCCTGCTACAAACAAAGAACCGGCTCCAGTCTGTTCTGACTGAGTTTGGCCCAGCTATGTGTAGGCCTTTTACTACACCATTACCATTTACCTGCTGTTGTCTGTCCTGATGAGTGTGGTGGAGCTATGTGTAGGCCTTATACTACACCATTACCATTTACCTACTGATGTCTGTCCGGATGAGTTTGGGCGAGCTTAGTGTAGGCCTTATACTACACCTTTTACCATGTACCTGCTGCTGCTACTGTCTGTCCTGATCCTGCTGAGTTTTGTGTAGGCCGTTTACTTCACCATTACCTTTATCTGCTGCTGCTGTCTGTCCTGATACAGATGAGTTTGCCCCAGGACTAAAGGGGCATTCCTGCAACCTTATAGGTTAAAATTAATCAAAAACATAATATCTAAAAATGAAAGCACACGTTAGAATGAAAAGAAATATTTATTAACAATGTTGATGAACAAATATGCCTTTAAGGCAACTTTTTTAGTTGTTTATGGAGGTCCAGCAACTCCTGGATCCCCTTACGGCGCAGCTCCTCCAGCTGATGCACCTTCTTATCCAGGTGCCGCTTCTGCTGAAGTGCTGATGTAACCTCCTTTGCTGATCCCGTATTATCTTTTGCTGGGCGCTGATCTCCAGCATTGCCCTTTGGTCGGCCTGCTGCAGGTGCATAATTTTTTATTTTTATTTACCGAGTACTGTTATGATTTAAAAAAATATAAAAATTACTTTCAATTAAGATTCAGAGGCAATTAGTGCATTATGTGTAGTATTTGTTAAAGCACTGACGATTTACATTACAATTCGTTAGTTAATGATATTTATGATGATAATATAGTTTGTTAATTAGTAGAGTTGAGCGAACCCGAACTTTAAAGTTCGGGTTCGTACTGAACTTTAGGTTTTTCGGCACCCGGACCCGAACCCGAACATTTACGTAAAAGTTCGGGTTCGGTATTCGGCGCTTTCTTGTCGCTTTTTGAAAGGCTGCAGCCAATCAACAAGCGTCATACTACTTGCCCCAAAAGGCCATCACAGCCATGCCTACTATTGGCATGGCTGTGATTGGCCAACTGCAGCATGTGACCCAGCCTCTATTTAAGCTCGAGTCACGTAGCGCCGCCCGTCACTCTGCTAGGATTAGTGTAGGGATAGGCTGCAGCTGCTGTGTGGGAGAGATCAGGGAGAAATCTTATGAAGAACTGCTTCTTTACTCAGCGATCTACAGCAAATGTGTTTTGTGGGTGCAGTGCACAATTGTTTTAAGCCTGCCCTGAGCCAACTACTACTGAAAACAAACTTTTTTTCCTTCAGTTAGTCAATATCAATACATAATCGGCAGCCATTTTATGCAACGATAGTGCACCAGCACAGGATATCTGCATGTCTGCAAGTCCAGAAATACTGCTTTGAGACACTGGGGTTAAAAAAAACCTTTTTTTCATATAGTGCACATCTAGGATTAGACGTGCATAAGTGAGTGGCTACCAAATTATTACCGGACAGGATTAAATCGCAAAAATTGCCGACCCACAAGGGGCCTTAACTATCACCAAAAAACCATAATCATTACTTAGTGAAGATGTATAAATACATACATGATGGTAAAAAGGCAGCACAAAGGTGGAGCACAAAAGGTGAGGAACAGGACCCAAGGAGGGGCCGAGAGGTCAGCACACCAAAAATCAGGGAAAAAGTTATAAGATAATGAACACCAAGATACCTCAGACGATGAGCCCCAGACAAAATGAAATGGAGGCAACTGTGAGGATGAAAAGACTTGGTGATTAGAAAGGATTAATAAGCATACCCTGAGTGGTGTGTCGATCTCTCAGCCACCTCCTGACCCAAACGCCGTTTCGCCAGTGATCTGGCTTCTTCCGGGGATGCATAAGTGAGTGTCACATTTAGGCCAGAAATACAGCTTTTTGCTTACTGGGGTGAAAAAAAACCCCATCTGTTTCGTATAGTGCACATCTAGGATTAGACGTGCATAAGTGAGTGTCACATTTAGGCCAGAAATACAGCTTTTTGCTTACTGGGGTGAAAATAACCCATCTGTTTCATATAGTGCACATCTAGGATTAGACGTGTATAAGTGAGTGTCACATTTAGGCCAGAAATACGGCTTTTTGCTTACTAGGGTGAAAAAACCCCCATCTGTTTCATATAGTGCACATCTAGGATTAGACGTGCATAAGTGAGTGTCACATTTAGGCCAGAAATACAGCTTTTTTGCTTACTGGGGTGAAAAGAAACCATCTGTTTCATATAGTGCACATCTAGGATTAGATGTGCATAAGTGAGTGTCACATTTAGGCCAGAAATACAGCTTTTTGCTTACTGGGGTGAAAAAATCCTCTGATATTTTGCACATCTGGGATTAGACGTGCATAAGTGACTGTGAAATTTAGGCCACAAATAAGGCTTTCTCATACTGAGGCATACTGGGGAGAAAAAAAAACATCTGTTTCATAAAGTGCACATCTAGGATTAGACGTGCATAAGTGAGTATCACATTTAGGCCACAAATACGGCTTTTTGGTTACTGGGGTTATAAAAACCCTCTGATATACTGCACATCTCGGATTAGACGTGCATAAGTGAGTGTCACATTTAGGCCAGAAATACGGCTTTTTGGTTACTGGGGTCATAAAAACCCTCTGATATACTGCACATCTGGGATTAGTGAGTGTCACATTTAGGCCACAAATACGGCTTTTTGCTTACTGGGGTTAAAAAACCCTCTGATATACTGCACATCTGGGATTAGACGTGCATAAGTTACTGTGAAATTTAGGCCACAAATACCGCTGTCATATAGAGTTAAAAAATTTTTTTTTAGTGCAATACCCTACATCAGGGTTTTTATTGGCGGTTAATTATTTTTAACAGACTTAACCACTTTTTACTTTGCTTGGTGAACGCTAACTATGAGGCAAACATCTAATAAGGGATGCGGTCATGGTTGTGGTAGTGGTGTTGGTGGAGCCTCTGGTGCAGGGAGAGGACGTGGCCGTTCTGCTACAGCTACACGTCCTACTGAACCTAGTATCTCAGGTCCCAGTAGCCGCCAGAATCTACAGCGATATTTGGTCGGGCCTAATGCCGTTCTAAGGATGGTAAGGCCTGAGCAAGTACAGGCGCTAGTCAATTGGGTGGCCGACAGTGGATCCAGCACGTTCACATTATCTCCCACCCAGTCTTCTGCAGAAAGCGCACAGTCTGTCACATCACCCCCGTGCATATCGGGGAACCTGTCGAAGCCTCAAGTCATGCAGCAGTCTCTTATGCTGTTTGAAGTCTCTGCTGGCAGGGTTTCCTAAGGGCATCCACCTAGCCCTTCCCCAGGGGTGGAAGACATAGAATGCACTGACGCACAACCACTTATGTTTCCTGATGAGGACATGGGAATACCACCTCAGCACGTCTCTCATGATGAAGAAACACATGTGCCAACTGCTGCGTCTTTCTGCAGTGTGCAGACCGAAAAGGAGGTCAGGGAGGAAGACTGGGTGGAAGACGATGCAGGGGACGATGAGGTCCTAGACCCCACATGGAATAAAGGTCGTGCCACTGACTTTCACAGTTTGGAGGAAGAGGCAGTGGTGAGACCGAGCCAACAGCGTAGCAAAAGAGGGAGCAGGGGGCAAAAGAAGAGCAGCCGTCGTCAAAACAGTTCGCCTGCTACTGGCCACCGTCACCAGGGACCGAGCACACTAAAGGCAGCTTCAAGGAGTTCCCTGGCATGGCACTTCACACAATGTGCTGACAACAAGACCTGAGTGGTTTGCACGCTGTGCCATCAGAGCCTGAAGCGAGGCATTAACATTCTGAACCTTAGCACAACCTGCATGACCAGGCATCTACATGCGAGACACGGGCTGCAGTGGAGTAAGCACCTTCAAAACCAAGAAAGGGCTCAGGCCCCTCCTGCTCCCTCTTCTGCTGCTGCCTCGGCCTCTTCCTCCGCCTCTGGAGGAACGTTGGCACCTGCCGCCCAGCAAACAGAGGATGTGCCACCAACAACACCACCTCCGTCACCAAGCATCTCCACCATGTCACATGGAAGCGTTCAGCTCTCCATCTCACAAACCTTTGAGAGAAAGCGTAAATTCCCACCTAGCCACCCTCGATCCCTGGCCCTGAATGCCAGCATTTCTAAACTACTGGCCTTTGAAATGCTGTCATTCAGGCTGGTGGAGACGGACATCTTCAAACAGCTCATGTCGCTTGCTGTCCCACAGTACGTCGTTCCCAGCCGCCACTACTTCTCCAGGAGAGCCGTGCCCTCGCTGCACAACCAAGTATCGGATAAAATCAAGTGTGCACTGTGCAACGCCATCTGTGGCAAGGTCCACCTAACCACAGATACGTGGACCAGTAGGCATGACAAGGGACGCTATATCTCCCTAACTGCACACTGGGTAAATGTAGTGGCGGCTAGGCCCCAGGCGGAGAGCTGTTTGGCGCACATCCTTCCGCCGCCAAGGATCGCAGGGCATCATTGCCTCCTGTTGCCTCCTCTTCCTACTCGGCTTCCTCCTCCTCTTCTACCACCTCCTCATCCGGTCAGCGACAGACCTTCACCACCAACTTCAGCACAGCCAGGGGTAAACGTCAGCAGGCCGTTCTGAAACTGATTTGTTTGGGGGACAGGCCCCACACCGCGCAGGAGTTGTGGCGGGGTATAGAACAACAGACCGACAAGTGGTTGCTGCGAGTGAGCCTCAAGCACGGCCTGCTGGTGTACGATAATGGGCGAAATCTCGTTGCAGCTCTGGGACTAGCCGGTTTGACGCACATCCCTTGACTGGCGCATGTGCTGAATTTGGTGGTGCAGAAATTCATTCACAAGTACCCCGACATGTCAGAGCTGCTGCATAAAGTGCGGGCCGACGTTCTCATCCTGCCGCCGCTCGCTGTCTGCTCTACAGCGTAACTTCGGCCTTCCCACTCACCGCCTCATATGCGACTTGCCCACCAGGTGGAACTCCACCTTGCACATGCTGGAGAGACTGTGCGAGCAGCAGCAGGCCATAGTGGAGTTTCAGCTGCAGCACGCACGAGTGAGTCGCACTGCGGAACAGCACCACTTCACCACCAATGACTGGGCCTCCATGCGAGACCTGTGTGCCCTGTTGTGCTGTTTCGAGTACTCCACCAACATGGCCAGTGGCGATGACACCGTTATCAGCGTTACAATACCACTTCTATGTCTCCTTGAGAAAACACTTAGGGCGATGATGGAAGAGGATGTGGCCCAGGACGAGGAGGAGGAAGAGGGGTCATCTCTAACACTTTCAGGCCAGACTTTTAAAAGTGGCTCAGAAATAGGATTTTTGCAACAGCAGAGGCCAGGTACAAATTTGGCCAGCCAGGGCCCACTACTGGAGGACGAGGAGGAGGAGGATGATGAGGAAGATAGGGATGAAGCATGTTCACAGCGGGGTGGCGTCCAATGCAGCTTGGGCCCATCACTGGTGCGTGGCTGGGGGGATACGGAGGACGCAGACGATACGCCTCCCACAGAGGACAACTTGTCCTTACCTCTGGGCAGCCTGGCACACATGAGTGACTACATGCTGCAGTGCGCAACGACAGCAGAGTTGCCCACATTTTAACGTGTGCTGACTACTGGGTTGTCACCCTGCTGGATCCCCGTTACAAAGACAATGTGCCGTCCTTAATTCCCTCACTGGAGCGTGATCGGAAGATGTGCGACTACAGGCGCACTCTGGTAGACGCGCTCCTGAGAGCATTCCCGACTGACGCCGGGGGACAAGTGGAAGCACAAGGCGAAGGCAGGGGAGGAGGAAGAGGTCGCCAATGCAGCTGTGTCAGCGCCAGCACCTCAGAAGGCAGGGTTAGCATGTGGAAAAGCTTTGTCACCTCGCCGCAACAACCGGCCCCAACTGCTGATATGGAGCGTGTTAGCAGGAGGCAGCATTTGAACAACATGATGGAACAGTACCTGTGTACACGACTACACATACTGACTGATGGTTCTGGCCCATTCAACTTCTGGGTCTCCAAATTGTCCACATGGCCAGAGCTTGCCCTGTATGCCTTGGAGGTGCTGGCCTGCCCTGCAGCCAGTGTACTCTCTGTACGTGTATTTAGCACGGCAGGAGGCGTCATTACAGACAGACGCAGCCGCCTGTCCACAGCCAACGTAAACAAGCTCACGTTCATTAAAATGAACCAGGCCTGGATCCCACAAGACTTGTCTGTACCTTGTGCAGAATAGACAGTTCTAACAGCCTCAACCATCCATCCTTGTACTCAAGTGCACTTATTCCTTTTTTTTTTTTATATATGTCCCAATATTTTGGGGGATACCCCTATGTAAAAATGCAAAATAACACACATCTGTGTTGGCTACCTATTCCTCCTTTGCCGCCGCTTCCACCTAGACCACCACGTGAGCCTACACGGCCACATCCACCCATTCACCGCCTCCTCAACCTCTTCCTCCTACATCATTCCTAATTTTAATTTTTTTAAGGTCTTTTTTTTTAATGTTTTTTTTATTCATTTCCCTATCCACATTTGTTTGCAGAGCATTTGCCATGCTCTTAAGCACATTTTGCTGCCTTTTGCAGCCCTATAGCTCTTTCCAGGGATATTTGGGAGCCATTTTAGTGGCCAAAAGTTCGGGTCCCTATTGACTTCAATGGGGTTCAGGTTCGGGGTCAAGTTCGGGTCAAGTTCGGGTCCCGAACCCGAACTTTTTTTTCAAGTTCGATCGAACCTGCCGAACCTGAACATCCAGGTGTCCGTTTATCTCTATTAGTTAGTGATAGTTCAGTATAGTATAATGTTATTTAGTTGGTTAGTTAGTGCTACTTCAGTACAGTATAATTGTATTTAGTTGGTTAGTTTGTAATAGTTATGTAGAGTATAATGTTATTTAGTTGTTTAGTTTTAGTTTTTTATATAGATTACATAGTTAGTGTCCAGTATTGTTGTTTTCTATTACTGTAGTGTTTGTTCCCTCATTTTTGGCCCTTTGTTTATGTACATGTTATGGATACAGAATTATATTGCTGTGTGCACATATTTACCCTCCTGTTTGGGGCTGGTGACAATGACAACCTCCTCCTCTTCTTCCTCATCAGGAGCTGGGGGGGGGGGCATGTGGCTGCAGAGAGGGACCTGCCTCTTTGGCTTCCACCTCCACCATTTTGCCAACATCAGGTGGTGGTGGAGCATCTGCATGCTGGGATGGTCTAGCATGCTCTCCCTCCTCCTCCTCCAATGCCGAGACTACAACCACCACCATATCCTCTGTAGAAGGCCTGCGCCGTACAGAGGGAACTGGAACCCCTTTAATCACACAATGTTCAGAATTTAGACAAACAACTCAGATTTCATAACAAATGCTAATTCACCCCTTAATGACCGGGCCATTTTTCTCCTTTCAGTCCAGGCTATTTTGAGCAAATCTGTGTCACTGTGTCACTTTACATGGTAGGAACTTTAAAAACGCTTTTACTTATCTAGGCCATTCATGACAGTGGAAAAATTCAGTCACAAAATTTCACTTGTATTTTATTTTAAATACAAAATTTACCAAAAATTTTATTACTTGGTAGTACGCTTTTTGTGATGTAAGGTGTCCAAAAAATTGCTTTTTTGACACTGTTTTTATTTTTTTATCTGGTGCAAGCGCCCGTGCGGAACAGAGGACAGGGACACCTCAGTGTCACCTGTCCTCCACTCCCTCATCCATCAACCAATACACGCCCCCTCAGCCCAGTTTACATAACATTGCCATACCACACAATGGAGAATTAAATAAATACATCAATGTCAAATCCCCTTGTTCTCTGGTCTATTGCATATTTTTAATACGTAGAGACAATACGTATAGGGAGAAATAAAAGACCCCCTTGCATAGGTACATGATCACATGGAGATTTCATGTCGGGCGATGTCCTCTTATTTTAAGACAATATTTTCCATCAAGAAATCCTGAAATAAAAAGATCAACAATGAGTGGAGAGCACCTCAACACATACACTCAGATATAAGGCCAGGACCCCACAAGCCCATGATCATACCACCCTAAAATCAACATTTAATCCATTAGGCTTTAAAGTTTGCAGTTGGTAAATCCAGTAGAGTTCACACTGTTTCAGCATGATTGACCTATCGCCGCCTCGACGTGGCATGGCGACCTGGTCAATGACTCTGAAACGTAAATCCCTCTCAGTATGTTTTGCTTCCGTAAAGTGTTTAGACACTGGTAATCCCCGCATTTTTTATATGACATCGGGGATGTAGTGGTTGGGAACGGGGACAATGACTTGCTCCTCATCCTTTATCACAACGGGGATCATGCATTTAGGCTAACGCCTAGTGTGTGTCCAGTTATGGACATCCTCCGGTCTCATGTGACTTCTGTTTCTCTTTGCCGCACATGATAATGGTTACTATGGTCACAGGATGACAACAACATCAGATCCCGATCTTCTGGTCATGCGCAGTGGCTGAATGCCACATAGATCGACATATACAGTGCGGGTGTGCGGTGCGCATGCGCGGGACGTGAGGAAATCTCGCGTGCCTAGGATGAGAAGAAAACTCTTTGAATGAGAAGGTGTGTCCAAACTTTTGGTCTGTACTGTATATATATATATATATATATACAGTCATGTGAAAAAATTAGGACACCCTTTGAAAGCATGTGGTTTTTTGTAACATTTTTAATAAATGGTTATTTCATCTCCGTTTCAACAATACAGAGAGATTAAAGTAATCCAACTAAACAAAGAAAACTGAAGAAAAGTCTTTTCAAGATCTTCTGTAAATGTCATTCTACAAAAATGCCTATTCTAACTGAGGAAAAAGATAGGACACCCTCACATGTATTCCCTCTTAAATTGGCTCAGATCTCACACAGATATATCACACCAGGTGCACATAATTAGTAGATCGTTACTCTGCATGTTGAATGAGGCTTGCCCTATTTAAACCTCAGACATTTAGTTTGGTGTGCTCCTGACTGTTGAAGTGAGAGTGAGCACCATGGTGAGAGCAAAAGAGCTGTCAGAGGACTTCAGAAAAAAGATTGTAGCAGCCTATGAGTCTGGGAAGGGATTTAAAAAGATCTCAAAAGATTTTGAAATCAGCCATTCCACTGTCCGGAAGATAGTCTACAAGTGGAGGGCTTTCAAAACAACTGCCAACATGCCCAGGACTGGTCGCCCCAGCAAGTTCACCCCAAGAGCAGACCGCAAGATGCTAAAAGAGGTATCCAAAAACCCTAAAGTGTCATCTCGAGAACTACAGCAGGCTCTGGCTACTGTTGATGTAGAAGTACATGCCTCTACAATCAGAAAGAGACTGTACAAGTTTAACTTGCATGGGAGGTGTGCAAGGAGGAAACCTTTGCTTTCCAAGAGAAACATCGAGGCCAGACTGACATTTGCCAGCGATAAAGTTGACAAAGACCAGGACTTCTGGAATAATGTTCTTTGGACAGATGAGTCCAAAATTGAATTATTTGGACACAACAGCAGAGGACATGTTTGGCGTAAACCAAACACAGCATTCCAAGAAAAGAACCTCATACCAACTGTGAAGCATGGAGGTGGAAGTGTCATGGTTTGGGGCTGCTTTGCTGCAGCAGGACCTGGTCAGCTCACCATCATAGAATCCACGATGAATTCTACTGTGTATCAGAAGGTGCTTGAAGAACATGTGAGACCATCAGTTAGAAAATTAAAGCTGAAGCGGAACTGGACCATGCAACATGACAATGACCCAAAACATACTAGTAAATCAACCAAAGATTGGCTGAAAAAGAAGAAATGGAGAGTCCTGGAATGGCCAAGTCAAAGTCCAGATTTGAATCCCATTGAGATGCTGTGGGGTGACTTGAAAAGGCCTGTACGTGCAAGAAACCCCTCAAACATCTCACAGCTGAAAAAGTTCTGCATTGAGGAGTGGGGTAAAATTTCCTCAGACCGATGTCGAAGACTGGTAGATGGCTACAAGAACCGTCTCACTGCAGTTATTTCAGCCAAAGGAGGTAACACTCGCTATTAGGGGCAAGGGTGTCCTATCTTTTTCCTCAGTTAGAATAGGCATTTTTGTAGAATGACATTTACAGAAGATCTTGAAAAGACTTTTCTTCAGTTTTCTTTGTTTAGTCGGATTACTTTAATCTCTCTGTATTGTTGAAACGGAGATGAAATAACCATTTATTAAAAATGTTACAAAAAACCACATGCTTTCAAAGGGTGTCCTAATTTTTTCACATGACTGTATATACATATATACAGACCAAAAGTTTGGACACACCTTCTCATTCAAAGAGTTTTCTTTATTTTCATGGCTATGAAAATTGTAGATTCACACTGAAGGCATCAAAACTATGAATTAACACATGTGGAATTATATACATAACAAACAAGTGTAAAACAACTGAAAATATGTCATATTCTAGGTTCTTCAAAGTAGCCACCTTTTGCTTTGATTACTGCTTTGCACACTCTTGGCATTCTCTTGATGAGCTTCAAGAGGTAATCCCCTGAAATGGTTTTCACTTCACAGGTGTGCCCTGTCAGGTTTAATAAGTGGGATTTCTTGCCTTATAAATGGGTTGGGACCATCAGTGGCGTTAAGGAGAAGTCAGGTGGATACACAACTGATAGTCCTACTGAATAGACTGTTAGAATTTGTATTATGTAAAGAAAAACGAGTGGCCATCATTACTTTAAGAAATTAAAGTCAGTCAGTTAGCCGAAAAATTGGGAAAACTTTGAAAGTAAGGGCTATTTGACCATGAAAGAGAGTGATGGGGTGCTGCGCCAGATGACCTGGCCTCCACAGTCACCGGACCTGAACCCAATCGAGATGGTTTGGGGTGAGCTGGACCGCAGAGTGAAGGCAAAAGGGCCAACAAGTGCTAAGCATCTCTGGTAACTCCTTCAAGACTGTTGGAAGACCATTTCAGGGGACTACCTCTTGAAGCTCATCAAGAGAATGCCAAGCAGTAATCAAAGCAAAAAGTGGCTACTTTGAAGAACCTAGAATATGACATATTTTCAGTTGTTTCACACTTGTTTGTTATGTATATAATTCCACATGTGTTAATTCATAGTTTTGATGCCTTCATAGTCATGAAAATAAAGAAAACTCTTTGAATGAGAAGGTGTGTCCAAACTTTTGGTCTGTACTGTATATATATATATTTCTGTGTGTGTAAAACGCACAAAATCATCCGGTTACATCATACATCTGTACCTCGCTGTGTGTATAAATATATATATACTCATGGCGAGGTAGAGATGTATGATGTAACCGGCTGATTTGTCACACCAGTTAATAAGTAATCATTTGTAAAGGGATGAAATACTTATTTTCATAACTGTATATATACATTACAGAGTGTTGGCGAGAGATACAAAAGTAATATAAGCATTGTACCTGGGCATTTTCTGTCACGGATCTCTCTGATCCGCTCCAAATTCCTCCTCTTCAAATCTGAACATTTTTTTAATATGGCCATCCCAGGGTGTTTGCCCTTAAACTTCCTCTTGAGCTTGGAATGGATCTCACTCACAATGGCCTGCTTCTCAGCGTGGACCGGGGTGCGGTCATAGCCCCACTCCAACATGCGCTGCAGTATAAAGATGCAAGCATATAATCCCAATTTTTTTTAAAACAAGTATTGTAAATAATGTCCTCAGCAAAACATCAAAAAGTATTTTGTCTTCTAAGGGGAAATATTAGATTTAATATTACCGTTATAAGATTGGATTGTATTGCGATTGTATGTGTGTGGGGTCTGAGCAATCGGATATTGGCCAGCTGAGCAGAGATGTACCTGTCTAGAGAAGTGACGGTACGGTATGAAGTGTACAGCTGGTTCGCCTCCCCGTGGTGCACCCTGGGTAACTCTAAATGAACCAGCAAATACTGGCGGTAAGACAAAGAAAGCTTCTCCTGAGTCCTGACCAACAGGACACAAACTCTAATCTATAGACTGTGTTTGTGTGTGTGTGTGTCTGGGGGGTATATAGTGTGCGGCAGGAAAATGGATGTGCAATGTGCATGTTAGAGATATTTCTATGCTGTCCATACATACATGCTACAGACATAGTGCTGTGATGTCACAACAGTACTTAGTGCACCAATCAGTAATATCTACTTGGACCTGATAAAAATGTAAGTTATATGCATCGCGGAAAAAAAAATTGGATCATATGTGGCGATTTTCGCAATCACGAATAACACTCTATCTGCATATAAAGCGATTGGTCTGACATGTAAGTGAAATGTAATCAAATACACTGGTGTAATGTGAAATTACTCAGTGAACAGGAGTTCTTCCTGACTGTCTCGAAAATTGCTTCCGACCATCTTTTCCAATCGCCTCAAACTTCGAGTAGTTCGAAAACAGTTGCTAGGCCACGCCCCTTTTTGCACATGAATATTAAGCGAATTTTACATTCCGATTTTAGTCATGAAAAAAAATGTGAACGAAGGTAGCGAATTTGCGAATTCGCAAATATATGACGAATATTCGGCCATATATTCGCGAAATCGAATATTGCCCCTGCCGCTCAACACTACTAGTAAACAAGTTCCCTGAAGACTAACAGAAGTTAGAGTTGGCTTTGTAACCAATAACCAGAACTCATATATGCAGCTTATGCAATGGCACAGGGACCCACCACCACTTAATCCTTCTATAATGTCTACTTTATTATTTTTTATGCACAAATGCTCTTTGCAGTCTATGTACGTCTCTGTACCAGTTATCCTATTAAACCTTATTAATGATAAGTCCTGCATATACAATGATATTTACTTAAACCTAGACTTGCACATACCCTGCATACACAGATAGTGGGTCCTCAGAATTATTTCCTCTGGTGGGCCCAATGCTAATTGCACTTATTGCCAAGTACATTCGTCCTTGATTAGGCTATCCTTGTGTTTGTTGGTCTACCTTCCACCATCCTAAAGGGGGAAACCAAACTTACCACTCGAGAGCCAAAAGTACCTAACCAATCAGCTCAGCAAATTTGGAACTTGGAACTTTGCTCATAGTATGCATGAAATCTCAGTGGAAATCTATGTAGGTAAACAGATAGTTCTCATATTTTATTAATGCATATTGTCGGGGGGATTGAAGATTCCACTCCAAAATTATGTTGGTTAGACTAGAATAGATATTTGTTGTTGGTAGAGAAAAATATAAATGGATACCAAACTTATAGCATAAATACCTAAAACAACCCATCACTGCTTCGACCAATTGTATGAAATAAATGTAATTTGAAAGAACTTACTTAGGTCAGCAGAAGGTGGGAGTTTAGGAATGGCTACCAAATCCATGGATGGGAAGCCACTTCAGTTAATTAGGTTGAGGTCTATGAATGTCTTTCTAATGTAGGCTACCAATGGCATGGATGGCAAACTGAGCATGTTCTGGGTGGGACAAGATGCAGTCCAAGTAGTCTATGAACGGGAAGAGTGCCTCCATCATAATGATAACAGTGGACTGGCTTCTAATAGCATTGCTTGACTTTTCCCAGCAATGACCGAGGCAATAGAATGACAGTGCAGTGAGGACAGGGTGAATGGAAGTGAGTTACAATACCAAAAATCCATGATTAGAGCAAATTGGATAATTGCATTTGGTTATTTGGAATATCCTAATAAAAGATTACAACATGGAAGACTTAGGGGAAGCATTCTGGAACCCCAGACACAGACAAATACGGTGTTATAAAGATTGGAATTCTGTATAATAATTTGCTTTGTTTCAATGTCGTTATTTTGTTGCTTTCTATTGTTTTTTTTTGCTATATTTCTGTGCATTTCTGTACAAAGATTATATTTGTACAGACAATAAAAAAATACCAACTACAAACTCTGGTGAAACCAGACAGAATACCATAAGCAGCATACTTTCATTGTGGGTCTGCTCTGTCCTGCTCTCCCCAGTCGGCTCCAGCAGAGTATAAAATGCAATGGAGCTCAAAGCAATTTTGAAAGCTATCGTCACGCTTTTGCTGTTATTCCTGACATGATGTAATCTTCCCAGGGGATTATAATTGTACGTTGAATTAGTGATGTTTTGTGTAAAGTCTGGATTTCTGAAAAATTTCAGTACGTCCGGGTCAGGTTTTCATCTTTCCAACGTCTTACTTCTAAAAGTTATATTTTACTATGTTGTCATAGTGGTATAGCAAATAGGTTTAGATTTGCATATGTTATATTTGTAGGTAGCATTACATTGTCCCAATTGATGCCCTTAAATTGCTATGTGGAGTTAAAATTAGTAGTTAAAGGGCTAAATTACAGTCGACGCTGCTGGATGTATTGAATCATCATCCACACTATGATAATTAGCCAACTAACTTTTCAAAAAACTTTTCATATAATATAGAGACATATCAAAAGTTTAGAGCACTGAGCCCCCCATGATCTCTAGATTAAGGAGAAAGAAGAACGCCAAACTTGCCTATAGTGGGGCCTAACTCCTGTAGAAGTGAATGGATTTGAACTGCAATATTACACACAACCTGTGGACAGGTGTAGTGATTTTTTTTTACGAAAACATCCATATTTTATCTAATACTATACAAGCCCGCTAAAGCATGGAGGTGCTGTTCTGAGAAAAAAAATAATAATAGAGAAATAGAGTCTGAGACCTGGTGGTGAAAAGCAGCTCTATATATTATAGCGAACTATGAGGTACCATGGACTTTATTGGTTTGGACTGGAGTTTTTTTTTAGAGGGGTTCTTCTCTTTGGATAATCTTTACTATTTAGAAGTATTCCTTCCCAATAAGTAGATCACATTTGCGAGGCCCTTTTGTAATGTGCTGGGGAATCGGACAGTGAGAGCTTAATTTCCCTACAGCATCACCACAAGGGAAATTAAGCATTGCTATTCGTATCAATGGGTTGTCTGTATAAGGGTACAATCACACAGTAGGGTCGTGAGCTGTTTGGGAGGCGCAGCCGGCTATGGTTAAATATTGCGCGGTCAATTAGCCCGGACTTCTTCCTATTTTGCTAATGAAGAACACAATGTATAGGTGGTTTGCTTTGTTAATGACTTAGTGGTGTTGAAAGTGCCGCATGGTCTTCATTAGTTCAATAGAGGCAGCTGTGGCCTATTTGACCCCCCTGAAAGGGTTACGACCGTGCTGTGTGGTTGAACCCTAAAGCAGGACAGGTCCTCCAGAGAGTACCTGCTTGCTACTATGGCCAAAAGATGAGGATCCTGAATAGAGGACCTCCCCCAATTAACTCCCTAAAAGGGCATATGAAAATAGTTTTTCTAGTCTGGAAAACCCCATTAATGTGTCATTTGAGAGGATATACTGTCCTGTCCAGGTACAGTATGTGGTGGATTATCATCTCCTTCTTGTGTCAATAATTTGGATCTTCTAGATAACGAATGTGAAGCATTATTTCCCTTTCTATTCCAGTTCTCCACTCCTATTGTGGTCACATATCAACTTGTGATAGATAATATTAGGACTGTCAATGTTACACCTGTCATTTTTGTAGTAAGGTATATATTGTATTCTACCATCCACCTTCACAACCACAGTATGTATGAAGTTCAGCTCTTTAGGAGGGCAACTAAGTGCTTTCCTTATCTGAACATAAATATACGTTTTTTTCTCAAACTCTTG
Organism: Bufo bufo; assembly: GCF_905171765.1. NCBI lineage: Eukaryota > Metazoa > Chordata > Amphibia > Anura > Bufonidae > Bufo > Bufo bufo. The sequence goes on from NC_053395.1 coordinate 176,056,879, forward strand.
AGACCCACTGATATCTGTGCGCATTATTAGCCAGATTGTGACCCTATGTCTCCCATCAACAAAAACAAGGTTTTCTAACCGTCCAGTTTGAAATATTATGTTCCCATGAATAAGTAGTGACAGCAATTCCAAGCTGTCACCAAACCTGCTTATTGCTAGTGAAATTGTGTATGCTTATGACTTAGGGTTAATATGAAAATTTAAAGAACATGATCAGTAGGAGAGCCACCCACCTGAATGACGTCCTGTTCATAGACACAGCATTATCATAGGGTTCAGTAGGATCCTGTGAGAAAGCATTTTCTCATCTGTATACAGGGTTCATTGTCCATCAGTCTAAAGGTGGATTTACACCGAACAATTCCTGCTCTCCCATTCTCCCTCCCAGTAATTGGCCCGTGTAAATGCGCTAAGAATCACCCAGTGAACGAGCAAAACGTTTGTTCTTCACATTCATTAATCTTTTATACAGCACATGAAATCATCATATCTGGGCAGCAGATTGTGCTGTGTGAAGAGCGATCTGCTGCCCAGAAACAATGAAGGACGAGTGATGGCAGTAACATACAATGCAATAGACTGCTGCACCTCCACTGAAGAGCAGGCAATTATCGGGAAGGACTGGTCCCTTCCTGATAATTGTCTGCTCGGTCAGAACATGTAAATGTGCCTTTAGTCTACACATTGGGCAAACAACCAAAAAATTATGAGCAGTTGAAAGGAGGAAATCATCAGAAAACTCTTCAGTCTCTCAGTTGTGTTATACAGTTAATGAAGTTGATATTGTGAAGTAGGTTTTAGTAACTGTTTCCATTTGTTTTCAGGATTATAGTGAAATATTTTTCCCATTTATGAAACTTTCTTTTGTGTCATTATTCATTTTCAAGGGAACTGAATATATCTCATAGCTATGTCTGACTGCATTGCTTTTCTGGTGGGTAAAATCTCTCAACCCTGCCTCCATTGTCATAGGGGGCAATTTATCATTTCATTTGTGTCACAATTTTGGCAAAAGTCTGAAACTTTAGCACATTCTATTTTTGCGACTTTTCTCCACTTGGATGGGAACATAGACATGGTTAGCTATCTTGCATTCTAGATTTGTTACTGAAACTTTTTCAAAAAAGTTATAAGAAATGTCTCAATCTCACTCCAGTGGGATAAAAATAAAAGTTCAAAGATGAAGCTAAATTTACAAACACACATGATGTTTGATGTGAAAATTGGATTATGTGAAGTATGTGAACTCAGACTGAAGCTAAACTTCAAATATTTCACTCATGATACATTCCCCCCTCAACTCAAAATTAGCAGAGGGTTGCAAGAATATGGGGGTCATTTATTAGGACGCCGGTCTTAATAACCCTTGCGCTGGATCCGCCGAAGTTATGAAGAGGTGTCAGCCTCTACATAACTTTGGCGCATCCAGCGCCAGTCTAAATGTCTAAATGACAGCTTCCTCGCTGGCTTAAATTAAGACCATTTTCTACCACCTAAAACAGGCGTAAAAAATGATAAATGAGAAGGACCTACCAGCCTGTCCCCACCCAGGCCACGAACCGTTTTTTAGACCTGTCGTGAGTGGGGAAAAGTCGCAGATATAACAAATATTTTTTGCGCCATAATCTGCAAGAAATATACGCCAGGAAACTGACCTACATCTGACAGTAAATGACCCCCTATATTTTTATGAATGTAGGGGTAGATTTTGCATCCATGTTTCTGGTAAAAAAAAAAAAACATTAAAAAGTATGGTGTTTGCTAATTTCCATATTTAGGGAACCCCTGTGTCTCACTTCCAAATTATATTTAGAAAGAAGGGAGAAAAAACATCAGGTCCGGCTTATTATTGTTTTTAGTTAAATGTATAAATATGGTGTACGTCCTGTCGATAAATCTGGTGCACATTTTTACTAGGGGGAGAGTGGTGCACTGCAGGTATTATGGGGCAGTATTGAAGGAGTTAAGGCCAGTGACTGGCTGCAGCAGTAACATGGGGTACACTGGCCCAGCTGCAGCCAAGTAAACAAAGCCCGGTGGATAGGAACGGAGCTGCAGTGCTGGAAGTGGAAGACAAGGAAATAGATCAGAATAAGGTCTTTTATTATGTAAGCACAGATACTGGCTATGGGAGGGGCTTTTCAATAACTCGTACACACCTTCATGTTCATGTACCAGCAAGATAAAAATACTGTAATTCTAATGAATGGTTTTAGAATTGAGAACTACATACTATGAGGCACATTTATTAAGCTGAAATACGCCTATATTAGGTGTATTCTAGGCGCAGATTGCGGCGCAACAGCTAGTTGCGGCGCAATCTGCGACTTTTCCCCACTCACGCCAGGTCTAAAAATGTGGGGGTGGCGAGGGTACAGAAGGGCCGGTAGGAGTAGAATCAGGCATAGAAAATGGTCTAAATGTAAGACAGCTCAGAAGCTGTCTTACATTTAGAACTGGCGGAGGATCCGAAGAAGTTATGAAGAGGCCTGCACCTCTTCATAACTTCGGTGGAACCACCGCCAGCTTAGGGGTTTATTAAAAAAAAGGGCCCCAATGTATCTACTTTTGGTACAGTTGCTTTTAACAGCAGTAAAGTTTAATGAGTACAGTAAAACAATAGAACAGCAGCTGTATATCACATATATTATTCAGAATGAATTAATATTACCATATTACGTGTTGCTGAGTAAGATTCTTGCCATCCGGGTCTTCTCAAGTGAAGAGCTTCCCATTACCTATTCAAGCAATGGAAACAAAGGGCAAATAGCTCCACAGGATACATAAACAAGTAGGATGTGCAAGCTACAATGACATAGTCCCAAGGACATGCTGATATTAGCATTCATGAGGTTTCCCTTTAAATCTATGAGCTGTTTAACATTTCGAGATATTTTGCAACGGGGAAACTGGAAAGTATCATTTAAGGGCGGGTTCACATCAACGGTATGAATTCCGTTATTGCTTTCCGTTATAACATGGCTATAACGGAAAATAACGGAAGTCGTAAGACAGAATTCCGCCTTACGAATTCCGTTATAACCATGTTATAACGGAAAGCAATAACGGAATATATAGCGTTGATGTGTACCCGTCCTAGCTCCTTCATGACAAAATGTACAGTATTCTGGGTCTTCAGATAAAGTGAAGTCATACATAGTTTAATGACTCTCTGACATTATATTATTAATGTTGTTATTATTATTATTAAGCATATGGGTATTATTACAGGTTTGACGAGTACACATCATATTGAATCAGATTATATTGCTGTTGCAAATGCAAAAATTAAATATCTGGTACTAGAGAATACGATCCTTAGCATTCATATGGAAACCTGATCACAATCTGATCAAAATAGGGGGGTTATTTATTAACGTTTAGGCAATATTGGAACATTTCTTCCAAAGTGCTACTTCTGATAAACAGGATATATTACTCAGCCCGCCACTAAACTGACAATTTTAGTGGTAAGCTGGGCGTGAGGGGCTTTGCTATTCATAGATAACTTATTCTACTGATGAAAAGTGGGAACTGAGTCATCAGTAATTAATATATTGTTAGAAGCATTTGACCACTGGTAATTTACTGGTAAAATGCAGTCTGTACCACCCTTTAAACAGATGTTACACAACTTCCTACTTATCTTCATACTAAGTGAACAGACACAACGCTGTCTTTATCTATGCAGAGGATTTTAATGAGCATTCCATTCATGGTGCATTTATCCCCTTATCCTGTCCCTTCCTCCTCTGCTTCCCTGCTTTCTCTTATACATCTTCTCACTTGTCATCATCCTTACGAGGTTCCCTTGTTATATTGAGCATTTCATGAATTGTACAAACCATTGCAGAATATAGTCAAGATCTAAAGGTGGATTTACATCCACGAATCCTGCGAATGCGCATTCCCGACCATTTGCCCATCTAAATGTGTCGCTGATCACTCGATGAATGAGAAAAATGCTTGCTCATCTGGTGATCCTTTTGTTTGTGCAGGCACATCAATTATGGTTTCTCGGCAGCAGATTATGCGGTCTAAATAGCAATCTGCTGCCCAGAAACAATGATTCTGTATGGGGACGAGCGATCGCAATAGCGACCCCTTGTCCTTATATTGTTAAGGAGATTGCTGCATGCAAATATGCGGTCTCCTTCACTGAACGAGCAGCCGACTTTCAGGAAGGAACGCTTCCTTCCCGTCAATCAGCTATTACATCGGGACGTGTAAACCCGCCTTAAGTTCTAAATGCTAGGGTTATGGTTGAAATAGATATATAGAATAGAGCCCTGTAGATGCTGGAAGTGTCTTATCTACCCTGAGAACAAAAGAATCAAGCATGTAACATTCAGCATGCCCAATATTTCTTGCCCCCTGTCATCATGTCAGGGAGGAGAGTTGGGTCATCCCCATGCACATCAGATAGTCAGCTGGTTTGGCCAAAATTGGTGAGATTATCTGCCGTTAATCTAATATGTATTGTCATGGTAAACAGAACCTGTAACTTCTCCTGATTTTGACATTTCTGTTTTAGCATCTACTTGTTTCTCCTTGTAATAAAAATAATGGAGCATCTATTCTTATGACTCCATGATGTGCCATTGCTTTATTATTCCTGCTAGAAGTTTGGATTGAATTACTAGCAGTTTGCAATGAAGGTCTAGATGGGTGTCACCAGTTGGGGATGTGTCACGGGGTTCCGAAGGTGCACTCGGTCCCCCATTGCCCGCAGAACTGTTGCTTAGCTTTTGGAATGAGGTTCTGTGCTTGACCTCATTCCCAGGGCGGCTTTACTAGCTGGGTGGCTCCTTGCTCCTAAGTCTGCCTTGAGCGCCGAGCTGATCACTCGGTGCTCGACTGGTTGGTCTGTCGGTCATGTGACGCTGGCCACGTCACATGACCCTCACTCCCCACTATAAATACAGGCAGCCTGCTGGCTACAGGTTGCCTGTTAATTTCTAGGTTCCTGGTATTTGTTGGACTGCTGAATACTTACCTGATCCTGTTCCTTGACCATCCTTTTGCCTGATCCTCCTGTACTGCGCATCCGTCCTGGTATTGTGACCTCGGCTCCCACCTGACTACTCTCTTAGGACTCCTCTTGTACTTCTCTGCTCTCCTGGTATTTATGACCCCGGCTTCTCCTGACAATTCTCTGCTTGCTCCATTTGTACTTTGCAGCTTTCCTGGTATTGACTCGGTCCGTTCACGTCCTGTTGTTTGTCTGTCTGTCATCCCTACACTTACTCCAAGTTAGGGATTGCCGTCCAGTTGTCCCCTGTCATTAGGACTCGCGAGGCAAGTAGGCAGGGCCAGGGGTAAGGATGGAGCGCAGTGGTCACTTCCCTTCCCCCTTTTACTAGGGGCCACCGGACCCAAGACTTCAGGCGATGGCTTTTCAGGGTGTTCTAAATGAAATTTACGAACAAGTCTAGGAGCATGAACCTCCCTGGCAGGTACCCAAGATCTTTCTTCAGGTCCATACCCCTTCCAGTGAATCAGGTACTGCAAGGAATTACGCACCTTCCTGACATCCACTATTTTAGACACCACATACTCGACAGCATCATTAACAAGAACTGGCGGAGGCGAGGCTTTTGATGGTACTACCGGTTCAAAATATTTTTTAAGCAGAGATTTATGGAACACATTATGAATGTGGAATGACTCAGGCAGCTCCAACCTAAAAGATACCGGGTTAATCACTTCCGTGATCTTATATGGTCCAATAAAACGAGGAGCAAATTTTTTAGAAGTTACCTTGAGAGATAGATTCTTGGAGGACAACCATACTTTATCCCCAACCTGAAAGTTTACCCCCCTTGAACGTCTCCTCCTCTAACCCTGAAGCTGATAAACTCTCCTCCGAACTGTGCACAGTTTGGGCCCGGGTTCAATCAAACCTAGAAAAGGCTCAATGTTCTCAAAAACTCAAGGCCGATAGGAGACTTTCAAGGGGGGTAAACTTTCAGGTTGGGGATAAAGTATGGTTGTCCTCCAAGAATCTATCTCTCAAGGTAACTTCTAAAAAATTTGCTCCTCGTTTTATTGGACCATATAAGATCACGGAAGTGATTAACCCGGTATCTTTTAGGTTGGAGCTGCCTGAGTCATTCCAAATTTATAATGTGTTCCATAAATCTCTGCTTAAAAAATATTTTGAACCGGTAGTACCATCAAAAGCCTCGCCTCCGCCAGTTCTTGTTAATGATGCTGTCGAGTATGTGGTGTCTAAAATAGTGGATGTCAGGAAGGTGCGTAATTCCTTGCAGTACCTGATTCACTGGAAGGGGTATGGACCTGAAGAGAGATCTTGGGTACCTGCCAGGGAGGTTCATGCTCCTAGACTTGTTCGTAAATTTCATTTAGAACACCCTGAAAAGCCATCGCCTGAAGTCTTGGGTCCGGTGGCCCCTCGTAAAAGGGGGGGTACTGTCACGGGGTTCCGAAGGTGCACTCGGTCCCCCATTGCCCGCAGAACTGTTGCTTAGCTTTTGGAATGAGGTTCTGTGTTTGACCTCATTCCCAGGGCGGCTTTACTAGCTGGGTGGCTCCTTGCTCCTAAGTCTGCCTTGAGCGCCGAGCTGATCACTCGGTGCTCGACTGGTTGGTCTGTCGGTCATGTGACGCTGGCCACGTCACATGACCCTCACTCCCCACTATAAATACAGGCAGCCTGCTGGCTACAGGTTGCCTGTTAATTTCTAGGTTCCTGGTATTTGTTGGACTGCTGAATACTTACCTGATCCTGTTCCTTGACCATCCTTTTGCCTGATCCTCCTGTACTGCGCATCCGTCCTGGTATTGTGACCTCGGCTCCCACCTGACTACTCTCTTAGGACTCCTCTTGTACTTCTCTGCTCTCCTGGTATTTATGACCCCGGCTTCTCCTGACAATTCTCTGCTTGCTCCATTTGTACTTTGCAGCTTTCCTGGTATTGACTCGGTCCGTTCACGTCCTGTTGTTTGTCTGTCTGTCATCCCTGCACTTACTCCAAGTTAGGGATTGCCGTCCAGTTGTCCCCTGTCATTAGGACTCGCGAGGCAAGTAGGCAGGGCCAGGGGTAAGGGTGGAGCGCAGTGGTCACTTCCCTTCCCCCTGTGTGTGTGTGTACGCGACCGTTACAGGATGTGTTCCTGCACAGTATGACAGTGGCAGTAGCAATTGCATAATGTCAGACTGTGCAGCGACATGCCCCCAACTGGTAACACCCATCTGGACTTTCATTGAAAACTGCTAAATTCTAACAGGAATAATTAAGGAATGGCACATCATACAGCCATAAGAATAGATGACAGACATTAGGAAAGGCAACAGGTTCTTTTTAAGATCCCTTAGGGAGGTATACATAAAAACCTTATAGATAGATTTGGCTTTTGGTTACACGGCACCTTCCTATGGAGAAAAAGTCAAGCTACTTGCTAATATATCAGTAATTTCCAAATATGCTGGAAAGATCTTAAGACACACATGACTCCCTATAGAGAATAATAGAAGTCACCATGTATCCCTAGGTCTGCTATGTAAATAGATCAGCAGCAGTATATAGCAGTTGAACATGCTTCACTAAGAGCCATGTCATATCTATACAAGCTTGTACAACACAGGTGCCCTTAATCTTCTGCTGTTTTTGTAGACTTCTGGTTACTGTTACACTTTTGACCCTTTCATCGGGGATGACAACACATTTATGAAAACCTCCATAGGTATAGCAGATACAAGCCACCCATATAGTTTGGATGGGATTTGCTCGATGCAAAGGATATTTTACAATATTTCAGTGGTTTCATCCTAAAGAGCAATGGCAGCAGAGGGGTTTCTGGTTTTGGGTACATGTTCTGATTTCAGCTGCTCTTTTAATGGTAGGATTTAACATAGGTGGTTGTTGATCTGGCATTAAAGTCTGCATAGAGACACTAGGCTGCCTGCTACCCCATACTGTGAAGCCATAGGTTCCCTCTTTTTTGTTTTATTCCATTGTTCCAATCTTATCTCTTGCATTGTCTTCAGGAAATTAATGGTGAAAAATCACACAAGATAAACTAGGGGAAAGGGAAGAGAGGAAGGAAGAAGGGCTAGAAGGCAAAGAAAATCCAAAGAAACTGGGCTGTCCCATCAATGTGGTGTATGAAGGGGACAGGTTGTGGATGGCCTTTTAAGTCATAGTAAGTGTTTTGTACTGGATTCTCTGGAATACGGGGAGCCAGAGAAGGGATTGACAGAGATAAGAGAGAGGAGAGTAACGGTTGGAGAGGTGGATTAGTTGGGAAGCACAGTTGAGGATAGATTGGAGGGGTGAGAGAGTGCTAGATGGGAGGCCACAGAGGAGGATGTTAAAATAGTCTAGGTGGGAGATGCTGAGGGTATGTACAAGCATTTTTGTATACTCTGGATTGAGGAATATGAGAGATATTTTTGAGTTGGAGGTGGCAGGAGGTGGAAAGAGCTTGGATGTGCGGTTTTGAAGGGCAGAATTGAAGGTTACCCCAAGGCAGCAGACTTGGTTAATGGGGACAGTGTGCAGTCATTGACTGTGATTGAAAGGTCTAATGAGGGGGATGATTGAGATGGGGGGAAAATGATAAATTCTGTTTCATCCATGTTACGTTTTAGAAAATGAGAGGAGAAAAAGGAGGCTATAGAGGATAGACAATTCTGGGTAGCAGGGTGGTGATATCTGGACCAGAGAGGTAAATTTGTGTGTCGTCAGCATAGAAGTGATGGTGAAAGCCATGGGACTCTATAAGCTGTCCAAAGTCAAACGTGTAGATTGAGAAGAGCAGGGGTCCCAGGACAGAACCTTGTGGGACACTACCAGAGAGGGGATGAGGCGAGGAGGTGTTGTGCAAGTGGGAGATACTAAATGTGCGGTCTGCAAGGTATGATGTGATCCATGAGAGGGCCAAGTCCATGATGCCAAGAGATGCAAGAGTTTGTAGCAGCAGGGACTGGTCAATTGTGTCAAAGGCAGAGGATAGGTGGTATGGGTCATGCGCACAGGTGGTAAGATTTGATCTAGAGAGTAGGGTGGAAAGTTTTTCTTCTGTAAAGGTAGAGAAGCTGGTTTTTGGGGAAGAGGACTGAATAGGTGTGTAGAGAGGCTGTGGGGACTGCAAGCTGAAGCTTTCTCTAATATTGTTGACCTTTTGTATGAAACCTGTGGGAAAGTCCTCGCCTCAGATTAGAGGTGAGGGAGAGGCGCCGGAGAATGGAGAAGAGAGTTAAAAGTGCTAAATAGTTGTTTAGGATTTTGAGACAGAGACGATATGAAAGATGTGAAGTAGGCCTGTTTTGCAGCAGCGAGTGCGGTCTGCAAAGGATGGGTATCATATGGTGTTGGGTATTACTAAAGGGCATCATACTATGTGGGGGTACTAGAGGGCACATCATTACTGTCTAAGGGCCTATTTACACGACTGTAAGGGCTCTGTGCAGATCACAAACGGCCGGTTCGCAATATACGGGCACTGGCCGTGTGCACTCCGTGGTGTGGATGCAGACCCATTGACTTGAATGGGTCCGCAATCCACAAAATACGGGCAAAGATAGAACATGTCCTATCTTTTGCAGAATGGGGGCACGTATAAGAAGCCCACAGAAGCACTACGAAGCGCTTCGGTGGGCTTTTGGGTTAGTGCCTTCGCACCGCAACTGTCTTATCTTTGCCCGTATCTTGCGGCTCACTGACTCATTCAAGTCAATGGGTCCGTATCACGGAGTGCACATGACTGGTGCCTGTGCATTGCAGACTGCTATTTGTAGTCTGCAGCACTGGCATGGAACTCTTACATTCGTCTGAATGAGTCTTAAGGGTTACTAAGTAGCATCATTACTGTCTAGTGGACCAATAAGGAACATCACTGTAGTGAGGTGGCACTAAGGGGTCACCATTACTGTGTAGAGAGGCACTAAGGGGTCACCGCTACTATGTTTGTGGGGGGGGGGGCACAAAAGGGATTGAGTGAGATAAGAGGCATTGCTTATTATTAAAACTTGGCACTGATGCTGTCTCATTTTACATTTTATTGGCCCAGACCTTCACCCGACTGCAGACCCTGATATGTGGATTTTTACAAAAAGTACCTCTGCAAAAATGTGTATGGGGCCTTTAAAGACAAGAGATACAGAAGATAAGAGATTGAGTGGGTTGAATGAGAGGATAAAGAAGTGCAAATCATGTCCTATAATTCAATATCTGTCACTCAGTCCATGAGGACAGTGTCAGGGACTATGCAAAGTTAGTCCTGGTATAGCTGACATTAAAAAAAAATACCAAATTGTGTAATATAGGCAGTATGCAATGACATTTGTATGGCAACAGGACAATGTAACATGGTTAAAATGAAATACTTTGCAATTGTAGGTATAGATATGCTCATTCTCATGTCATAATTCAATAACCTCAACCCCACCAATTACATGAAATACATGAAATAAATCAAAGAATTCACCTGAGGCTCCTGCACTAGAAATAATCATTATAAAATCAGGACAGGAGCATTCAGCGATATAGGTCATACTAAAAGGCTCTACATATTAGAGATATTTAGGGATTATCATGGAATTTCCTTGCATTTATAAGGAACGCATCAGTGGAGGGGCGACGCTTAGATATAAAGTGTGAAAAGGAGAAATGGTTTTCTAAATCCTGAGTGCAGTGAGCAATGCCCTGAACCATTCAGTGATCTGACTTGGCACAACATTTGTTAATTAGTGACATCTTACACTTTTATAATTTCTCAAATTAAAATGCATGTATAATTCCTTCATGGCAGTAAATCTATGTTACTTTGCCAGTAATGTGTTTTGCACCAGAAATCTCAAAACTCCCTGGCATATGTGCTTCATAATATGTCTTTCTAATTAATTGCTAGCCGAAAATGCTAACAGCAAAATGAGAGACCTATTTCTTCCACCAGAAAGGAGAGGGAAAGAAGTAACGGCAGATGCCAATATGCTGCGTTCCCCGAAGGTTCTCACTAGGTCCCACAGCTGTGGTCCTCAAGGCAAAGCCAGCTAAGGAACTGCACGCTACTAGACAGCGACATATCTCAGATTTTTTTATTCGCTGAATAAATCCATTTTAGAAGTGGGTATTTCTTTTACGGTCTCGTGAAAAATAAAAGACATAAAAAAAAAAAAACATCTGTGTGTCACTGCAATAAAGGAGTCCCCTTGAGAATGAAATGACTGGTCTTTCTAGTCTCTGCCCTGGAATGCAGCATTGCATTGATTTGTATTGTAATCACTAACAGACGTCCCGCTCAGGAAGTTAGGCACACGCTGAAACTATTTTTACAGATGACCTATGTTTACATGCTTGCTTTATAGAGTCCTTTGTGTCATCCAATGCTTTCCGACTGCACAGGTACAAATGTGGAAGAAACCAGACATCAATCAACTTACAAAAGGAAAAAAAAAAGTGTATAGGTCTTTAAAAAGAACAATTTATTCACTAACCTATGTACACATTCCTCTATCAAAGCTTTGAAGCTTTATTGATCTGTACAAGTATGTATATTTGCATGTGTAATTAAAATCATGTGTAATACTAATGTAATAATAATACCGGATAGTAATAATAATAATGTAGTAATAAAAACGGATGCTAATAATAATAATAATAATGTAATAATAATAATGGATAGTAATAATAACGGATGGTATTAATATTAATGTGATAATAATATCGGATAGTAATAATAATAATAATATTTTAATAATAATAATAATAATAGATGGTAATAACAATAATGTAATAATAATAACGGATATAAATAATAATATAATAACGGATGGTAATAATAATAATGTAATTGGAATTTTATCGCTCATTGATAGGGAACCAATCTCGTGCACAGAGGACTATTTCATTCATTTTGTCGTTATTTTATTTTATTTTCCGTTTCTTATAAAGAACCAACATATTTTGCAGTGGAACTCATTAATTTCCCTATCTCATGGGCACACAATTAAAGGGGTTGTGCACTAATTTCCAGACATCTAAGACTGGTGGGACCCAAGTTGATCATACAGTACTTACCTGATCCCAGGCTCTGGGTTCGGACTCGTTTGCTCCCCGTCCTCTTCTGCTTGTCTCGGGTCTCTCCATGACTCCGTTACAGCCAATCATTGGCCGCACCGGTAATCTGCTTCCTTTGCGTCACGTAACCATTTGACATGATGCAAGAGGAACAGCAGCCAGTGATTGGCTGCAGCGGAGTCAAACAGGAAGCTTACATGGAGGGACCAGAGACAAACACAGGACCCAACACCTGGTATCAGGTAAATATGATCATCAACGTAGGTCCTGCCAGTCTGAGAGGTCTGGAAATTAGTGTATAACCCTTTAAAAGGGTTTTCTGGGCTTTTCTGAAAATCCCAGAGGATCAGGAAGACTGAAGAACATGTCTAGTCAGGACTCAGGACCCAGGGAGAAATTCCCATGGTCAGTCTGAGCACAGCAGAGATGGCAGTATCGGGGGTGCAGGGGTAAGTACAAAGGAAATGATCTTTCCTCCACATGGTCTGAAGACACCAGAATTTAATAATAATATTCCAGAGAAGCCTGGAGAATCCCTTTTAAACTTCTTGCATAGGAAGCCAATTAGCCCATTTTTGTAGTGTGGGAATAAAAAGCAGAGGCCCAGATTTACTAATGTGTCTGTGACTAGAATCTGTGGTGCACTTTTGGAACAATTATGGGTTTATAGAATTTTTTTTGACTTGCTTGACAAGAGGGTGGAGCACAGCATAAAGGGTGGGGCTTAGCAGGAAAGGGGCATGGCCTAAGATGTGCCACAGTTCTGGTGTAAAATTCTGTATTAAAGTTGGTATAGATTCAGAGAAAGGTGTCTATCCCAGCAGCACATTTATCACATACTTACCAACTTTTCAGTTATATAAGCCCCCCCAGGAACGCCCTGAACCTGTCTGGGAATGCCCAGTTATGGGTGAGTTTTTTCGTTAGGGACAGAACAGGCAAATTCAAGAGAGTTGGGAAGTATGTTATCATCCAGCCTGAGCCCCTATGATAAATCTGATGAATGTCTAGACAGTCTGTCTAAGTTTAGTCAATCTGGGTCAGAGTACCTTTTGGTTGGATTCGAACTCAGGGTATATAAGAATCCTGCATGATATACCTACTTATGGGGTAGGATCCAATATGCATGCTTTCAACTATAATTAATGATTAAAAGAAATGTACCATTCATCATCAACTTTGCTGGATATTCTTAAACTTGATGTACAGGCCTTATTTATCAAAACTGAAAGGAAATAGCAACCAACCAGAGCTCAGCTTTCATTTCTTAAACTGCAGTGGTAAACTGAAAGCTCTGTTGTGATTGGTTGCTATGGGCAACAACAATAGTTTTCCTTGTAGACAGTTTTGATAGAATAGTTGGACAATACATATCGAGAATACAATCTATAATTGTGGCTACAGGGGTGGCAGAGGTAGCATTCGTCCCAGACCAGGGTCTTTGTAGCCCTTTGTAGACACCAATATTAAATAGAGAGACTAAGGTTATTTACAGGCAGCAGATTAGTTGCAGACATTTATTTTTGAGACGGAAAATCAATTCCATACATCAGAATTTTCTAGCACGCATGGATTTCTTTAAGTACCAGTACCATAGAAGAAAAAGGTGGAGGAATTTCATAGAACATTTTTTCAAAGAAAGACCTTTCGTCCATGACTTCAGACATAAATATTAAACATGGCCGACTTCTGATGATAAAGGTATGCCATCGATTGGTTAAAATAATCATTTGTTGTTAAATTTCAACTGATGAACGTGCTCCATAGGTCAGTGTATGGTGCTTTCATATATCACTATATGGGGAAATATTCTCTCCTAGAAGCAATGCTTCTGGGGTAGAAGGCTCCCATGATACACATGACACAATTAAGGTTATGTTGGACTCATCGTGAATACAACAGAAAAAACTTCTATATGTCTTTGTGTAAAATCTGAGGTGTGCAAATGTAGCAAAGTTTAAATTGACACCAGTATGGTTAACATGCTACATGCCAAGTTAAACGAAACTAAGCGTATAGGAGACAAGTCCAGGGACACAAGATCACCCATAATGCTATGCAGCCAGCTAATCTGCAGATAGCCATCCCCTATGATGTCTCCAAGCGTTTATTGTTAATAGAAGAATATTGGAGAGGGAGAGTGCAGGGAGAGTGCAGGGAGACTCATTCTGTGTCAGTTTTATTTATTTATTCCTACATTTACTTATTCCTACATCAGCCGTAAACTAAGATATGTAATTAAATATCAAGTAGATGGAAACCTTTATTATTCCAGTGCCAGCGTGCCAACCAATACCATCCAGTCTGCACCCCTCAGGGGGCCAGGTCTTAATAATGACCATCCTCATCTTTTTCTGTCTTTACTTCTTCCAAATCATCCTTCAGTCTCCATGTCCTAGAAAGGAGGAGGGGCTGGATGTTCCTGATGACATATACTCATCGTTATTAGATGATGTGGAAAAGGAGGAAAAGCAGATGGCAGAAGAAGGTCTTCAACATGCCAGCATATTTTGCCCCCACCTAACCAGCCAAACCCCATACCAGCAACAGCCCCTGTTTAAGGGTACCTCGTGGCCAATAACAATGAAGAAAGACTATACAGTGCGTTCTTCATTATTAATGAAAGGCAGTTGCAGGCTAATTGGCCACGTGGTTATTCACCGCAGCATGGCCACAACCCACTGCAGCATGGCCACAACCCACTGCAGCATGGCTGCTCCATGTAGCAGTACTGTAAGGCAGAGTAGCCTGGGTATACCTGATTTATAGCGATTCGTGACAAATTAATTCGGAACAAATGGAATTTTTTGGCGAACTTTGGCGAAATTACTGAATTGAATTTTTCAACACTTCACTCATCTCTACTGAATAGTGTGTATGAGACCTTATATACAATTAGAATCAATGAATTAATTTGTATTGTTTAAGCTTGTCTGCAACCATTTAGTGGTGTAACACAAGGCATGTAAACTACTGTGAAATTTTGTGGGAATAATTAAAGAGGATGCTTACAAACCAAGTAATAAAGAACGATCAAAGGATTCCGTGATAACTGCTGGATCAAAGTAAATGAGGAAGAGCGTTAATTAGGTGCTTTTTGCCCTTAAAGACTATGGACATTTTTGAACACTTTAATCACTGAATTGCATGTATTTTTACAAATAAAATATATTTGCATTTGGTCTTCAGTAAAAATGTGTCTATCGTTTGTAGAGTTGCATGTAATACAATACATATCCGTCACCATCAGAAGAGCTCTCTGACAGCTGTGTCTGCAGCCCTTCCCCTGAAGCTAATCTAAGCTCAAATCCTATTTGAGTTATGTTATTTTATTAGATTAGCTTTAGGAGAGCATGCAAGTTTGCAAACGTATCAAATAAATGTTCTAGCAAGTGGGACAGATATGACTTCTAACACACCAGCCCATTATACATCTATAGTGCTAGGGAAATACAATATCTTTCTCTGGAGAATGCCTTAAATGGCGTGAGGAGTCTAAGGCCTCTTTCACACGGGCGTCGCGGGTGAGGGCCAGATGCGTTCAGGGTGCATTGCAGGAAACCCACGCGAGTAGGCACACAATTACAGTCAGTTTTGTCTGCGATTGCATTCCGATGTTCAGTTTTTTCCGCTCTAGTGCAATGCGTTTTGCACGCGCGTGAGAAAAAACTGAATGTGGTACCCAGACCCGAACCCGGACTTCTTCACTGAAGTTCGGTTTTGGGTTCGGTGTTCTGTAGATTTTATTATTTTCCATTATAACCCGGTTATAATGGAAAATAATAGCATTCTTTAATACAGATCAAGTGGATGAGGTGAGTAATGTTTTTATTATTTTTTAACCCTCAAGTGACAATTCACTTTGCATTCTGTATTAAAGAATGCTATTATTTTACATTATAACCATGTTATAATAGAAAATAATAAAGTAAATGGGGACCCGGGTCGCTCATCCCT
Source organism: Bufo bufo (assembly GCF_905171765.1). NCBI lineage: Eukaryota > Metazoa > Chordata > Amphibia > Anura > Bufonidae > Bufo > Bufo bufo. Next base: position 176,072,880 of record NC_053395.1, read on the forward strand.
CGACTTTTTAGCAACCATGCGTGAAAATCGCATCCGCACTTGCTTGCGATGCTATGCGATTTTCACGCAGCCCCTTAATTTCTATAGAGCCTACGTTGCGTGAAAAATGCAGTGGTCTTGATAAATTTCCCCCATGTGTGTATCCAGTGTTATGGCTCTAATATCCCATGGTTGTACCAACCTGAACTTAAAACTTCAAAGAAACTGGACCTTCCACGGTTCAGAATTTGAGGCCAAAATGTGAATGTTAAAATACAGCAACACGATGTCTGAAACCATAGCATTAAGAAGTTACATTACTGAAGACCTTACAGATTTTGGGACATGAAGGATTATTCATGTGTAAAAAAACTTTTTTTTTCTCATAGAGGCAGTTGTATGAACATTTTTTATATCTGCCATTTTTTAAAATTGTAAGGGTTTTCTATTTTGCCCTACTCAACTTTAAACACTTTCAACATTTTTTCAATGGCTTTGCATTTTTTTTTCTCCATTTTTGCAGTTGTTGTTCAGTTCTATCAATAAGCACCCAAAACCCCATATATATATAGACATTCTAATAATTTGAAGTAAAATATGGCCACTGTGTTTTAAAATGTAAAACAAATCATTTTTAAAAATATAGGCACAGTGCAGTGGCTCAATTATTAGCACTTGTGCCTTGCACCGGTGGGGTCTGAGGTTCATATTTGACCAAGGACAACATCTGCATGGAGTTTGTATGTTCTCATGGGTGTCCTCTGGGTACTCTGGTTTCCTCCCACACTAGATTGTGAGCTTCATTGGGGACAGCCTGATGTTAATGTCTGTAAAGCGCTGCAGAATATGTCAGCGCTATATAAGTGAGTATTGCTTCCTGCAGTACAATTTGATGTGGATTAGGTGGTTAAGAGTACATAGAATTAGGAGCCCAGATCCACACAATATTCTTGCTGTGACAAATTCATATAATTATTAATAATTTTTAAATTCTCTTCTCTTTTAAAATAATAGTGATGTGGTTAAGGTCAAACCTTATGTAATAGGGCTTGTTGACCATCACTATAGGTAGTACTTATCATGACCATTATATCTGAAATAACTAATGTCCCAATCTCAGAAGAAAAAAAAAAAGTTTGCTGACAAAGTCCCAGGCACCCACATTATATACTGTATATAATTATAATTGTATGCATAGGTATGTAGTCTTTTTTCTTTGTGTACTTGGCTAGCTGTTTTTGAAAGGGACTGGATTTTAGACCAATTTTGAGCCAGCTAATGATAGCTTTGAGAAGTCCTAACCATCACGTGTTGGCATCGTAATTTGAAAAGAGGTTCTCAATCACTTGGGGTAAAGTTTCAGTTTGATACCACACCCCTACAAAATAAAATAAATCAATTTATTCAGACATGTATACATGGGCTTACAGTTTAAGACTGTTACAGCACTGCTATCAGATGTCTGCTCGTTTTCTCCAACCATGCAAAGTGAGCCTGCAGCCAAAATATTACATAAATTCTATTAATAAAAAAAAATTTAAAGCATTTTTTTATCATAGTGCCAAAAGCGAATCCCTCACAACACTCAGCAAACATAGCCTGCCAAACTTCTACAAACATGCCCCGCACCCAGGTTACAGTACACCTCTGACATAAAATAAAGCACTTATTTAGGAGATTTTAAATAATGCTCCTTTGCATGGGCTTACAATCTGGGCAACTAATTTGAAAGGAATATTCCTAGGAACGCTCATTCCCAAAAAGATGCCTATCAAACACACATTCAAAAGCATCACTGATTCAGACATCTACAGTAGATCATAATTTCTGGGCAGCAGATCATCCTGTATAAACAGCAATCTGCTGCCTAGAAGCAAACATTCTCTCGCAGTAGCAAACACTAGTTCCCATACAGAGGAGATGTTTGCTGTGCCTTTTTTCACTTTACACCCACAAACTTAAATATATTTTATTAGGATTTTGTGTGATAGACCAACACAAAGTAGCAAGTATGTGTGAAGTGAAAAGGAAATGATACATGTTTTTCAAATTTGGAAAGTGTGGCGTGCATTTGTATTCAGCCCCCATGAGTCTATACTTTGTAGGACCACCTTTTGCGGCAATTACAGTTGCAAGTCTTTTGGGGTTTATATCTACCAGATTTTCACATCTAGAAGCTGAAATTTGTGTCCACTCTTCTTTGCAAAATAGCTCAAGCTCAGTCAGATTGGATGGAGAGCATCTGTGAATGGCAATTTTCAAGTCTTACCACAGATTCTCAATGGGATTTAGGTCTGGACTAGCTGGGTATGTTGTGTTTAGGTGAATGTGCTGTGTTAGTTTTCCGCACAATAACATTTTACATTTAGGCCAAAAAGTTCAACTTTGGTCTCATCTGACCAGAGATCCTCTTCCACATTTGCCTTGTCCACTACATGGCTTGTGGCAAACTGCAAATGGAACTTCTTATGGCTTGCTTTCAAAAAGGGCTTTCTTCTTGCCACTCTTCCATAAAGGCCAGATTTGTGGAGTACACGACTAATAGTTGTCTTGTGGACAGATTCTCCTACCTGTTCTGTGGCTCTCTGCAGTTCCTACAGAGTGAGGAGCCTCTTTGCTGCTTATCTAATTAGTGTTCTCCTTATCTAGGCTGTCAGTTTAGGGGGACAGCCATGTTTCGCTAGGTTGTGTCATACTCCTTCTATTTTCAGATGATGGATTGAACAGTGCTCCGTGAGATGTTCAGAGCTTGGGATATATTTTATAACCTAACTCTACTTTACACTTCTCCAAAACCTTATTTCTGACCTGTCTGGTATGTTCCCTGGTTTTTATGATGCTGTTTGATCACTAATGTTCTCTAACAAACCCTTGACTTCTGAAGGCAATAGTGGATATTATTTAGGGGTATCAGAGTACAGGGGGCTCAGTACATATGCATGCCACACTTTCAGATTTGTATTTATTAAAAAATTTGAAAACCATGTATCATTTTATTCTCACTTCACACATACTTGCTACTTTGTGTTGGTCTATAACAAAATCCCAATAGAATACAAGTTTGTGTGTGAAAGAATGTGGAAAAGTTCAAGGGGTATGAATACTTTTTCAAGGCACTGTAAATGCAGCTCTCACCCCCTATGACAAGCAGACATTTATTGTAAATAAACATTTTGTTCCTGATATTTGCCTGTTGGGTTGACCCTGTAAAGGGGCCTTTATTCTATGTCCAATAAATATCAATATATCAATAAATATCAGTTTATGTTTGTCTACGCACAGTTTCTGCAAGCACATTTATGATAAAATCCATTCCAATCACGAATATAAAAACAGCTAACAACAGCACTACAAGCATGATCTGTCACTGTGTTAAAGAGGCCATATATAAAAAGAACTAATGAAATAATATGAAAGAGGCCATATATAATTGGAATGTCTGGCGTGCAAAAGCTTGTGGTAAGTAAAGTTTATTGTCCTCACTATTTAGGTTTTTATGTATTTTTTTTTACATAATTAATTGCTTTCAAGTCTACTAGTGTAAGAACTAATTTCTGACAGAAAGTCATAATGATACCATAAGTACAATTACCATACATATTTTGATATTAGTAATCATCATCCAACATTGGAGTAGTAAGAATTTGAGGAGGATCTGTCATGTCCCCCAAAAGCTCCAGTTCACAGGATCCATTTATAACCATGGCTACACATATCCTTGTCCTATTTTTTTCTTCTAGACACCCCCCCACCACCACCACCACTCCTCAGTAATTGGGGCCATCAATTTAATGATGTCATGCACTGTTAAGGGGTATCACAGACACTTATTTTTCAAGGGAAAGTGAAGCCGAGTGATAGTGAGTGTGGACAGGGCCATATCTCGTTACAGTATGTGGGCTGCTATGAGAACAAACTGTCATCTTAAGGGTGGGTTCACATCTGCGTTGTGGATTCCGTTATGGCTTTCCGTTATAGCATGGTTATAATGGAAAATAATGGAATCCATAAGACAGAAGTCAAAACGGAAGCCTTTAGAGGCATTCCGTTTTGATCCGTCTTAATAGAAGTCTATGGGGAAGCATAACGACCAAAAACTAAAAAAATTATGGCTCAGAATATGGAGACACTAAAACATAATTTTTTTTGTTTGAAAAAAGCTGTTATTGTGTAAAACTTACACAAATAAAAAAAAGTATACATATTTGGTATCGCCGCGTTCGTATCAACCGGATCTATAAAAATATCACATGACCTAACCTCACACGCACCCCAAAATAGTGCCAATAAAACCGTCATCTCATACCGCAAAAATCATACCCTACCCAAGGTAATCGCCCAAAAACTGAAAAAATTATGGCTCTCAGACTATGGAAACACCAAAACATGATTTTTTTTTTTGCTTTAAAAATGAAATCATTGTGTAAAACTTACATAAATAAAAAAAAAGTATACATTTTAGGTATCGCCGCGTCCGTATCGACCAGCTCTATAAAAAGATTACATGACCTAACCCCTCAGATGAAGACCGTAAAAAAATTTAAATAAAAACTGTGCTAAATAAACCATTTTTTGTCACCTTACATCACAAAAATAGCAAGCGATCAAAAAGTCTCACGCACCCAAAATAGTGCCAATAAAACCGTCATCTCATCCCCCAAAAATCATACCCTACCCAAGGTAATCGCCCAAAAACTAAAAAAATTACGGCTCTCAGATTATGGAAACACTAAAACATGATTTTTTTTGCTTTAAAAATGAAATCATTGTGTTAAACTTACATAAATAAATAAAAAGTATGCATATTAGGTATCGCCGCATCCGTGACAACCTGGTCTATAAAAATATCACATGATCTAACCTGTCAGATGAATTTTGTAAATAACAAAAAATAAAAACGGTGCCAAAACAGCTATTTCTTGTTATCTTGCCTCACAAAAAGTGTAATATAGAGCAACCAAAAATCATATGAACCCAAAACTAGTACCAACAATACTGCCACCCTATCCCGTAGTTTCTAAAATGGGGCCACTTTTTTGGAGTTTCTACTCTAGGGGTGCATCAGGGGGGCTTCAAATGGGACATGGCGTCAAAAAAAACAGTCCAGCAAAACCTGCCTTCCAAAAACCGTATGGCATTCCTTTCCTTCTGCGCCCTGCCGTGTGCCCGTACAGCTGTTTACAGAAAAACCCCATATGTGGTCGTAAACTACTGAATCAGGGCCGTAAATATTGAGTTTTGTTTGGCTGTTAACCCTTGCTTTGTTACTGGGAAAAATGGATTAAAATTGAAAATGTGCCAAAAAATTGAAATTCTCAAATGTCATCTCCATTTGCCAATAACTCTTGTGGAACACCTAAAGGGTTACCGACGTTTGTAAAATCTGTTTTGAATACCTTGAGGGATGTAGTTTCTTAGATGGGGTCACTTTTATGGAGTTTCGACTCTAGGGGTGCATCAGGGGGGCTTCAAATGGGACATGGTGTAAAAAAAAAACAGTTTTGGGTGGTTTCTATTATGTAAGCCTCGCAAAGTGACTTCAGACCTGAACTGGTCCCTAAAGATTGGGTTTTTGAAAATTCTTCTAAGCCTTGTAACATCCCCAAAAAAATAAAATATCATTCCCAAAATGATCCAAACATGAAGTAGACATATGGGGAATGTCAAGTAATAACTATTTTTGGAGGTATTACTATGTATTATAGAAGTAGAGAAATTGAAACTTGGAAATTTGCAATTTTTTACAAATTTTTGGTAAATTTGGTATTTGTTTTATAAATAAAAATGTTTTTGTTTTTACTCCATTTTACCAGTGTCATGAAGTACAATATGTGACGAAAAAACAATCTCAGAATGGCCTGGATAAGTCAAAGCGTTTTAAAGTTATCAGCACTTAAAGTGACACTAGTCAGATTTGCAAAAAATGGCCTGGTCCTTAAGGTGAAATAGGGCTGAGTCCTTAAGGGATTAAGGAAAAGGCCATTTTTTGCAAATCTGACCAGTGTCACTTTAAAGGGAACCTGTCATGTGGATATTTGATTATAATCTAACTAAATTTATACAATCATTAACTACTAAAAAGTACCTTAGATTTATTCACTTACTGGTGTGACAGATGGTTATCTCATAATATACACACAAAGATGCCACATGCTGCATGCTAATGAGCTGATTTCAGTCCGGCGTGATGTCATTGAGTCCAGCGTATATTTAATTCAGAGCTATAGCCACTCCCCTGCCCACCTGCTGCTGGTTCATATGGAAACAAACTGTCATTTAGCAGCAGGTGGGTGGGGAGAGTCAGGAGCTCATGAATATTCATGACTCATCATTATCAGCTGGAGCTTTTCAATACAAGATGTTGGCAGATTGACTGGGTCAATTAAAGAAAGTGACCCAGCATTGTGCTAAGAGAATCAATCACTTATTTATGTTGCCCTTAGTTAGGACACCATAAAACTGGTGACAGGTTCCCTTTAAGTGCTGATAACTTTAAAACGCTTTGACTTATCCAGGCCATTCTGAGATTTTTTTTGTCACATATTGTACTTCATGACACTGGTAAAATGGAGTAAAAACAAAAACATTTTTATTTATAAAAAAATACCAAATTTGCCAAAAATTTAGAAAAATTTGCAAATTTCCAAATTTCAATTTCTCTACTTCTATAATACATAGTAATACCTACAAAAATAGTTATTACTTTACATTCCCCATATGTCTACTTCTTGTTTGGATCATTTTGGGAATTACATTTTATTTTTGGGGGGACGTTACAAGGTTTAGAAGTAAATCTTGAAATTTCTCAGAAATTTTCAAAAACCAACTTTTTAAGGACCAGTTCAGGTCTGAAGTCACTTTGTGAGGCTTACATAATGGAAACCACGCAAAAATGACCCCTAAGAAACTACACCTCTCAAGGTATTAAAAACTGATTTTACAAACGTCGTTATCCCTTTAGGTGTTCCACAAGTTATCGTCGTTATCCCTTTAGGTGCTCCACAAGAATTAATGGAAAATAGAGATACAATTTCAAAATTTCATTTTTATATTTTTTTCCAGTTACAAAGCAAGGGTTAACAGCCAAACAAAACTCAATATTTATGGCCCTGATTCTCTAGTTTAGAGAAACACCCCATATGTGGTCGTAAACCGCTGTACGGGCACACGGCAGGGCGCAGAAGGAAAGGAATGCCATACGGTTTTTGGAAGGCAGATTTTGCTGGACTGTTTTTTTTTGACACCATGTCCCATTTGAAGCCCCCCTGATGCACCCCTAGAGTAGAAACTCCATAAAAGTGACTCCACCCAAGAAACTACACCCCTCAAGGTATTCAAAACTGATTTTACAAACGTCGTTAACCCTTTAGATGTTCCACAAGAGTTATTGGCAAATGGAGATGAAATTTCAGAATTTAAATTTTGGGGAAAATTTTCCATTTTAATCCATTTTTTCCAGTTACAATGCAAGGGTTAACAGCCAAACAAAACTCAATATTTATGGCCCTGATTCTATAGTTTACAGAAACACCCCATATGTGGTCGTAAACTGCTGTACGGGCACACGGCAGGGCACAGACTGGACTTGTTTTTTGACACCATGTCCCATTTGAAGCCCCCCTGATGCATCCGTAGAGTAGAAACTCCAAAAAAGTGACCCCATTATAGAAAATACGGGATAGGGTGGAAGTTTTGTTTGTACTAGTTTAGGGTACATATGATTTTTGGTTGCTCTACATTGCACTTTTTGTAAGGCAAGGCAACAAGAAATAGCTGTTTTGGCAGCGTTTTTTTTATTTTTTTGTTATTTACAACATTCATCTGACAGGTTAGATCATCTGGTATTTTTATAGAGCAGATTGTCATGGACGTGGCAATATCTAATATGTATACAATTTTTTTATTTATGTAAGTTTTACACAATGATTTCATTTTTGATGATCATATAATCATGTTTTAGTTTCTCCATAGTCTGAGAGCCATAGTTTTTTAAATTTTTGGGCGATTATCTTGGGTAGGGTATGATTTTTGCGGGATGAGATGATGGTTTGATTGGCACAATTTTGGGGTGCGTATGACTTTTTGATCGCTTGCTATTACACTTTTTGTGATGTAAAAAACTGGTTTTTATAACCTTTCAATCGCCTACCTAAGGTGCCCAAGGGAACGTCCGTTAATACAGGGTGCCCGGCCGTCTGGTGCCCAGTGCCTCCTTCCCAGTCTTAATCGCCGCCCTCCCTGTCTACAGTGACGCCTTCCTCACCTCTCCGCCGCCTCTGCCAGATCAGGCGCCTGCGCACTATGCTCAGCCTGATGCGCAGCAGGATCCTGGCAGCGGCTTCATTGAGCGAAGTGCGCATGCGCCCGGCCTGGTGAGCAGGCACCAGGTTCTGATCACCGGCCGCTGAGCGGCGGTGTTCGGAAATACACATGACGTACCGGTACGTCATGTGTTCTTAAGTACCGGGAGAACATGCCGTACCGGTACGTCATGTGTCTGGAAGAGGTTAAAATAATACAACCGTATCTGTTCATAACGGATGCAGACAGTTGTATTATCAGTAACGGAAGCGTTTTTGCTGATCCATTACGGATCCAGCAAAAACGGTAGTGTGAAACTAGCCTTATACTGTATGCACCTTTTTTTTTTATCTAAATCTTGCCTATTTAGATTTTGGGATGTTTTCCACATGTGCTGGGAAAAGGAATAGATTTTATTCCTAAAGGACTTACATATCATCTCAGGTCAAATGAGGATAACCTATTTATTTGCACATAAGCTTATCTCTTTAAACTGAACATTCATACAGGACAGCATAACACTTCACAGTTGTATTTTATTCTATAGTAAAATCTCCAACATGAGCCATTAAAGGGAATTTGTAATTTCCTTTTAGATTAATGGGATTTTCTGGGCTCCAGATGATGATGGCCTCTCCTTAGCCACTTAACTTTGAATGGAACTGTTCTTCTGGTAGTGTGGGGGGTGCTGGGAATCAGACCCCACTGATCTGATATTGGTAATCTATTAATTTGTTTAATTTGCTCTTTTAGTGTCTGATGATCTTGGTTTTTGCAAATTTTGTCAAATTAAAATCTCCTTCTGGAGCACTGTATGAGCACAGCCTGTGTACTCTCTTCAGTCCTTGCCATGCTGTTAATCCTGGTGCAGGTGGCAGGGACTGAAGAGACTCCACAAAGGTCACGCAGATATAGCGGGAACCCAGCAATGACTGTAGCCAGGCTCCTGCTATAACGGTCGGATCGGAAGTAACTTCTATAATGGCCGTTTGACTCCCTAGATGCCATGGTGACTGCAGCATCTAGACAATATATATATATATATATATAACACCTATAACCATAAATTTGTCTATTCTGCTTAGGATCACTATGATGAACACCAACAAACAAAAGACCACACAGGAGACATAAATAGTACATTTTTATTACAACATAATAAAAGATAATATTAGTTCGTTACATTAACCACCTCAGCCCCCTTAGCTTAAACACCCTTAATGACCAGGCCACTTTTTACACTTCTGACCTACACTACTTTCACCGTTTATTGCTCGGTCATGCAACTTACCACCCAAATGAATTTTACCTCCTTTTCTTCTCACTAATAGAGCTTTCATTTGGTGGTATTTCATTGCTGCTGACATTTTTACTTTTTTTGTTATTAATCTAAATTTAACGATTTTTTTGCAAAAAAATGAAATTTTTCACTTTAAGTTGTAAAATTTTGCAAAAAAAACGACATCCATATAAAATTTTTCTCAAAATTTATTGTTCTACATGTCTTTGATAAAAAAAAATGTTTGGGTAAAAAAAAAATGGTTTGGGTAAAACTTATAGCGTTTACAAACTATGGTACAAAAATGTGAATTTCCGCTTTTTGAAGCAGCTCTGACTTTCTGAGCACCTGTCATGTTTCCTGAGGTTCTACAATGGCCAGACAGTACAAACACCCCACAAATGACCCCATTTTGGAAAGTAGACACCCTAAGGTATTCGCTGATGGGCATAGTGAGTTCATAGAACTTTTTATTTTTTGTCACAAGTTAGCGGAAAATGATGATTTTTTTTTTTCTCTTACAAAGTCTCATATTCCACTAACTTGTGACAAAAAATAAAAACTTCTATGAACTCACTATGCCCATCAGCGAATACCTTGGGGTGTCTTCTTTCCAAAATGGGGTCACTTGTGGGGTAGTTATACTAGGGGCCCAAATGTGTGGTAAGTAGTTTGAAATCAAAATGTGTAAAAAATGGCCGGTGAAATCCGAAAGGTGCTCTTTGGAATGTGGGCCCCTTTGCCCACCTAGGCTGCAAAAAAGTGTCACACATGTGTTATCTCCGTACTCAGGAGAAGTTGGGCAATGTGTTTTGGGGTGTGATTTTACATATACCCATGCTGGGTGAGAGAAATATCTTGGCAACAGACAACTTTTCCTATTTTTTTATACAAAGTTGGCATTTGACCAAGATATTTATCTCACCCAGCATGGGTATATGTAAAATGACACCCCAAAACACATTGCCCAACTTCTCCTGAGTACGGAGATACCACATGTGTGACACTTTTTTGCAGCCTAGGTGGGCAAAGAGGCCCACATTCCAAAGAGCACCTTTCGGATTTCACCGGCCATTTTTTACAGATTTTGATTTCAAACTCCTTACCACACATTTGGGCCCCTAGAATGCCAGGGCAGTATAACTACCCCACAAGTGACGCCATTTTGGAAAGAAGACACCCCAAGGTATTCGCTGATGGGCATAGTGAGTTCATGGAAGTTTTTATTTTTTGTCACAAGTTAGTGGAATATGAGATTTTGTAAGAAAAAAAAAATCAAAAAAAAAAATCCTAATTTTCCGCTAACTTGTGACAAAAAATAAAAAATTCTAGGAACTCGCCATTCCCCTCACGGAATATCTTGGGGTGTCTTCTTTCCAAAATGGGGTCACTTGTGGGGTAGTTATACTGCCCTGGCATTCTAGGGGCCCAAATGTGTGGTAAGGAGTTTGAAATCAAAATCTGTAAAAAATGGCCGGTGAAATTCGAAAGGTGCTCTTTGGAATGTGGGCCCCTTTTGCCAAGATATTTCTCTCACCCAGCATAGATATATGAAAAATGACACCCCAAAACACATTGCCCAACTTCTCCTGAGTACGGAGATACCACATGTGTGACACTTTTTTGCAGCCTAGGTGGGCAAAGAGGCCCACATTCCAAAGAGCACCTTTCGGATTTCACCGGCCATTTTTTACAGATTTTGATTTCAAACTCCTTACCACACATTTGGGCCCCTAGAATGCCAGGGCAGTATAACTACCCCACAAGTGACGCCATTTTGGAAAGAAGACACCCCAAGGTATTCGCTGATGGGCATAGTGAGTTCATGGAAGTTTTTATTTTTTGTCACAAGTTAGTGGAATATGAGACTTTGTAAGAAAAAAAAAAAATAATCAGCATTTTCCGCTAACTTGTGACAAAAATAAAAAATTCTAGGAACTCACCATGCCCCTCACGGAATACTTTGGGGTGTCTTCTTTCCAAAATGGGGTCACTTGTGGGGTAGTTATACTGCCCTGGCATTCTAGGGGCCCAAATGTGTGGTAAGGAGTTTGAAATCAAAATCTGTAAAAAATGGCCGGTGAAATCCGAAAGGTGCTCTTTGGAATGTGGGCCCCTTTGCCCACCTAGGCTGCAAAAAAGTGTCACACATGTGGTATCTCCGTACTCAGGAGAAGTTGGGCAATGTGTTTTGGGGTGTCATTTTTCATATACCTATGCTGGGTGAGAGAAATATCTTTTGACCAAGATATTTATCTCAGTCAGTATGGGTATATGTAAAATGACACCCTAAAACACATTGCCCAACTTCTCCTGAGTACGGAGATACCACATGTGTGACACTTTTTTGCAGCCTAGATGCGCAAAGTGGCCCACATTCCTTTTAGGAGGGCATTTTTAGACATTTGGATACCAGACTTCTTCTCACGCTTTGGGGCCCCTAAAATGCCAGGGCAGTATAAATACCCCACATGTGACCCCATTTTGGAAAGAAGACACCCCAAGGTATTCAATGAGGGGCATGGCGAGTTCCTATAATTTTTTTTTTTTTTGGCACAAGTTAGCGGAAATAGATTATTTTTTTTTTTTCGTACAAAGTCTCCCTTTCCCCTAACTTGGGACAAAAATTTCAATCTTTCATGGACTCAATATGCCCCTCAGCGAATACCTTGGGGTGTCTTCTTTCCAAAATGGGGTCATTTGTGGGGTGTTTGTACTGCCCTGGCATTTGAGGGTCTCCGCAATCATTACATGTATGCCCAGCATTAGGAGTTTCTCCTTATATTGAGCATATGGGTAATGAGATTTTTTTTTTTCGTTCAGCCTATGGGCTGAAAGAAAAAATGAACGGCACAGATTTCTTCATTCGCATCGATCAATGTGGATGAAAAAATCTCTGCCAAAAAAAAAAAGGAGGGGAAAGGCGTCTGCCAGGACATAGGAGCTCCACCCAACATCCATACCCACTTAGCTCGTATGCCCTGGCAAACCCGATTTCTCCATTCACATCAATCGATGTGAATGAATAAATCATTGCCGGGATTTTTTATTTTTTTTTATATACAAAGTGTTTGCCAAAGTATATGAACACCGCCACCTCCTCAGCTCATATGCCTCGGCAAACGCATCTTTTACTGCAGAGGAGAAATCTCGTCTTGCAGCGCCGCATACACCGACTTGTGTGTAATCTGACAGCAGCGCAATGCTTCTGTCAGAATGCACATCAGTGCTGCAGCTAGTCGATCGGTTGGTCCACCTGGAAGGTAAAAAAAACAAAACAAAAAAGAAAAAACCAGGCCGCAACGCAATAAATTTATTAACTTTATAATAACTTTTGAACATAACATATAAACTTTATTGAACTGAACGTTAACTTTTATACTTACCGGTGATTTTTTTTTTTTTTTACCTTTATAGAACAAACCTCTCCTTCCCCATGGGACAATGTGCAAAGCGCAAATCGCCCAAAGATGTGGCGAAGTACGTTATGCACTTTATCCCAGGTGAAAGGAGAGGTTTGCAGCAGCTGTGAGAGAAAGGGCCCTAATAGCCCTGTGTGCCTGTCCTGTGAGATGCAATCCCTATGCTAAGTGTACCTGTGTGTGGTACTTCCGGAAACACTCTCCTAAGCATAGGGCAGGGTGGTCAGGACAGTCAGGACAGAAATAACGGGTGTCACGCCTTATTCCACTCCTGCTACAGACACAACATTTTTTTCGGGGTGGCGGTTGGGTTGAGGTACCAGCAACGACACTGGGGAAATGTCGCTCGTGTAGACGGCTAACTACACTGGTGGTTGGGGCCACGGAACCTCCTGGATACAGGAGGTTCTCGATGATCTCTTCCTGAAATTTGAGGAAGGATCGTGTTCTCCCAGCCTTACTGTAGAGAACAAAACTATTATAGGCAGCCAATTGAATTAAATATACAGACACCTTCTTATACCAGCGTCTGGTGCGTCGGGAAACTAAATAGGGAGCCAACATCTGGTCATTGAAGTCCACCCCTCCCATGAGCGCATTATAGTCGTGGACACAGAGGGGCTTTTCAATGACATTGGTTGCCCTTTCAATTTGGATTGTCGTGTCTGCGTGAATGGAGGAGAGAATGTAAACGTCACGCTTGTCTCTCCATTTCACCGCGAGCAGTTCTTGGTTACACAAGGCAGCCCTCTCCCCCCTTGCAAGACGGGTGGTAACGAGCCGTTGGGGGAAGCCCACGCGACTAGGTCGCACCGTGCCACAGGCGCCAATCTGTTCTAGGAACAAATGCCTGAAGAGGGGCACACTTGTGTAAAAATTGTCCACATAAAGATGGTACCCCTTGCCAAATAAGGGTGACACCAAGTCCCAGACTGTCTTCCCACTGCTCCCCAGGTAGTCAGGGCAACCGACCGGCTCCAGGGTCTGATCTTTTCCCTCATAGATCCGAAATTTGTGGGTATAGCCTGTGGCCCTTTCACAGAGCTTATACAATTTGACCCCATACCGGGCACGCTTGCTTGGGATGTATTGTTTGAAGCCAAGGCGCCCGGTAAAATGTATTAGGGACTCGTCTATGCAGATGTTTTGCTCGGGGGTATACAAATCTGCAAATTTCTGGTTGAAGTGGTCTATGAGGGGCCGAATTTTGTGGAGCCGGTCAAAAGCTGGGTGGCCTCTGGGACGAGAGGTGCTGTTGTCGCTAAAGTGCAGGAAACGCAGGATGGTCTCAAAACGTGTCCTGGACATGGCAGCAGAGAACATGGGCATGTGATGAATTGGGTTCGTGGACCAATATGACCGCAATTCATGCTTTTTAGTTAGACCCATGTTGAGGAGAAGGCCCAGAAAAATTTTAATTTCGGAAACTTGGACTGGTTTCCACCGGAAAGGCTGGGCATAAAAGCTTCCCGGGTTGGCGGATATAAATTGAGTGGCATACCGATTTGTTTCTGCCACGACTAAGTCCAAGAGCTCCGCAGTCAAGAACAGCTCAAAAAATCCCAGGGCCGAACCGATCTGAGCTGTCTCAACCCGAACTCCAGACTGGGCGGTGAAAGGGGGAACTACAGGTGCGGCTGAAGTTGGTGACTGCCAATCAGGGTTTGCCAGCACCTCAGGGACTCTAGGGGCTTTACGGGCCTGTCTGCGCAGTGGCTGCGACGGGGTAACTACTGCACGTGCCACCGTACCAGCTTCAACTGCCCTTCTGGTGCTCGCCACGTCACCATGTTGTACGGCAGTGCTGGTACTAGGTCCAGGAAGGGCTGCGCTGCTGGTGTATGCCTCACCACGTGATCCGACAGCGACAGCCCCACTCTGCTGCCCTTGAAACGGATCCTGCACAACCTGTGGTCTAGCAACACGGGGCCTGGTACACCTGGTGCTATCAGGGACCTCAACCTCCTCGTCCGAACTTTGGGTCAGAGAGCCACTGCTTTCTACAGGTTCATATTCTGACCCGCTAGATTCGTCAGATGAGGGTTCCCATTCCTCATCCGACTGGGTCAGAATCCTGTAGGCCTCTTCAGAAGAATACCCCCTGTTTGACATTTGGACTACTAAATTTAGGGGTATTCCCTGAGACTACCCAAGAAAAAAAGCAAGCCTGTCTTACAAAGGGGAGGCTAGCGAAGTACCGGAGGCCGCTGCGGTTGATAAAAAATATCAAAACTGTTTTTTTTTTATCGCCGCAGTGCGTGTAAAGTGAATGTGCAGTGATCAAAAAATAATATTTTTTTTGTCACTGCGGTGGGCGGGCGTGGGTGAACGCACGTGTGGGCGACCGATCAGGCCTGATCGGGCAAACACTGCGTTTTGGGTGGAGGGCGAGCTAAGGTGACACTAATACAATTATAGATCTGACTGTGATCAGTTTTGATCACTTTCAGATACTATAAAAGTACAAATGCTGATTAGCGATACGCTAATCAGCGAATAAAAGTGACTGCGGTGCGGTGGGCGCTAACTGTCGCTAACTACCTAACCAAGGGGCCTAAACTATCCTAAAACCTAACAGCCAATACTAGTGAAAAAAAAAAAAACAGTTTACACTGATCACTTTTTGTCTTTCACTAAGTGATTGACAGGGGGCGATCAAGGGGTTAATTTGGATGATGGGGGTGATGGAAGGTGATCTGGGGCTAAGGGCAGTGTTTGGTGGGTACACACAGTTCTGTCTGCTCCTCTGCTGGATCCAACCGACGAAAAGGACCAGCAGAGGAGCAGACAAGCCATTTAACACCTTATATTTACTAATATAAGGTGTTAGATGGCTTCTGATTCGGTTTTTTAAAAATCAGCAACCTGCCAGCAACGATCATTGGCTGGCAGGTTGCTGATGCAATACTCCTCGAACTTTTGCCGGCCCGCGATGCGCATGCGCGGGCCGGCTGTGACCGAAATCTCGCGTCTCGCGAGAGGACGCGCTGGCGCGTCCAGGAGGAATCAATCAACCACCTCCAGGACGCGTCGCTGCGTTCGGCGGTCCGGAGGTGGTTAAAATGTGTTGTGGAAATTTTATTATGCGGACATTTTACTTTAGGATGTGTGTGTGTTTTTATAGATTGTCATCTGTCTCCCTGTGTCGGATTTAGCCAAAGAGCGCTCTAGCAGAGGGTACTTTGGCTGAATCGGGACCAGTGGTAAAACCGTCAGTATGAAAACCTTCTCATGGGCTTGGAGACGTGTTCTCAGTGTGTAGGAGGGCGTTTGCCGGTTTGTGAGCACTAAGTGTAAGCACTGGGCTTCTTCCCTTCAAAGGTCTACACACATTAGAGAAGTGAAGTCTGCATAACGAGAGATATACCTCTGCTGCGGCTTCGCTATCCCTTTCTGGATACATATCTACTTTTAAGACATGCATATCTGCCTTGTCAGTATACTCGTACCGTATACTGACAATAGCCGTAGCAATGCCTTGCAGATAATCTCAAACCTATAAGAACCAGTAGAATGATCTTTATTAGATACTGATCACTTCTGAGCAGTATTGAATGAGGTCCATACTGACAGTGATGGGGGGTGGGCGGCCACCTGGCTGGTCGGACAATGGACATGACTCATCCTTCCTTATACAGGGATGGGGTGTGTGCATTGTCTGACCAGCCACATTGATTGCTCCTCCCTGTCCTTTGATATGTCATCACTTCCTGTATGTTATCACTTCCTGTATCCTTGTCTTGGGCCAGCCCCTTTTACACCTTTTGTGAGTAAATAAAAGGTACAGGCTGAGCAGGGAGGAGGAGGAGTTGCTCAGAATTTCAATCAAGATGGTAGCACCTGGGTCTGTCTCTGACTGCGGCTGAGGGAAAAGGAGTTTCACCTTTTTCCTTACACAAACTTTGATGCGAGCGGATTACAACTATTAATTTTTCTACAACAAATGTCTACAGTCTTAGACATCACATGTCGCCAGAAAACATATCCAAAGGATCCCAATAATGGTCAAATTTGGGTTACATATCAAAAATTAGACATAAAGGATGCAATGCTGTATAGCTAATATATTATCAAATCGCAATATCAAAGTCTGCCTGACTGGTACTGCAACAGTATACCCCAATAGTATGATCCAGTTACCATTTTACTAAGACCGAATAGGAGTCATAATATGATAATATTGCTCATGAAATACGCACATCATGTAATATGTACTTTAATTACAGTATATTATTTTTAATCACAAGTAATCATGAATTTACTTTTTATTTCTTATATTTATCTGTATCAGTATTTACTATCAGTTGTGAAGTTTTATTTATTCTGAATATATAATGCACTGCACGGTTTGATCACGGCACTTGTATCACACTTGGGGAGCATTGCAGTAATAGTAGTAATACAAAACACCAGTGCTAGCTTAATTGGCTTTTAACTAATTTTTAGCTATGGCACATAAATAAACTACTCACAAATAGTATTTAGCTTGTGGGTGAAATTTCAGGATGAACCTAAAATGCACTCTAACCTTTACAGGTGAACTTAGCGTGACCTTCTCTAAACTTCTGAATGCACATGTCCCACAAGACAACACCTAGCAATTGATCAACAGTACCTCACCATTGCGAGGCTTCAAGCAGGATGTTCTCAGACGGAAGTGGCCACTTAGCTTAGCGTGTCACAGAGTGTCATCAGCAGGTTGTAACAGGGATACAGAGAGACTGGAAGAGTCACAGAAAGGCATAGAAGTGGAAGTCCTTTGGCCACATCCCACACTGATGACCGCTTCATTGTGAACAATGCCCTTGCGAACTGGATGATGAATGCCACACAACTCCAGGCACATTTAAGGGAGGTAAGAGGCACCCAAGTGTCATGTCAGACCATTTGAAATGAATTAACTCAGCGTTGTATGTGTGACGACCTGCATGGGTACCTGACCCAGTGGCGGATTAACATAGGGGCGTTCGGGTTGGCAGTCCCGGGCCCGGCACACCCACATACTGCGGGGGGGGGGGGGGGGGGGCACGGAAGCGCATAGTTCCCTGCCCCGCCGCCGATCACCACCATAGGCTTCAGGCCTAGTAGGCCTGAGGCCTATGTGGTAGTATAATCCTGGTGTGAGTGATGACATCATCACGTGCCTGCGCCGGGACGCAGGACAATGAAGATTGCGCAACTGCGGCCTGCCTCACCATCCCGGACACTGGTAAGTATTAGCTTTTAGTTGTTTTTTTTTTTTTTCTGTGTGTGACAGCTTGGGGGGAGGGGGGGGGGGGCAGAGGAGGACATGGGGGCAGTGTGAGGGCATATTATTACATGGGGCAAATCACTTTATTGGGGGCAGATTATTACATGGGGCAAATTACTTCATAGGGGGGCAGTGTGGGGGGCAAATTATTTCATGGGTGGCAGTGTGGGGGGCAAATTATTTCATGGGAGGGCAGGGGCGGGCAAATTACTATATGGGGGCAGTGTGGGGGAAATTACTATATGGGGGCAGTGTGGGGGGGAATTACCATATGGGGGCAGTGTGGGGGGAATTACCATATGGGGGCAGTGTGGGGGGAATTACCATATGGGGCCAGTGTGGGGGGAATTACCATATGGAGCCAGTGTGGGGGAAATTACTATATAAAGCAGTGTGGGAAAATTACTATCTGGGGCAGTGTGGGGAAATTACTATCTGGGGCAGTGTGGGGAAATTACTATCTGGGGCAGTGTGGTGGAAACTACTATATGAGAGCAGTGTGGGGGAAATTATTATATGGGGCAGTGTGGGAGAAAATATTATATGGGGTAGTGTGGGGGAAATTACTATATATGAGTAGTGTGGGGGAAATTATTATATGGGGCAGTGTGGGGGAAAATACTATATGAGAGCAGTGTGGGGGAAATTACTATATGAAAGCAGTGTGGAGGAAATGACTGTATGGGGCAGTGGAGTAATTTACTATTTGGGGCAGTGTGGGGGAAATTACTATATGGGGGCAGTGTGGGGGAAATTACTATATGGGGGCAGTGTGGGGGAAATGCTATTAGGGGACATTTTTAGGTACACTATACAGGAATTATTACCCGGAGAAGAATATAGGGTGTTATTATTATGGGGCCACTCTAGGGGACATTATAATTGCTGTAGACACTATAGGGACCTTTGATAAATTATCTCAAACTGGTGTAAAGTAGAAGTGGCTTAGTAGCCCATAGCAACAGATTCCAGCTTTCATTTTTGACAGTTCCTATGGAAAATGAAAGGTGGAATCTGATTGGTTGCTATGGGCAACTAAGCCAGTTCTACTTTACACCAGTTTGATAAATGACCCCAATCATAAGAAATCTAACGCGTCTGTGTAACAAACTCTGTAGAGACGAGATGCGACTGAAAGAATTTGTCGTGGCAGGAGGAAAGAGAAGGTCTACATGACAGGAGATGTCCCTGAATGTAGGAGGTATGTGGTGCTGTATTCTCTCATATGTAGAGCTTGCTCACTACTGTGACCTGCGTCTCATCTTCTCCTCCAAGTCTTTTTTATCATAATCATATGTATTTTAAATTTGTCAACTAAAATTTTAATTTGTCACCTGCAGTCCCATGAACAGCCCAGATAACAGTGATAATGTTCTGTGTACAGATAACGTAGTAGATGTTCCATGCAGTCCTATGTAACACCCCACATAACGCAATAGTTCACTGTGTTATGTGGGGTGTTACATAGGACTGCAGGTAACATCTATGACATCTGTACTCAGAGATTTATGAAATGGTGGGGGTATGATTCCTGTCACCCCCGCCAATCAGCTGATTGAGAAGACCGTGATGTCCCAGTGAGCGCCGCAGCCTCTTTGCTCCGTACCAAGCACAGCGCTGTCCATTTGATAGCACTGTGCTTGGTATTGCAGCTCAGACCCAATCACTCAGATGGGACTGAGCTGCACCTAGACCATGTGAATGATGAATGTGATGTCATATGGCCAGTGGCGGATAATAATAGGGTCGTTCGGGTCGGTAGCCCCGGGCCCAGCATCCCTGGGGGGCCCAATGCCGACCCGAACGCCCACATACTGCGCAGGGCACGGGAGCGAATTTTAATTTGTCACCTGCAGTCCTATGTAACAGCCCAGATAACAGTGATAACTTTCTGTGTGCAGATAATGTAGTAGATGTTCCCTGCAGTCCTATGTAACACCCCACATAACACAATAGTTCACTGTGTTATGTGGGGTGTTACATAGGACTGCAGGTAACATCTATGAAATCTGTACTCGGAGAGTTATGAAATGGTGGGGGTATGACTCCTGGCACCCCCACCAATCAAATGTTTGAGGAGACCGCAATGTTAAAGTGAGCGCCGCAGCCTCTTTGCTCCTTACCAAGCACAGCTCTGTCCATTTGATAGCACTGCGCTTGGTATTACAGCTCAGCCCCAATCACTCAGATAAGACAGAGCTGCACCTAGACCATGTGATGTCATATGGCCTAGGAAGATGTAGAGAAATGAGGAACCGCACTCTGTTTAGAAGTAATATCACCGGTGCCAATCAAGGGCTTATAAGGCCGTATCCAAATGATAAAAATTTGAGGCACTCAGTCCGTAGGTTTTGCAATTCAAATAATTTTTTATTTTAATTATTCATGTTTTCTGCATCATCCATATGCCCGTAAAAAATAAGGAATGACAGATTTTTTCTGACCAGACGTTTCGGTCACGGAGGACCTTCATCAGTGGTCATGTTATC
Source organism: Bufo bufo (assembly GCF_905171765.1). Classification (NCBI taxonomy): domain Eukaryota; kingdom Metazoa; phylum Chordata; class Amphibia; order Anura; family Bufonidae; genus Bufo; species Bufo bufo. The sequence goes on from NC_053395.1 coordinate 176,093,601, forward strand.
TGGAATATACATATTATAATATTTTTCATATAAATGGAAGGCAGAGCATGAAGTCACAAAATTAACAAAATAACATAGAACAATAAATAAATAGATTACAAGCAAAATTTCATAGTGTTATCACAGCAGAGTGAAGAATGTCCAGGGGGTTACTGAAGACACCTGTGTGTGCAAAATCATGAAAAATGCACAAACAAAGCCCATCAGGTATAGCAACCTATTGTATATCCCATAAAGAGATGTCGTGTGGGCATGTGAGCATTCACAGATAAATAGATTCACATATTCATAGATTTATGGCATACATAGTTGTGGCATAGCAAAAGCAAGACCAAAATATCAGGTATAGCAACCTGTTGTATATTCCATAAGGGATGTCATGTGGGCATGTGGACATTATTCACGGATTCACATATTCATAGATGTATGGCATACATTATTGTGGCATAGCAAGAAAAAGACTATACAGTTCCCTGAGCAGCATCATCCAGACATAAAGATACACAGGAATAGATACACATGAGTCACATGGACGCAGCATACTGGATCCAAGAGGTTAGTGGATCGAATTTCATAAAGGTAACCTGTGGAGAAAGGATTAGAGACTGTTATCTACCTGTGTGCTGGGTATAGGTTGGTCTGGGCGCTGGATGCAGGAGTGTGTGTGTTAGAAGCCGCTCTTTTAAATAGCACGCTGTCCGGTGATTCTGGTCATCTGACCGGAAGTCATGTGTCATATGGAACGCAAACATGCGTTCCAAAGGGCGGAAGTCTCGGCTGGAGCGTGGATCTTAATAATTCCGGTCACATGGCCGGATGTAATGAATTTCATGCGTTCCACACTATGTTAGGGGGGGCGGAGTTAATGCGTTTATGCGTTCCACTGCGCAAACATACCCAAACATTATATCATACTGTGTATGATTGGATATATGCAATATGGGATGGTGGAGTATGGTTGGAGGGGGATCCAATCTATACATATAACCATGTTGGTCTGGAAAAAGGGTGATAATAAAGGGGGGGGAATGAGTCATAATGATATGGAATGGTGATAGATCATTAAGGAGGTAGTGGGGGGAGGTGACATAAGTTTTTTCTAGGGATATTGAAAGGGAGAGGAGGAGGTTGGCCTCATGGGTATGACAGGTAATATGCATAGTACATTAAGGTATTCTGCAAGTAACACCTACATTACCTATAGTATCTATTATGATCTGGGGATAACTAGGAGCTAAATACATTCTGTCGTGACCTATGGATAACGCTAAATAGCGTAATATGAGGCTGTTTTGTGGCATATTCTAAACGTATGTACATGTGTAGTTATTAGGTCCAGAGGATATGTAGATAACATTGTCTTAATTAGACAGAAGGGTATAGATACAGTCTAGGTAGGGGAAGGAAAGGGCAGGGGGAAAGGGAAAAGGAACAAGGGGAGCAGAGGCCAATACATCACCCTCACCCGCTGTGGACAATTTCAGTGCGTCTGTAGAGAAAATGAGAGACACATATGTTAACAAACATCAACATTTTTACAAGTTTATAAAGAAATCACATTCGCGATTCAATCCGTGTGGTGTTAATGTCCCCAGTTTATGGATCCAGAAAGCTTCCCTTTGCCTAAGGAGGAGCGTCCGGTTTCCTCCTCGCCTCGGCTGGTCAATTTGCTCCAAAATTTGAAAACGTAATTGAGAAATTTGGTGTTTCTTTTCAATGAAATGGTGAGGTATAGGGAGGAAGGTATGGCCTAATCTGATCGTGGATTTATGTTTGCTTATCCGGTCCCTGATGTGTTTTGTGGTTTCGCCGACGTATCCGAGGCCACATGGACATTTTATTAAATAAACAACAAAGCTTGATTCGCAGGTGTAAAATCCTCTAATTGCCATCGCTTTTCCGGTGCGTGGGTGTGTGGCGTATTCGCCTTTAATAACACTGGAGCAATGGGCACAGTGTAAACACGGATATGTCCCTTGTCGTTTACTGCGTAGGAAGGTTTGTTTTAAAGGTCTTGTAAAGCTACCTACATCCGCTTTAATCAATTTGTCCTTAATGTTAGGTGGTCTTTTATAACAAGTCAGCGGATATTGTTGGAACTCTTTGATGTCCGGATAAGCCTTGGATAGTAGTGACCAATTCTTTTTGAGGGCCTGCTGTATTTTGGGCATAAGGGGATGGTAAGTGGTTACGCATGCTATCCTATTAGAGTTGTCCTGTTTTGTTTCCGGTAACGTGAGTGGGTTTTTTAGATCCAGGAGAGTTTTGTTCAGAATTACCGGCGGGTAGCCTCTTTGTATAAACCTGTCGGTCATGTTCTCGAATCTAGTGTTTTTAGTGGTGGTGTCTGTAACGATCCGATTTACCCGTGTGTATTGGGACCGTGGTAATGATTTTTTCGTGGCTCTAGGATGGCAGCTGTTGTAGAGGAGAAGGCTATTTCGGTCCGTGGGTTTATGGTACAGATCTATACTGAGAGATCCGGATTGATCAATTTGGATTAGGGTATCGAGGAAACTGATTTCCTCTTGACTGATGTGTGAGGTAAATCCTAGTTCGTTATGGATGTGATTCAGGTCCTGAATGAAGCTGTCTATGGTGGAGGTAGGTCCCTTCCAGATACAAAAAATATCGTCTATGAAACGAAGCCATATGTGGGCGTGTTGTTGGAACAGGGGATGTGTGTAGACGTGATCTTCCTCAAAGTTAATCATGAACGCATTTGCGTAGGGCGGGGCCACGTTAGACCCCATGGCGGTACCCCTCCTCTGGCCATAGTAAGTGTCCCCAAATAGAAAAAAGTTTTTTGTCAATACAATTTCAAGTAGTTTCAGGCAGCATTCCTGTTGTAGGTTACTTAAGGTGGAATGTTTACTGAGGAGAGTAGCTGTGGCCAGTATGCCTTTCTCATGTGTGATTGAAGTATAGAGGCTGTTTACATCCAATGTAAGTAAATGGCAATCTATTGGGACATCAGTATTTTTTAATTTTTGTAAGAAATCAGAAGTGTCTAGAATGAAAGATTTTGATGTTTTAATCAAGGGGGTCAGAATTTTTTCTAAATAAATTGCTAGGGGAGAGAGGATTGACTCGGTGGAGGCTACGATAGGGCGCCCTGGAGGTTTAGTAAGGTCTTTATGGATTTTTGGTAGTGTATAAAAAACCGGAGTGATGGGATCTTGTTTGGTTAGGAAACTGGCAGTTTTGGGGTCTAAGATACCCAATACCGAGTATGCATCAATAGTGTAGGAAATTAATTCCCGTATCTGTGGCGTAGGGTCTCTTGGCAATACTTCATATGTGTCGGTATCGGATAACTGTCTGTTGATCTCTGCAAGGTAGTCCCTCTTGTCCATGACAACAAGAGCCCCACCTTTGTCCGCGGGTTTAATGGTTATATCTTTATTAGATTGTAATGAGCTCAATGCTATTTTCTCCTCCTGAGATAAGTTATTGGAATGTCTATAGTAGCCCTCAGTGTTAGCCATAAGGATGTCGCCTACCAGTTTTTGGGAAAGAGAAATATACGTCTCAATGGGATGTTTGTTTTTAGGGGGCATAAAGGAACTTTTGTTCCTGAGTCCCAGGTTTTGGATGGAGAGGGGTCCCGGCGAAATGGTAATGGTCGGTCGTTCCGGTGTTAGCTCCTGGAAATGGGCTTTAAGTCTCACAGTTCGATAAAATTTTTGTAATTCCTGTTCTAACGAGAACGTGTTAAATGTAGGTGTGGGACAAAAGGATAAACCTTTCTGTAGAACCGTGATTTGTATTGGTGATAGGTTGGAAGATGAAATGTTAACGACTAGGTTGTCCTCCTTACCTGGGAACGAGTCTGGATGCGTCCTTCTTGATTTCCTCCCGCCCCTCCTGGTCCTCCTCTTCTTGATTTGCCCCTCCTTGGGGCGTTGCCTAAAAAACGCGCTTCGTAGTGCCCGGATCTGTCGCTGTCCGAAGAGCCAGAGTAGTGTTGATGTCTGTATCCTCGATAGAACTGTTGTTGTTGGTTTCCCTTCCAACGATAGACCCTGTCTAGTCTGTAGTCTTCGGAGTCCCGTATAAATTTCTGTCTTTTCCCTTGCTCTGCGTATTTCTTGTATTCCAGTAGCTGTTTGTCGATCCTTTCTTTGGTTGCAACTAACTCTTCTTCTGGTGTAGTTGAGGTCAATTGGGATTCGGTAGTCTTGATCTGTGAGGATAATTCGGTGGTTGAGGTCTGTAGTTCTTCTATGGTCAGTAGAATGAGGTCGAGGGAGCATTTATTTAGAATGCTCTCAAAGCGTTCGCAAAATTCTTTCTTCTCCGCGAAGAGTGTTGGTCGGAGATGAGATCTCAGGCCTCTAGGGATCCGTTTGTTTTTATAGTATTCAGTAAGTGTGCTGCAGTGTAGTTCCCAGCCAATGAGTCGCTTTCGGTCACGTTCATACTCACGGATTTTCATCTCGTGGTTTGGTATGTGCAGGAACTCATTGGGTAGGTTAACCCTGGACACTATACTCTCTGCTGTAGTGGTATCATACGAGAAGGTATTCGTCATGCTTGTATGGAGGTGCTGGTATCCCACAGTAAATACGTAATCTGTAGAGAAATGAGGAACTGCACTCTGTTTAGAAGTAATATCACCGGTGCCAATCAAGGGCTTATAAGGCCGTATCCAAATGATAAAAATTTGAGGCACTCAGTCCGTAGGTTTTGCAATTCAAATAATTTTTTATTTTAATTATTCATGTTTTCTGCATCATCCATATGCCCGTAAAAAATAAGGAATGACAGATTTTTTCTGACCAGACGTTTCGGTCACGGAGGACCTTCATCAGTGGTCATGTTATCTGGAATATACATATTATAATATTTTTCATATAAATGGAAGGCAGAGCATGAAGTCACAAAATTAACAAAATAACATAGAACAATAAATAAATAGATTACAAGCAAAATTTCATAGTGTTATCACAGCAGAGTGAAGAATGTCCAGGGGGTTACTGAAGACACCTATGTGTGCAAAATCATGAAAAATGCACAAACAAAGCCCATCAGGTATAGCAACCTATTGTATATCCCATAAAGAGATGTCGTGTGGGCATGTGAGCATTCACAGATAAATAGATTCACATATTCATAGATTTATGGCATACATAGTTGTGGCATAGCAAAAGCAAGACCAAAATATCAGGTATAGCAACCTGTTGTATATTCCATAAGGGATGTCATGTGGGCATGTGGACATTATTCACGGATTCACATATTCATAGATGTATGGCATACATTATTGTGGCATAGCAAGAAAAAGACTATACAGTTCCCTGAGCAGCATAATCCAGACATAAAGATACACAGGAATAGATACACATGAGTCACATGGACGCAGCATACTGGCCTAGGAAGAGACTTTGGCACTTACGAATCACCGCAGTCTCTTCATACAGAGAAAAAACTAAAACTAAAATGGGGGGGGCCGAGTTGGGTAGACAGCCCCGGGCCTATCATGCACTTAATCCGCCCCTGCATATGGCCTAGGAAGAGACTGTTGCGCTCACGAAGCACCACAGCCTCTTCATACATAAATTTTTTTAACTAAAATGGAGGGATGGGCCCGAGTTGGGTAGACAGCCCCGGGCCTACCATGCACTTAATCCGCCCCTGACCTGACCACTGGTGTCATCGTCTTGCATGGGCCAGGGAGCAACTACACTGGATGAGGGACCAGTAGACCTCAGTGCTGTTTACTGATGAAAGCCCATTCATGCTTAGCAGAAATTATGGCAGCCAATGATGCTATGCATCAGCCACTATTTGCCTTTGGTGGTGGTGGTGTTACAGTGTCGGCAGGTGTGTCTAGTCAACACAGAACTTCCCTACACTTTGTGATTGGTACAGTGACAAGCCCATACTACTTGAATAACATCATTAATCCAGTCATTGTGCCTGTGCATGAACAACACAGGCCTAATTTCATCTTCATGGATGACAATGCGCCAGCTCATCGAGGTCGCATTATTAGGGGACGCTTGATGGAGATTGGGGTACCTCAAATGGAGTGGTCTGCACTTTCTCCAGACCTGAATCCCATTTAAAACATAAGGGATCAGCTGAGTCGCCATGTAGAGGCTCCTAACTGTGCCCCAGAAGCTCAATGACCTGAGGGCCGCTCTTCAAGAAGAGTTGGATGCCATGCCTCAGCAGACAATAAGTTGACTTGTGAACAGCATGTGTTGTCATTGTCAAGCTGTAATTGATGCTCAAGGCCACATGACAAGTTATTGAAACATTGCCATTTTTTGTGGGGGTATACCCACCACTGGTGTTGGCTTTTGTTTCAATAAATAGTTGGAGATGAGAAAATCACCATTGCATGCTTCTACTTAAATGCCCTACTTTCATGATATATATCACTGTAGCGTGAACTTTTTACATTTTCCACAAATTTCGCCTGAAAGCCAAATATCCCTAACTTTTTGGGAGTAGTGTAATATTGTGAGTGTCATATAAGCAGGGTACAGTGTAAATGTATGCATTCTATGAGAAATGCTATATGATGTTGGAGCTATTGTATTTAAATCTAGAACAAATTGCAGAACATTTAAAGGGACACTGCCATTAAAAATGTTTTGTTACATACACATATTAACAGACGTTTTTACAAAAAAACGGGTGGATCGATTTCTGGATATCATATTTTTAAGTCACCTCAGTTAGGCGGAGGAACAGACTGCTGGAGCTCACTGTATCTAGCATAGCCGAATCTCACCTTGCACCACTGAATCCCCTTCTTAGTAACAACCATTGCTAACCATATCCCATCTGGTGGTGTACAGTGTAACAGGAAAATGTTTAACATTACATACTAAACAATTACAGATACCCCTAGGCTTGGGGTACTGCACAATTACAACATGATCTAATTTCAACATGGATTTTTTATTTTTTGCTGATGAATGATGTACTTAAAGTTTCATTAACATGCGTTATACTGTAAATTGCTTTTAATTTTCTTTGGGGAATCCAAAATGAAAATCCATAGTAATTCTGCCACATTTGAAACCCCCTTTAATGACTGAATTAATATATGTATAATAGGATGAGGTAGGGATCTGGCTGCTCTCTGGCATATATGCAGGTTTTCAGCCAGACAAAAAATTCTGCTTGTAGTATTTTTTGTCCGGCCGAAAGCCGGCATATATGCCAAGATACAGTGACCAGAACATAGTGCCGGCTTTCACAATGCAAATGTGAACCCAGCCTTATTTGAATTCCTGTCCTGGCTCTTTAGCTTCCTCTTTGTTAAGATATTTAGCATGGCAAAAAGCCTCCATTGACTGTCACGAATGGGAGTAGGGGAAACCCCTATCGCTGAATGTCCTAGGCTACCAGGCTGCAATGCAGGGAAAAGGGAGCTGGTCACCTCCTAAAACTTCCCTCAATAGGCCCTAGTCTCCTAGCTGTATGAGCCCCCTTCAAAGGTAAGGGGACTCATACCCACGTGCCTAGAAGTCTAGAAATCCCTGCATTGCCCTACAACTGGTGACAGGGCAGAGAACACCTGTTCATCCATGACACGGATGAAAGACGTCTCCAGAGGCCCAGTAGCTGGCAGGGTGCAAGACTTTAAGAGAAACAGTACGGCAGGTAAATAGCACAGCAACACAACAAATGCTATTAACACTTACCTGCCGCAGCCGAGATGGAATGACGGCACAAACGATAACCCGGACCTCCCTGCGGCTACAAGATGCATGGAGGCTCCAGGCTGGGAAGCACACAGTCTTGCTTTTGCTTAAGCCCCGCCGGGAAAGCAAGCCCCTTCCGGAGCAACATACACACACACACTAAAAGGAACACGTCAAGCAGCCATGCTGGTCACAACATCAAAAATACCAGACATGGCACACCACACTAGACATACAACAAAACCAGAGAGGAAGGGTACAGGAAACAGACACTAAGGGGTAAGCAATGGACATAGATAACAACAATGACAACTAAGGGTGGCTCACACAGAAGGTACACAAACAGCCCAGGAGCAGAGCTTCACACCAAGCTGACAACAAGCAAACTGACCTCAGGCTCCAATACATCAGAACATAAAGAAACCTGAGGCCACACCCAACACACTCCAACAAGTTTAACCCCGTGCAAACCAAAGCAGGGAAAACACCATTAAAAGGGAAAGACACGCATATCTAAACAACATGTTGACCAGGCAACCACATGCGCGACAACCGTGCCTTGGCCAAAACAACCAGCCGAGACACTTGTTGCCAACGGCAAACGCATGTGAGGCAAACATACATAAGCCACACATGCAGCAACCATCAAACATTGCCACAGGCAACAAGATGAAGCCACGACCTTAACACAAGGTCGTGACATTGACTTTCTCAATCAAATCATTCACTGTGACTAGAGAGCCCCCTGTAGTGACTCAGTTACAGTGATGAGCGCAATGCTCTCCTGTGGACATCTTTACCAAGGCCAATCAAGAAAAAAATAGAGCGGTTATCTAAATGCTACATGTATTAATGTATTATTATAGAGGATTACCTTTCAGATAAAATTTTCACAGCAGCAGTAAACTGAAAGTGGATGAGGATTACACACACACACATATATATATATATATATATATATATATACAGTACAGACCAAAAGTTTGGACACACCTTCTCAATGAGTTTTCTTTATTTTCATGACTATGAAGGCATCAAAACTATGAATTAACACATGTGGAATTATATACATAACAAACAAGTGTGAAACAACTGAAAATATGTCATATTCTAGGTTCTTCAAAGTAGCCACCTTTTGCTTTGATTACTGCTTTGCACACTCTTGGCATTCTCTTGATAAGCTTCAAGAGGTAGTCCCCTGAAATGGTCTTCCAACAGTCTTGAAGGAGTTCCCAGAGATGCTTAGCACTTGTTGGCCCTTTTGCCTTCAATCTGCGGTCCAGCTCACCCCAAACCATCTCGATTGGGTTCAGGTCCGGTGACTGTGGAGGCCAGGTCATCTGGCGCAGCACCCCATCACTCTCCTTCATGGTCAAATAGCCCTTACTTTCAAAGTTCTCCCAATTTTTCGGCTGACTGACTGACCTTCATTTCTTAAAGTAATGATGGCCACTTGTTTTTCTTTACTTAGCTGCTTTTTTCTTGTCATAATACAAATTCTAACAGTCTATTCAGTAGGACTATCAGCTGTGTATCCACCTGACTTCTCCTCAACGCAACTGATGGTCCCAACCCCATTTATAAGGTAAGAAATCCCACTTATTAAACCTGACAGGCACACCTGTGAAGTGAAAACCATTTCAGGGGACTACCTCTTGAAGCTCATCAAGAGAATGCCAAGAGTGTGCAAAGCAGTAATCAAAGCAAAAGGTGGCTACTTTGAAGAACCTAGAATATGACATATTTTCAGTTGTTTCACACTTGTTTGTTATGTATATAATTCCACATGTGTTAATTCATAGTTTTGATGCCTTCAGTGTGAATCTACAATTTTCATAGTCATGAAAATAAAGAAAACTCTTTGAATGAGAAGGTGTGTCCAAACTTTTGGTCTGTACTGTATATATACACAGTTGCAAGGAAAAGTATGTGAACCCTTTGGAATGATATGGATTTCTGCACAAATTGGTCATAAAATGTGATCTGATCTTCATCTAAGTCACAACAATAGACAATCACAGTCTGCTTAAACTAATAACACACAAAGAATTAAATGTTACCATGTTTTTATTGTACACACCATGTAAACATTCACAGTGCAGGTGGAAAAAGTATGTGAACCCTTGGATTTAATAACTGGTTGAACCTCCTTTGGCAGCAATAACTTCAACCAAACGTTTCCTGTAGTTGCAGATCAGACGTGCACAACAGTGAGGAGTAATTCTTGACCATTCCTCTTTACAGAACTGTTTCAGTTAAGCAATACTCTTGGAATGTCTGGTGTGAATCGCTTTCTTGAGGTCATGCCACAGCATCTCAATCGGGTTGAGGTCAGGACTCTGACTGGGTCACTCCAGAAGGCGTATGTTCTTCTGTTTAAGCCATTCTGTTATTGATTTACTTGTATGCTTTGGGTCGTTGTCCTGCTGCAACACCCATCTTCTGTTGAGCTTCAGCTGGTGGACAGATGGCCTTAAGTTCTCCTGCAAAATGTCTTGATAAACTTGGGAATTAATTTTTCCTTTGATGATAGCAATCCGTCCAGGCCCTGACGCAGCAAAGCAGCCCCAAACCATGATGCCCCCATCACCATACTTCACAGTTGGGATGAGGTTTTGATGTTGGTGTGCTGTGCCTCTTTTTCTCCACACATAGTGTTGTGTGTTTCTTCCAAACAACTCAACTTTGGTTTCATCTGTCCACAAAATATTTTGCCAGTACTGCTGTGGAACATCCAGGTGCTCTTGTGCAAACTGTAAACGTGCAGCAATGATTTTTTGGACAGCAGTGGCTTCCTCTGTGGTATCCTCCCATGAAATCCATTCTTGTCTAGTGTTTTACGTATCGTAGATTCGCTAACAGGGATGTTAGCATATGCCAGAGACTTTTGTAAGTCGTTAGCTGACACTCTAGGATTCATCTTCACCTTATTGAGCAGTCTGCGCTGTGCTCTTGCAGTCTTCTTTACAGGACGGCCATTCCTAGGGAGAGTAGCAGCAGTGCTGAACTTTCTCCATTTATAAACAATTTGTCTTACCCTGGACTGATGAACAGCAAGGCTTTTGGAGATACTTTTATGACCCTTTCGAGCTTTATGCAAGCCAACAATTCTTAATCGTAGGTCTTCAGAGAGCTCTTTTGTGCGAGGCATCATTCACATCAGGCAATGCTTCTTGTGAAAAGCTAACCCAGAACTGGTGTGTGTTTTTTATAGGGCAGTTCAACTGTAACCAACACTTCCAATCTCATCTCATTGATTGGACTCCAGTTGGCTGACACCTCACTCCAATTAGCTCTTGAAGATGTCATTAGTCTAGGGGTTCACATACTTTTTCCACCTACTGAATGTTTACATGGTGTGTTCAATAAAAACATGGTAACATTTAATTCTTTGTGTGTTATTAGTTTAAGCAGACTGTGATTGTCTATTGTTGTGACTTAGAGGAAGATCAGATCACATTTTATGACCAATTTGTGCAGAAATCCATATCATTCCAAAGGGTTCACATACTTTTTCATGCAACTGTATATATATATATATATATATTATATATATATTGTAAGAATTTGCTCTGGTAGGCAGGGTAAGCGGATGCAATACAGAGGCAAAACCACGGTTGAAAAGCAAAAGTCAGTGTTTATTCACACAAAAAGGCAGAAAAGAAAAACAATACTTGGCAGGGCCCTGGTGTTATTTCACACTGCAGGAATCCTCGTGTTAATTCACACAGCAATAGTCCACAGAACTCAAAATCACGTCATCTGGCAGTCCACAGCAGGCTTTAGGGCACCTGGCTTCCAGATGGCAGCTCTCATGCTGTTCTCAGCCTTGCAGTATGGCAGAACTCCTCAGCTCCAAAAACACAGAACTCCAGGTTCATTCCACACCCAGCTAAGCTGCTGGCTGGGTTTTTAAACTCCAGCCCAAAACCTGGCCTGGATGTGGGGAACAGCCACCCACACTGCTCTTTGGCTGCTCCCAATAAGAACCGGCCCGGATTGGCTTTACAGACACACTAAGTAAAACAGTGTCAACGAGCACTAGCTGCCGCTGACACAAAATTACTGGTTCTTATCTCACGAGGCCAGGAACCTCGGTGAGACGTACCTTCCGTTAATGACGGACCCTTGCGCCTTCCTACAATATACACTGCTCAAAAAAATAAAGGGAACACTTAAACAACACAATGTAACTCCAAGTCAATCACACTTCTGTGAAATCAAACTGTCCACTTAGGAAGCAACACTGAGTGACAATCAATTGCTGTTGTGCAAATGGGATAGACAACAGGTGGAAATTATAGGCAATTAGCAAGACACCCCCAATAAAGGAGTGGTTCTGCAGATGGTGACCACAGACCACTTCTCAGTTCCTATGCTTCCTGGCTGATGTTTTGGTCACTTTTGAATGCTGGCAGTGCTTTCAAGTGGCTCAGGTAGTGCAGCTTATCCAGGATGGCACATCAATGCGAGCTGTGGCAAGTCGTGTCGCACCAGACGGAGGGGAAGGGGGACCCTTATCTACGGATGGGAAATAGAATGGCCACCCCTGACTAACCCTAAGCTGGCACCTGTCTGCCCTGATACCCTAGACGGGGTGTGAACCCGTGCGGCGAGCAGGATGCCTAAACCCTCAGTCGCCCTAACACTGGACTGGGGAAAGGCCGATGGGAGCGCTAGTCACCATCACTCACGTCTAGGAAAACAACAGGGGAAGACAGCAACAAACAAACAACAGCAGAGATAGACTTATCCAGTCACGAGCAGAGAAGGCGATCCCAAACACGACAGTCCACGCCGGACAAGAACTCCACAGCAACACCATCAAACGATCTCCTTCCAAGGTCAGAGTAGCACTGGAAGTAAGGACTATATCTGGCAATGACTGCAAGTGAAACTGAAACTAATATAGTAGCTGGGAGTGGCAGACAGGACTCACCTGAGAAGGATGCCTACAAACTCCCAGTCAGGACAAAAAGGTTCACAAGGCAAAACCCAGATGACATACCCTGAACCACGGAGCAAACTTACAAGCTATCGCGAGTAGCAAGTCGCTGCGACCTTCTCCTCCCAGACCTGTCTGGATCAGTCACAGTCGTGACAGTACCCCCCTTTCTACGAGGGGCCCCTGGACCCTCAAGACCAGGCCTCTCCGGATGGGAGCTATGAAAAGCCAGAATGAGTCTGTCCGCTTTTATCTCTGATGCTGGAACCCACATTCTCTCTTCGGAACCATAACCTTTCCAGTGCACCAGGTACTGAAGAGAGCGGCGAACATATCGTTAATCAACAATATTTTCTTCCTGAAACTCAAGACTGCCATCAACAACCACCGGTGGAGGCGGTAGTGGCAATGGTTCAGGAGGTTTTACATATCTCTTAAGCAGAGATCTGTGGAAGACATTATGGATCCTTAGAGTCTGAGGTAGCTCCAGACGAAAAGCCACCGGGTTAATGATCTTAATTACCCTATAAGGACCAATAAATCTCGGACCCAATTTCCACGAGGGAACCTTCAACTTGATATTTCTGGTAGACAACCACACCAAGTCATTCACCCCAAGGTCCGGACCTTCAGAGCGCTTCCTATCAGCCGCACGTTTGTATCTACCACCAATTCTCTTCAAACTTTCTTGCACACTCTGCCACACTGAAGAAAGTGAAGACGCAAATCGTTCCTCCTCGGGAATCCCAGACGGCCCCCCCCTCACTAAACGTACAAAACTGAGGATGGAAACCATACGCACCAAAAAATGGTGACTTATCGGTGGATTCTTGACGACGATTATTAATGGCAAACTCAGCTAACGGTAAATAAGATGACCATTCCTCCTGATTTTCGGAAACAAAGCATCTCAAATATGTCTCCAGGTTTTGATTGGTACGTTCAGTCTGACCGTTGGACTGTGGATGGAAAGATGAAGAAAACGACAGATGAACCCCTAAACGAGAACAAAAAGCTTTCCAAAATTTAGAAACGAATTGGGTACCACGATCCGAAACAATATCGGAAGGGACCCCGTGAAGCTTCACGATGTGGTCAATAAAAACCTGGGCCATTGTGTTAGCATTAGGCAATGCGGCAAGAGCAATAAAGTGCACCATTTTACTGAATCTGTCAACAACTACCAGAATAACAGTCTTCCCCGCTGATACTGGTAGATCCGTAATGAAATCCATTGACAGGTGCGTCCAAGGCCTGTTGGGGATGGCCAGAGGTAAAAGACGCCCTGCCGGACGAGTATGATCTACCTTAGAACGAGCACAGGTAGCACATGCAGACACAAAATTCAACACCTCCTGGCGCCATTTATGCCACCAGAACCGACGAGACACTAACTCAGAGGTTGCCCTACTACCTGGGTGTCCTGCCAGTGTGGAGTTATGGTGTTCTTTTAGTATCTCAAGTCGTAAATTTTCTGGCACAAACAGTTTACCCGAGGGGCAGGAGGCCGGGGCGTCCCCTTGAGCTTCCAACACCCTCCCCTCCAAACCTGAGTGTAATGCAGAGACCACCACCCCCTTTTGCAAAATGGGCTCTGGTACCTCAACATCACCCCCTCCAGGAAAACTTTGAGACAATGCATCCGCCTTAGTATTTTTTGCCCCCGGGCGATAGGTTATTACAAAATTAAACCTGGTAAAAAATAACGACCACCGAGCCTGTCTAGGGGTGAGACGTTTAGCAGACTCCAGATATAATAAGTTTTTGTGATCAGTAATCACCGTGACGGGATGAACCGCCCCCTCCAAAAAATGACGCCACTCCTCAAAAGCCAACTTAATAGCCAAAAGTTCCCTGTTGCCAATATCAAAGTTCCTTTCTGCAGTAGACAATTTCTTCGAAAAGAAAGCACACGGACGCCATTCACCAGGGGACGGGCCCTGAGATAGTACCGCTCCCACCCCCACCTCTGATGCGTCAACCTCTACAATAAAAGGAAGCGAGACATCTGGCTGTACGAGAATAGGGGCCGAGGTGAATCTCTCCTTCAGAGACGCAAAGGCAGTTTTGGCTGCATGTGACCATTTGGAAAAATCGGATCCCTTTCGGGTCATGTCCGTCAGTGGTTTGACCACCAAGGAATAGTTCTTTATAAACTTTCTATAAAAATTGGCAAACCCCAGGAAGCGTTGCAATGCCTTCAGGTTCTCAGGCAGATCCAAGTCTATAATCGCCCGGACTTTCTCTGGATCCATGCGGAAACCTGAATCTGACAACACATACCCCAGCAAACTTAGCAAACAATTTGTTGGCCCTTAATATCTGCAGCACTTGTCTCACATGGATCTTATGTGTATCCAGATCCGGGGAATAGACCAGGATGTCATCAAGATATATCACAACAAATCTCCCGATAAGGTGACTAAAAATATCGTTGACAAAATGTTGGAATACCGCAGGCGCATTAGTAAGACCAAATGGCATGACCAGATTTTCATAATGCCCTTCCGGAGTATTAAAAGCCGTCTTCCACTCATCCCCCTCTTTGATGCGAACCAGGTTATAGGCTCCTCTGAGATCCATTTTGGAGAACCATTTAGCACCAGCAACCTGATTAAAGAGGTCGGGAATGAGAGGAAGATGATAGGGATCTCTGATAGTTATCCGGTTTAATTCCCGGAAATCCAGGCAAGGACGTAGGCCCCCATCTTTCTTTTTAACGAAAAAGAACCCTGCAGCCACAGGTGAAGAAGAGGGTCTGATGTGTCCCTTAGCTAAACTCTCCGAAATATAATCTTTCATAGCCTTCCTCTCCGGGCTGGAAAGATTGTATAACCGGGTTTTAGGTAGTTTTGCCCCAGGTAATAGATTAATCGGGCAATCATATGGACGATGAGGTGGTAACCCCTGACAACCCTTCTCAGAGAACACATCCATAAAATCTGACAGAAAGGCAGGTAAAGATGTTACAGAGAGTGTAGAGCACCTACTACTCAAGCAGTTGTCCTTACAACGTTCACTCCACTCCACAATCTCCCCGGCCTGCCAATCCACCACTGGATTGTGAGTCACCAGCCAGGGAAGCCCCAATACTATAGGAGCCGGAAGACCGTCCAGGACATAACAAGAGATATGCTCTTTATGGAGGTCCCCTACCTGCAGATGGATATTATGGATGATCTGAGTTAACTCTCTCTGAGTAAGAGGGGAGGAGTCGATGGCAAAAACAGGAATAGTTCTGCATACCGGTTCCGGAGTAAAACCCAGAGCCTGAGCAAACCGTGAATCCACCAAGTTGACCCCCGCCCCACTGTCCAAAAAGACGGAACAGATCTCAGTTTTATTGCCCGCCTCAACGGTAGCGGACAACAAAAAATGAGACATGCGTATGGAGGAAACGAATACGCCCAGACTGTTCTCCTCCGCACAATCTGGGGACTCTAGTTTTCCGGCGGCTCCTTTGTTTGTGGTCTCTTGGGTTCTGAGGGACAAACCTTTACAAAATGACCCCTCCCCCCACAACGAAAACAAACCTCTGACCTACGGCGGAATTTAGGAGGATTCACCCGTCTAGTGGCGCCCCCTATTTGCATTGGTTCGACTGGACCATAACAACAGACCGATCCCTGCCCTATAGAGGCCTCCGTAAAATTTAATAGTCTCTCCCTGAGTCGTCTGTCGATTCTTATGGACAGAGACATAGCAGCCTCAAGAGACCCAGGGACCTCGTATACCGCTAGCGCGTCTTTTAATTTTTCAGACAACCCCTGGCAGAACTGACTCCTAAGGGCCGAGTCGTTCCATAACGTATCAGTAGCCCACCTACGGAATTCGGAACAATATAGTTCAGCAGACCGGTTCTCTTGCCGAAGTCTACGTAGCTTAGACTCAGCCAGTGAGACCCTGTCCGGGTCATCATATACGAGACCCAGGGCTTCAAAAAACTCCTCCACTGATCGTAAGGCCAGAGAGTCTGATGGTAGGGAGAAAGCCCAAGCCTGCGGATCTCCTTGCAGGAGAGAAATTACAATGCCCACCCGTTGTTCCTCACCGCCGGAGGATCTAGGGCGTAACCTGAAGAACAATTTGCAAGCTTCTCTGAAGGTTACAAATTGGTCTCTCCCTCCTGAGAACCTATCAGGTAAAGCCACTTTTGGCTCAGGAGTACCTTGGTTTCCCGTAGCAATGGTGGAACCCAAGGATTGCTGCTGCAGCACTGTTGCTTTTAATCCTGCCACTTCAAGGGATAACCCCTGTAGATGTTTCGCCAAAATCGAAACCGGATCCATAGTGGAACAGACAAAATACAAAGCAAAACAGCAAGCAAAAAAGCAAAAAAAAAATATGAAATGTCACTTTTTTTTCTTTTTTTTAAAAAAAAAAGGCCAGATATACTGTCACGACCGCTATCCCAGCAGCAGTCGTGTCGCACCAGACGGAGGGGAAGGGGGACCCTTATCTACGGATGGGAAATAGAATGGCCACCCCTGACTAACCCTAAGCTGGCACCTGTCTGCCCTGATACCCTAGACGGGGTGTGAACCCGTGCGGCGAGCAGGATGCCTAAACCCTCAGTCGCCCTAACACTGGACTGGGGAAAGGCCGATGGGAGCGCTAGTCACCATCACTCACGTCTAGGAAAACAACAGGGGAAGACAGCAACAAACAAACAACAGCAGAGATAGACTTATCCAGTCACGAGCAGAGAAGGCGATCCCAAACACGACAGTCCACGCCAGGCAAGAGCTCCACAGCAACACCATCAAACGATCTCCTTCCAAGGTCAGAGTAGCACTGGAAGTAAGGACTATATCTGGCAATGACTGCAAGTGAAACTGAAACTAATATAGTAGCTGGGAGTGGCAGACAGGACTCACCTGAGAAGGATGCCTACAAACTCCCAGTCAGGACAAAAAGGTTCACAAGGCAAAACCCAGATGACATACCCTGAACCACGGAGCAAACTCACAAGCTATCGTGAGTAGCAAGTCGCTGCGACCTTCTCCTCCCAGACCTGTCTGGATCAGTCACAGTCGTGACAGAAGGTTTGCTGTGTCTGTCAGCCAAGTGTCCAGAGAATGGAGGCGCTACCAGGAGACAGGCCAGTACATCAGGAGACGTGGAGGAGGCTGTAGGAGGGCAACAACCCAGCAGCAGGACCGCTACCTCCGCCTTTGAGCAAGGAGGAACAGGAGGAGCACTGCCAGAGCCCTGCAAAATGACCTCCAGCAGGCCACAAATGTGCATGTGTCTGCTCAAACGGTCAGAAACAGTCTCCATGACGGTGATATGAGGGCCCGACGTCCACAGGTGGGGGTTGTGCTTACAGCCCAACACCGTGCAGGACGTTTGCCATTTGCCAGAGAACACCAAGATTGGCAAATTCGCCACTGGCGCCCTGTGCTCTTCACAGATAAAAGCAGGTTCACACTGAGCACATGTGACAGACGTGACAGAGTCTTGAGACGCCGTGGAGAACGTTCTGCTGCCTGCAACATCCTCCAGCATGACCGGTTTGGCATTGGGTCAGTAATGGTGTGGGGTGGCATTTCTTTGGAGGGCCGCACAGCCCTCCATGTGCTCGCCAGAGGTAGCCTGACTGCCATTAGGTACCCAGATGAGATCCTTCAGACCCCTTGTGAGACCATATGCTGGTGCAGTTGGCCCTGGGTTCCTCCTAATGCAAGACAATGCTAGACCTCATGTGGCTGGAGTGTGTCAGCAGTTCCTGCAAGACGAAGGCATTGATGCTATGGACTGGCCCGCATGTTCCCCAGACCTGAATCCAATTGAGCACATCTGGGACATCATGTCTCGCTCTATCCACCAACGTGCACCACAGACTGTCCAGGAGTTGGCAGATGCTTTAGTCCAGGTCTGGGAGGAGATCCCTCAGGAGACCGTCCGCCACATCATCAGGAGCATGCACATGCGTTGTAGGGAGGTCATACAGGCACGTGGAGGCCACACACACTACTGAGCCTCATTTTGACTTGTTTTAAGGACATTACATCAAAGTTGGATCAGCCTGTAGTGTGTTAATTTTGAGTGTGACTCCAAATCCAGACCTCCATGGGTTGAAAAATTTGATTTCCATTTTTTTATTTTTGTGTGATTTTGTTGTCAGCACATTCAACTATGTAAAGAACAAAGTATTTCAGAAGAATATTTAATTAATTCAGATCTAGGATGTGTTATTTTTGTGTTCCCTTTATTTTTTTGAGCAGTGTGTATATATATATATATATATATATATATATATATATATATGATTTATCTCTCTGCACTTACTGCTACAGAAGGACCATATTTTGTATGCAAAAAAAAAATAAAAAAATTCTAACTAAATACACCTTTGTGATAAAAGTGTCCCTTTAAAACCACCCCCAACTATATTGTTTCATGTTTCCTCTTTGTCCCGTTCTCTCCAACAATCTATGTCTGATTGTGATCCATCTGTTCAGCATTATTGTGAAAGGAAATAATTAACTAACACGACAGAGCCACATCTACTGATAGTGCCAGTAGGACTGAGAGTTGACTTTTTCAGCCAACAAAACATGTAGAGAAATTGAATAAAGCTGCAAAGAAGTTGTTTTTCCCGGGTGTGGTGTGCCTTGTTTGTTTAATAAAGTGTGTATAGGGGCTTCTTTAATGCCCCACAGACCTCCTCGAGTAGAGCATTTTTGTCCTAATGATAGTAAGTTTGAGGGTATCAGGGTATGAAACAAAGTGTGAAAATCATTTTGCTTGTTGGCCAAAAGGAATAACTTTTCAATGACTGCTTTACAACAAACTTGTCAGAGAGCAGAGAGAGATGTGTGCCCCTTCTTGCGGGCCAAAAAGTTGAGGGCCATTTAAAGGGTAATATACCCGTATATACTGTAATATATACTGTTAGGAGATCTAATGTATTCTAATTAAAGAGGTCTGATGAGTAAAACATTTTGGGCTATGCATAATTTGCAATGAATTGGTTTAAAAAGACTATCTATATTCCTATCTATATTCCAAAAAGTTGAAAATATGGTTTAATATTCCACGCAGTTGATAGTAAGAAATACTGTATCATATCAAATAGGCAACCCATACAGCTGCCATAGGAAGGAAAAAGAAAGGCTCAGCAAACAAGTTCAAGGAAAATGTCCAGGCTTTAAATGGTCATGTCACCAGTCTCACCTAAAAATAATGGGATATGGACAATGAGCACTAGACCTTCGTGTGATGGGGACATGGGGTCTTAGTGCGTCTTCAGTTTTTGTTGCAGAAATTTCTGCAACTGAAAATCAATTCCATTAATTTGAATGGGACTTGGAGAAATCCATGTGCTTCCCGCCAAGACAGCCCCATTTAGATGAATGGAGTTGATATTCAGTCATAGAATTTTCTGTAACAAAATTCATGCTTGAGCTTCTACTCTGAGGGCCTTAGGGACCAGCCAGTAGTTCTTAATCCAATTATTCCATGAGACAACTACACCATAGATACTCAGCAAGACTGCAAGAATACTAAAACTCCATATATTAGAAAAATTGCAGCATTTACAGTCAGCAAAGTGACCAGCAAATAACAGTTTTACAGACCCTGCTGCATGTGAGGGATTACAGTTCATCACCTAGATTACATCCAGACCAACTCAAAGACTGCAGTATACAGTGGACACCTACAGCCACAAATGCCAGCTTCTAATTGTTAGCCAGAAGTTCAAGAGAGACACATTAGCACATATAGCACATCTCATCTCATCAAAACCACTACAACTCCCATCCTTTGCACTGGCTCCTTAGAGACTCGCAGCAATTGCAAAATAGGATTTTCTTAAATTGAGCCAAAATTGTAAAATATGTAGTGGAGAATGCAGCGGAAATCATGAAGTCAGCATAATCCTTTAAACCACACTTATAGAAATTTTTGTAAAGAGAAATATATTTGACCAACATGTACAATGAACTGCACACTTAGAATCATTCATAGTGCACGGATGTAACATCTGGAGACATGTCACTTCAACGGCCCATATGATACAGTGGGGAACCTGAATAGGTGTATATACAAAATTGTGGCGTGAACATGTTTGACTTATTTAATAAAATTTAGAAATAAAATGTAGCTTTTTGTACTTGTCTCTTCAAAAGGTTCCCTATTACAAAAACTGCTATAAAAGCAGGTTCAAGCTATTGTGTCAATCTCATTACTATCTGTTTTCTCAAATAAATATCACACATGTTGTTCAAAGCATAGAACCGCCATAGGCGAGCGCAGCCTATTGCATTAGGGTGTGCACCCTAAAGCCCAACAAACACACCGCGTGTGTATGTATGTATATATATACACTGCTCAAAAAAATAAAGGGAACACTTAAACAACACAATGTAACTCCAAGTCAATCACACTTCTGTGAAATCAAACTGTCCACTTAGGAAGCAACACTGAGTGACAATCAATTTCACATGCTGTTGTGCAAATGGGATAGACAACAGGTGGAAATTATAGGCAATTAGCAAGACACCCCCAATAAAGGAGTGGTTCTGCAGGTAGTGACTACAGACCACTTCTCAGTTCCTATGCTTCCTGGCTGATGTTTTGGTCACTTTTGAATGCTGGCGGTGCTTTCACTCTAGTGGTAGCATGATACGGAGTCTACAACCCACACAAGTGGCTCAGGTAGTGCAGCTTATCCAGGATGGCACATCAATGCGAGCTGTGGCAAAAAGGTTTGCTGTGTCTGTCAGCGTAGTGTCCAGAGCATGGAGGCACTACCAGGAGACAGGCCAGTACATCAGGAGACGTGGAGGAGGCTGTAGGAGGGCAACAACCCAGCAGCAGGACCGCTACCTCCGCCTTTGTGCAAGGAGGAACAGGAGGAGCACTGCCAGAGCCCTGCAAAATGACCTCCAGCAGGCCACAAATGTGCATGTGTCTGCTCAAACGGTCAGAAACAGACTCCATGAGGGTGATATGAGGGCCCGACGTCCACAGGTGGGGGTTGTGCTTACAGCCCAACACCGTGCAGGACGTTTGGCATTTGCCAGAGAACACCAAGATTGGCAAATTCGCCACTGGCGCCCTGTGCTTTTCACAGATGAAAGCAGCTTCACACTGAGCACATGTGACAGACGTGACAGAGTTTTGAGACGCCGTGGAGAACATTCTGCTGCCTGCAACATCCTCCAGCATGACCGGTTTGGCATTGGGTCAGTAATGGTGTGGGGTGGCATTTCTTTGGAGGGCTGCACAGCCCTCCATGTGCTCGCCAGAGGTAGCCTGACTGCCATTAGGTACCGAGATGAGATCCTCAGACTCCTTGTGAGACCATATGCTGGTGCAGTTGGCCCCGGGTTCCTCCTAATGCAAGACAATGCTAGACCTCATGCGGCTGGAGTGTGTCAGCAGTTCCTGCAAGACGAAGGCATTGATGCTATGGACTGGCCCGCCCGTTCCCCAGACCTGAATCCAATTGAGCACATCTGGGACATCATGTCTCGCTCTATCCACCAACGTCACGTTGCACCACAGACTGTCCAGGAGTTGGCAGATGCTTTAGTCCAGGTCTGGGAGGAGATCCCTCAGGAGACTGTCCGCCACCTCATCAGGAGCATGCACAGGCATTGTAGGGAGGTCATACAGGCACGTGGAGGCCACACACACTACTGAGCCTCATTTTGACTTGTTTTAAGGACATTACATCAAAGTTGGATCAGCCTGTAGTGTGATTTTCCACTTTAATTTTGAGTGTGACTCCAAATCCAGACCTCCATGGGTTGAAAAATTTGATTTCCATTTTTTTTTTTTGTGTGATTTTGTTGTCAGCACATTCAACTATGTAAAGAACAAAGTATTTCAGAAGAATATTTAATTAATTCAGATCTAGGATGTGTTATTTTTGTGTTCCCTTTATTTTTTTGAGCAGTGTATTATATACACACACACATACAGTTATATTACCCCTGTACATTATACAGGGGTAATATACAGTCAGGTCCATAAATATTGGGACATCAAAAATGTTGTAACATTTTTGGCTCTATACACCACCACAATGGATTTGAAATGAAACGAACAAGATGTGCTTTAACTGCAGACTGTCAGCGTTAATTTGAGGGTATTTACATCCAAATCAGGTGAACGGTGTAGGAATTACAACAGTTTGCATATGTGCCTCGCACTTGTTAAGGAACCAAAAGTAATGGGACAATTGGCTTCTCAGCTGTTCCATGGCCAGGTGTGTGTTATTCCCTCATTATCCCAATTACAATGAGCAGATAAAAGGTCCAGAGTTCATTTCAAGTGTGCTATTTGCATTTGGAATCTGTTGCTGTCAACTCTCAAGATGAGATCCAAAGAGCTGTCACTATCAGTGAAGCAAGCCATCATTAGGCTGAAGAAACAAAACAAACCTATCAGAGAGATAGCAAAAACATTAGGCGTGGCCAAAACAACTGTTTGGAACATTCTTAAAAAGAAGGAACACACCGGTGAGCTCAGCAACACCAAAAGACCCAGAAGACCACAGAAAACAACTGTGGTGGATGACCAAAGAATTATTTCCCTGGTGAAGAAAACACCCTTCACAACAGTTAGCCAGATTAAGAACACTTTCCAGGAGGTAGGTGTATGTGTGTCAAAGTCAACAATCAAGAGAAGACTTCACCAGAGTCAATATAGAGGGTTCACCCCAAGATGTAAACCATTGGTGAGCCTCAAAGACAGGAAGGCCAGATTAGAGTTTGCCAAACAACATCTAAAAAAGCCTTCACAGTTCTGGAACAACATCCTATGGACAGATGAGACCAAGATCCACTTGTACCAGAGTGATGGAAGAGAAGAGTATGGAGAAGGAAAGGAACTGATCATGATCCTAAGCATACCACCTCATCAGTAAAGCATGGTTGTGGTAGTGTCATGGCGTGGGCATGTATGGCTGCCAATGGAACTGGTTCGCTTGTATTTATTGATCATGTGAGAGCTGACAAAAGCAGCAGGATGAATTCTGAACTGTTTCGGGCAATATTATCTGCTCATAGTCAGCCAAATGCTTCAGAACTCATTGGACGGCACTTCACAGTGCAGATAGACAATCACCCAAAGCATACTGCAAAAGCAACCAAAGAGTGTTTTAAGGGAAAGAAGTGGAATGTTATGCAATGGCCAAGTCAATCACCTGACCTGAATCTGATTGAGCATGCATTTCACTTGCTGAAGACAAAACTGAAGGGAAAATGCTCCAAGAACAAGCAGGAACTGAAGACAGTTGCAGTTACGAGGCCTGGCAGAGCATCACCGGGGATGAAACCCAGCGTCTGGTGATGTCTATGCGTTCCAGACTTCAGGCTGTAATTGACTGCAAAGGATTTGCAACCAATAATTAAAAAGTGAAAGTTTGATTTATGATTATTATTCTGTCCCATTACTTTTGGTTCCTTAACAAGTGGGAGGCACATATGCAAACTGTTGTAATTCCTACACCGTTCACCTTATTTGGATGTAAATACCCTCTAATTAAAGCTGACAGTCTGCAGGTAAAGCACACTTGTTCGTTTCATTTCAAATCCATTGTGGTGGTGTATAGAGCCAAAAATGTTCAAAATGTGTTGATGTCCCAATATTTATGAACCTGACTATAACTGAGGAGGGCTATCAGGGGCCATTATACAGGGGTAACATAACTAAGGGGTATCAGGGTACATTATACAGGGGTAATATAAGTTATATTACCCCTGTATAATGTCTGACAGCCTTCCTCAGTTATATTACCCCTGTATAATAATGTATTATCACAGACTGATGAACGTATTAAAAGAAAACAAACAAAACCTTATTATAATCCATTTAAAATCGGGGAAGTACTATATGTGTCACGGCTGAGTATGGGGAAAACCCTCAGCCGTGCGATGCCAGAAGATGTAAGTGGCTGCTCGGCCAGGACGACAGAATTAGGGAGCAGGTCACCTCCTATCGCGTCCCTAATCTGACCCTGACTCCTAACCATATGAGCCAACCCTGATGGTGGGAGGGCTCATACACCGGAACCTAATAATCCCTGCTAGCCCTCAGGATTGCCCTGGTACAAGGAGCAGGGTAAAACGACCTGTTCCTCCTAGGCACGGAGGAACAGGAGTCTCACTGGCCAAGCTGCAAGGAAAAGGGGTACCAAAAACAGACCTATGGATATGGCAGGTGAACTGCACTAGTTCCACCTACCTGCCACAGCCTTGCTGACTGGATCCCTGTGCTGACACGCTGATGTCCACACCATACTTAAATGGACACAGCCAACAAACATACACACACACAGGAACCCAGATCCATAGCTGCATTAAAAAACAAAAGGAATACAACATCAACTTAACGTATAAACATCTAAGACCACAAGGGTGGCCCTCACTGGCAGGAAGACTCCAGCTAACCATGGCTGAAGTACCCCTCAGACTTCTGCTCTCAACTGAGGCTAAATAGCCCATGTAGCAACACCCACACAGACACACCCAGTGCTCACACACTAGGAAGGGAATTAACCCTTCCCACACCAGGGAAGGGAAGACAGCCACTTAAAGGGGACGTGCACACATACAAAAACCTCGTGCACAACAAACAAACACAAGGCACACCTAATAGACAGGTTGCCAGGTGCAACCGCATGCAATGACAGCGAGCAGCCTAGCGACCAGCTCCAGCTGCTCGACTGCCACATACCTAATGTTGCCAGCGGCAACCACAGGTGAGGCAACATACTTCAGCCCTCACCTGTGATTGACAACCACCCCAGACCACAGGCAACTGCATGCGGTTCAGGAGCCACGGCCATACCATGGTCGTGACAATATGTCACTAAGTGTGACCATCAGGCAACCAGACTTAAATGGTGTAGACTGGGATAATGTATAACCCACTACACTTCTTAAAGTCTGGAATAATTCTATTGCTTGCTAGCAAGGTGCTAATGATGTGCAAGCAAAGAAAAACGGACACAGTCCAATTAGATTGTGGGCTAGGGTGTAACAACAGCACTCCTCTGTATTGACAACACAATCCGATAATTGCAGATGTACAATTGATGGCTGTCTTCTGAGAGAGCTGTATGTGGTAAGCCGCACTGACTATACTAGGCATATGGAGTCTGGTCTGTGATTCAACCAATCATTCACACAATAGATACGCCTCAGTAGTTGTTGCGTTTGCTAATGTACTTAGTACCATGCACACGATATCCACTCGGCTATGTTTGGAAAGGTCTATATTTGTAGCCAATCATCCAAATCACATACACCGTCGTTGTGTGTTCACTTTATAGTGGACTCACTCATCATCCACATCCATGTCAGTGCTCTCAGACTAAACTCTCAGATCGCCATTATCTTTGTTGCCAGTAATAACTAACTTGTAGGTAGACTGTTAGTGCACATTCACACCCTGCCTTAAGAACCGTGTCCTATAGACCAGTGTTTCCCAACCAGTGTGCCTCCAGCTGTTGCAAAACTACAACTCCCAGCATGCCCGCACAGCCAACGGCTCTACGCGTTTCAACGTGACATGTATATGCCACGTGTCCTCAGGAGCTAAATTAAGGATGCCTGTAAAGAAACAAATGCCCTGCACTGTTGTGTGCACACGGGCTCCGGCGCTGTGGTATAATAATGTACCCTGATACCCCTTAGTTATATTACCCCCTGTATAATTTACCCTGATACCCCTCAGTTATACTTTATAACTGAGGGGTATCAGGGTACATTATACAGGGGACAACTGAGGAGGGGTAGCACTGTGGGACAGGGTACATACTTCTTTTTTATAATGCGTAATGGGTCCCGAAGCGGGGCAGCTGGGCACCAAGTTCCCTTCCAACACTATCACGCCGAGCCACTGCTGTCCTCACATCACTAGCAGGTGTGTGGGGCACGTAGGGTGACATCAACTCTGCTGCCCAGACGGGACCACTCCCAGCCTGCGCCTGCACAGCACACACGGCTCTGCCTCCGCCGGATCCGCCCCCCTATGTAAATTACTAGCCGCCGCCCGCCGGCAGCCCGCAGCCAGGTAATTTACAGTGCGGCGGCCAGTGTAAGAGTTAAAATGGAATCAGCGGGGGGCACCCGGGAGCATGGAGGTGACAGAACCTCAATTTTAAAGCTTGATTAGGGTGTGCCCAGGCACACCCGGCACACCCCGTGCGCACGCCTATGAGAACCGCTATGTTGTAACTACAGCATAAATAATCTTGCTGATTATCAAGTAGGGCTTGGTCTTGAATTAAGCCAAGAAACTTCCACTCAAGAGGATGTCAGCAGATGAAGCAGCATATGTGGTTTCCACTTCTGCTCTCTTCTATTAAATGTGTGTATTTTTTGTTGACTTGTGTGTGTCTGTTTCCTGTGTGTCTTATTGTAAACTTTCTGTGTGAATGCAATGATTAGAGATGAGCAAAGTTTTGGAAAATTAGATTCAGCTGCTTCCCTGAATTTTACAAAAAAATTCGCTTTGTGACAAATAGAGATGAGTGAATCGAAGTTGACGAAATGGAATTTGATCCGAATTGCCTCACACTTCGTGGTAACGAATCGCATTTTTTCCTAAAATGGCTGCTGCACGTGTTAGGACATGGAGCAATAAACTCCCCGGAACGAGGGATCACCCACAATGCCATGCATGCAGCCAATCAGCAGCCAGCCAGACCTGAGATGTCACAGCCCTATAAATAGCCTCAGCCATCTTGGATTCAGCCATTTTCCAGTGTACTTAGTGCAGGGACAGACGTCAGCAGGCGCTAGGGACAGTGCTAGAAAAAACGTAATTGTGCTGAAAGAACGATTTACAAGTTCAGGGAAAGAATATTCAAGGTGCAGGGAAAGGATAGGGAGGAATTATTACACAGCATTTATGTTGAACAGGGTTCAGTAGGGAAGTTTACAGCCTGCGTAATATGAACAATCCTATTACACCTTGCTGCACTGACTGGGGATCAAATTGACATTATACAGCTCGGTAATTCCAGCAAACCGTTCTTGTTATGGCGGTGCAAGTGCTGTTTGATACAGCCATTAACAGGGTTTATTACAAGGAAAAATTTCTGCGTCTTATTTTCCCTTGTGTGGTGCAGTTATATGTTCTAAAGCAGACATGCTCAACCTGCGGCCCTCCAGCTGTTGCAAAACTACAACTCCCAGCATTCCCAGTCAGTCTACAGCTATTCATGCATGCAGCAGGGCATGGTGGGAGTGCCACAGGTTAAGCATCCCTGTTCTAAAGAATTTTTGGGCTTGTATTAGTGGGAAAAAAGGGCTTATTAGCTTTTGTGTGGTAAAGTGCAAAAATTACAGCCCTTTTTGTTGTGTATTAGTGTCAAAAGAAAAATATATTTGCCGTTCAGCGGTGCAGTTATATGTTCTAAAGCCTTTTGTGAAGTGTATAAGTGGAAAAAAGAAAAATATATTTGCCGCTCAGTGGTGAAGTTATATGTTCTAAAGCCCTTTTGTCGTGTATTAGTTGCACAAAAAAAGTATTTGCCATTGTGTGGTGAAGTGAGAAAATGACAGACTTTTTTGGGGTGTATTAATTTCCTTTTTATTTATTTATCTGATCTAACAGTATGTCAGACAGAGAAGTGCCAGGCTCTGCACAGGGGAGTGGCAGAGACCTAAATGTTCCTGGCGCAGGCACAGGTCGCAGCAGAGTAAGGGGGCGTAGAAGCAGGAGTCACAGAGAGAGGCCTGAGCTCACGGTGTCATCTAGCGTTCGTGTATTGACCAGCAACCCAGCGGTTCCTGAATGGTTGACTCGGTCATCTCTGTTTTGGATCCGTTTTTTGGGGGTTATTGTTTTGATGGATCAGAGGAAGAGCAAAAGAACCAGTGACGTCAACACAAACTTACTGCTGACCCCCTCACCACTCTCTACTTGTATAATCCTTTAATAGAACAGGTTCTGAAGACATCTATGTGGAATCAGCTGACAAAGGTGTAAAAGGAGTGCGCTTCTTGGCGCTAACATCGACCTGTAAGGCTGAGTTCATACTTGTGACTGCCCAAATAAGTGAAGTGTGCAGTGATTCTAAGAGCGACGCCTGTCATCTGCATGTCATACTGACTCACACTATTGTTTCACTACCACATCAGACTCCCTATGTGTGTTACTGCAATACACAGTGTTCTACACCACTATAAAGGCTCTCTGCAGCCAGGAAATAAAAGCAATTTTTTTTTTAAAAATTCGGCGAACCGGCCGAATCAAATTTTTAAAAAATTCGCTCATCTCTAGTGACGAATTACTTCATCACAAAGCACATTTTTTTTGTAAGTGGCGTGTGCAATAACAGGGAGCTGCATTAGCGCCGCTTCCCATCATTGTAACCCCCAGATGCCGCATTCATACAAGATCGTGGCATCTGAGTGTAAAAACTGTAAAGTTACCAGAAAAAAATGAATTCAATCATACTTACCGCCTCCATTTGCTCACGACGGGCCGGCCACCTCTCTCTTGCTTGAAGATCTGGTGTGAAATCTCGAGATGACGTTGTCACACCGGCCGGCATTGTGAAGTCATACATCGCCATGCACGAGATTTCGGCCAAGATCTTCAATCAAGATGGTGGTGGCCGGCCCGTCGTGAGCAAATGGAGGATGTAAGTATGATTCAGCGAATCAAATTTATCCTGAAATTCAGATTGAATTCCACTTTGTTGGATTCGATTCGCTCATCTCTAGTAATTTTATATGTAAATGATTACAATATTAGAGCAAAAGGATGTTTATTGGGGAAAACTATACAGTTGACAGGAAGCTCTATTACCCTGTTGGACTGCCTGCAGGCCGAATACAAGATGAGATATGGTTAGTAGAGTTGAGCGGACACCTGGATGTTCAGGTTCAACGGGTTCGGCCGAATTTCACAAAAAAGTTTGAGTTCGGGACCCGAACTTGACCCCGAACCCCAACCCTATTTAAGTCAATAGGGACCCGAACTTTTGAGGACTAAAATGGCTCTAAAAAACTCATGGAAAGGGCTAGAGGGCTGCAAATGGCATCAAAATGCGGATAAGAGCATGGCAAGTGCTCTGCAAACAAATGTGGATAGGGAAATGACTTAAAATAACATAAAATACGTAAAAATAATAATCTTGATCTAGGAGGAGGAGGTCCATATGTAGTAGGAGGTTGAGGAGGCGGTGGATGTTGCGGTGGAGGTGGAAGCGGCGGCGGAGGAGGAGGGGGTAGCCAACACTGGTTTTTGGTTTTAAATTTTTTTTTATTTTATTTTGTTTAAATTAGAGTACACCCCAAAACATTCGGAAATATAACCTGTGATAACCCCCTCCAAACAAACATTCAGACAATACACTGGCTGCAGGGCAGGGCAGCACCTCCAAGGCGTAAAGGGCAAGTTCAGGCCATGTGCCCAAAAGTTGAAGGTGTCAGACTCATCAGTACGTGTAGGCGTGTGCACACATACTGTTCAACCATGTCACACGTCCCCGTGACATTCACAATCCAATTGGATATCTTCTCTATCAACTTTCAATGTTCTTTTCTGCACCTACCATGGTGATCACAGGTAGCGGGGAATCAGGGTTCCAGGTTAGAGAGGGTGCCTGAGAAAGGGATACCACATCCAAGGGAGGTCAATGGATGAAATTAAATGTGATCGAGCGGAAATGTGGGACAAATTATTGAAGCAGAAGCTTCCAAGTAAAGGAGGGGCGTGCAGCAATTACCCACTCCCGACTCGGTGAGGTAGTGACGATAAATAACAATACAGGATTCTTCCGATGCCCTGTTATTGGAATGATTAATAAAAAATTACAGGAAATGTCATTGGGGTATTTTGGTTTTGGTAACGTTAGACAGGAGAGGCCCTGCTGCTGCTTTGTTGACGCTAGATAACGTCTGCCTGATGCACGACCCCATGACGTCCACAATCCAATTGGATATCTTCTATATCAACTTTCAATGTTCTTTTCTGCGCGTACCATGGTGATCACAGGTAGCGGGGAATCAGGGTTCCACGCCGGAGAGGTAGCGTGAGAAAGGGATCACATTCAAGGGAGGTCAATGGCTGAAATGTGATCGAGCAGAAATGCGGGACAAGTTGTTAAACCAGAAGGATCCAATGAAAGGAGGGGGCGCACGTCAATTAAAGACGAATTTTAGAAATTTAAGTCCCTGTCACCTATGCAGAGCAGGGGTTTTTGATCTGCAAAAATTGGTTAATGTCACCCACCAATGGAACAGACGTTTTTTTTGTCAACTATGCAGAGCAGGGGTTTATGCACAGCAAAACTGTGTTCATGTCACCCACCAATTGAACAGACGATTTTACAAAAATTAGGTCCCTGTCATCTATGCAGAGCAGGGGTTTGTATACGGCAAAATTGGTAAAATGTCACCTGACAATGTAACAGACGATTTTTTGAAATTTAGGTCCCTGTCACCTATGCAGAGCAGGGGTTTATTCACTGCAAAAATGGTAAAATGTCACCCAAGAATGTTACCGACGCTTTTGCACCCTGCTCCCTCTTCTGCTGTGCTGGTGGCTCTGTGCGACCACCGCCTCTTCCTCCGAACTAGACAGGTCACTCGCCGACCTTGATTCCATGTGGGGTCGAGGACCCCATCGTCCTCCACATCATCTTCCACCCAGTCTTCGCCCCTGACCTCCTTGTCGGTCTGCACACTGCAGAAAGCCACAGCAGTTGCCACCTGTGTTTCGTCATCATCTGAGACATGCTGCAGTGGTCCTCCCATGTACTCATCCTAAAACATAAGTGGTTGGGCATCGGTGCACACAATCTCTCCCACTTCTGGGGCAGGGTTATGTGGATAGCCCTGGGAAACCCTGCTAGCAGAGTCATCAAAAAGCCGAAGAGACTTCTCCATGACTTGGGGCTCAGACTGCTTGGCTGATTTGCAAGGGGGTGAGGTGAAAGACTGATGGCCAATGGCTGCAGGTGCCAACTCTGATCTTTTATCAGGAGACTGGGTGGGAGACAATGTGAAGGAACTGGAGGCACTATCAGCCACCCAATCTACTATCGCCTGTACTTGTTCTGTCCTCACCATTCATAGAGCCGCATTCGGCCCTACCAAATAACGCTGAAGGTTCTGTCGCCTACTCGCACCTGAGGAAGGTGTTTCACTTGTGCGTGTAGCTGGCACAGATCGACCATGTCCTCTCCCTGCAACAGGAGCTTCACCAGCAGGACCGCGACCGGGGCCACGTCCCTTATTTGATGCTCTCCTCATTCTTTGCGTTCACCCACCAAACTAACAGATGGTTTATGTCAGGCGACAATGTAACCGCCAATAGTCAACAATTAAGTTCACTGAGAGTAAGGCAGTGCCAGTGTCATAAAGAGGAAACATTTCTTGAGGTCACACAACAATGTGACAGGCGAATTTTATACAATTACTTCAGGGTCACAAAAAATGTTAATTTGCCAACCAACAATGTAACTGCAGTATTGACTGGTTGTATTGGACTGTCAGAAATGCAGTAAAGGCCCCAAATGTAGTGTCTTGCACAAAATGGGTGTTTTTTTAAAACCAGAATATAATTGCTGTATTTAAAGCTTGTATTTGACTGTCACAAATGCAGGAAAGGCCCCAAATGTAGTGTCTTGCACAAAATGGATGTTTTTTTAAAACCAGAATATAACAGCAGTATCTAACGCTTGTATTGGACTGTCAGAAATGCAGCAAATGTCCCAAAAGTAGTGTCTTGCACAAAATGGGTGTTTTTTTAAACCCTGAATATAACTGCAGTATTTAAAGCTTGTATTTGACTGTGACAAATGCAGCAAAGGTCCCAAAAGTAGTGTCTTGCACAAAATGGGTGTTTTTTTAAACCCTGAATATAACTGCAGTATTTAAAGCTTGTATTTGACTGTGACAAATGCAGCAAAGGCCCCAAATGTAGTGTCTTGCACAAAATGGGTGTTTTTAAAAAAAATCTGAATATAACAGCAGTATCTACCGCTTGTATTGGACTGTCAGAAATGCAGCAAAGGCCGCAAATGTATTATCGTGCCAAAAATTTGTGTTTTTTTAAACCCAGAATATAACAGCAGTATCTAACGCTTGTATTTGACTGTGACAAATGCAGAAAAGGCCCCAGATGTAGGGTCTTGCACAAAATGGGTGTTTTTTTAAACCCAGAATATAACTGCAATATTTAAAGCTTGTATTTGACTGTCACAAATGCAATAAAGGCCGCAAATGTGTTATCTTGCCCAAAATGGGTGGTTTTTTTTATACCAGAATATAACAGCAGTATCTAACGCATGTATTGGACTGTCAGAAATGCAGCAAAGGCCGCAAATGTATTATCTTGCCCAAAATGGGTGTTTTTTTTAAACCCAAAATATAACAGCAGTATCTAACGCTTGTATTTGACTGTGACAAATGCAGCAAATGCCCCAGATGTAGGGTCTTGCACAAAATGGGTGTTTTTTTAAGCCCAGAATATAACTGCAGTATTTACAGCTTGTATTTGACTGTCACAAATTCAGCAAAGGACCCAAAATGTATTATCTTGCAAAAAATTGGTGTTTTTTTAAACCCTGAATATAACTGCAGTATTTTAAGCTTGTATTTGACTGTCACAAATGCAGCAAAGGCCCCAAATGTAGGGTCTTGCAAAAAATGGGTGTTTTTTTTAAATCCCAGAATACCATATAACTGCAGTATTTACAGCTTTTATTTGACTGTCACAAATTCAGCAAAGGACCCAAAATGTATTATCTTGAAAAAAATGGGTGTTTTTTTTAACCCTGAATATAACTGCAGTATTTAAAGCTTGCATTTGACTGTCACAGATGCACATATGCTGTGCTGGTGCACTGAACTTGCACAAAATGGCCGCTGACGCCCACCTAACTAACAGATAGACAAAAGTTATTTTTCTGTGTCACGGGTCAGGACAGGGTAAAAAAATGGTGCACTGCACCCACAAAACAAAATCGCTGTAGATCGCAAAGTTAACAAGCACTTCTGATAACAGATTCTTTCCTATTCTCTCCCTCACAGCTGCAGCATCCTATCCCTACACTAGTAAAAGCAGAGTGACGTGCAGTGACGTAACTCCAGCTTATATAGAGGCTGGGTCACATGCTGCACTGGGCAATCACAGCCATGCCATTAGTAGGCATGGCTGTGATGGCTTCTAAGGGCACAAGAGTTAAACTCTTGTTGATTGGCTGCTCTGCTGCCTTTCAAAAAGCTCCATTAAATCGGCGAACACCGAACCCGAACCTGAACTTTTACCGAAAAGTTCGGGTTCAGGTGTCCAAAAATTCAAAAGTTCGGTATGAACCCGAACTTTACAGTTCGGGTACGCTCAACCCTAATGGTTAGGTCTATAGACCCCACACTTGTAGGTTGTCGAAGCTGGCGTCCAAGCTAGTCCCACAAATGCTCAACTGGTGATAAATCTCTTTATCGAGCAAGCCGAAAAGTATTGCAATCTAGAAATGTTCCTGGGAAACCCTTGCTGGGTGTGGGCGAGCATTATCCTGCTGAGAAATGGCAGTTGGAAGCCCTGCCATCAGAGATAACACAAGTGGTCACAGGATGTCCTGCACATACTGCTGAGCTCTTGGGGTCCCTCCTAGGTGTAACTGACTGTCGTATGCGATGGCTCCCAGATTATAACAATAGCAGTTGGGGCAGTGTGTCACTCCACAGCAAAGGCAGGATTGAAGCGCTCACCACCAAGTCTCCATACTGAAAACCGACACTCATGCGATCCCAAACAGAACCTGGATTTGTCGCTAAAGATGATACAGTTCCAGTCTATGGCAGTCCAGGTTTCTCATTCACAAGACCACTGGAAACAAAGGTGATGGTGGCTGTCTGTCAATGATAAAACACATAATAGGCGCTGTGACTCCAAATTTTCTTCTGCTAAGAGCCTGGAAATGGTCTGGGCAGAGTCAAGGGTGTGTGATGGACATGCCACCTGCATCTGGATGGTGGACAATGAAACTGTGGAAGCTGTTCATGCTTGTAGGTGAATAAAACAATCCTCTCTACTGGTAGTCTGTCTCGAATGTCTAGAGCCTGTTCACCATACGTGCATGCCCTGATGTAACCAATGCTCCGAACACCTCCTAAAAGCTAGGTCAGAATGACCTAGATGGCAGGTAATTCATTAAAACGACCATCCTACTTCTCTCATGCCAGTTATGTACCTCCTTTGTCAACTGGGCAAAATGTCTTTGAGTGCATCATAGTGACCCGTAAGTAGTTTTTAAAAGGCGTTTTAGAGACAGGTCTTAAAAGGCCCCTGCGCTGGAGGCGGATCGCCAAAGTTATGTAGAGGCCTTGGCTCTACATAACTTCAGCGTATCCACCACCGATTCTAAATGCTTCCTTGCTGTCTTGCATTTAGACCATTTCTACACCTAAACCAGGCATAGAAAATGATAAATGATATGGGCCCATCCATTTCCCCGCCCCCTTTTTTAGACCTGGAATGAGTGAGGAGAAGTCACAGATTCTGCTGCAACATGGCATGCAACCGAATCTGCCAGATATACGCCACAAAAGTATATCTGTTCGTAATGACCCCCAATGTATTTTTATTGCCAAAACCACTACGACTAGATGTTAGGTGTCAGTAAGAAATTATGAAATGTACTACAACAGGGCATTTTTGTGACATTTTTTTCTTCAATTGATTTGCATTTTTTTTGGATACATGCATCTTTCAAACGCAATATGATGTGGGTATGGAGGGGTTTTTTTTCAGTCGTTTGCCATAGAATTCTCTACACATGTCAAAATTGCATGACCAAAAAAAGATTAAAAAAAAGCTTGCAAAAATAAATTGATTTTATAGTGTTTATACAACCCCTCCTGCCCAAAAAATTGTCAAAAATACAAAGAACCTTTAAACGGGTTGTCCAACTTTTAAACACTTTTTGGTACCTGTGGAGGGAAGCATTCTTATCTTTTTCCCACCTCTCAATTCCGACTTCTTTGGTTTACTGCTGCATTTGCCGTGTCCGAGCTTGTAAGCTTCTGGAACAGACAGAAGGAGCTGGAACTGATGGGTGTGGAGCAGTTAAAGGAAATGTGTCACCAAAAATTTTATCTGCCAGTTAAAACCAGATAGTAGCACATCTCCTTTTTTACTAATCTGTTTTCATTTTCTGATTGTAGATTTTTTTATTTTATTTCCTGAACATGGGGACAGCCCTCTTGCCTGAGCTGTTCTTAAAGGGGTTCTCCGGGAATTAAGAAAATGAAAAGACGTAAATATTACTTTATTATAAATATATTCCCAAATACCTTTCATTAGTTATAATGGCTCGTTTTGTCTAGGGAGCAATGATTAGGAGAATCAAAATGGCCACTGTCCTATTAGTACAGTCAAAACCTGTCCTAATCATTAGAGATGGCCTTGCGGTTCGCCCAGCTGTCTTTTCGCAACAAACTTCGCTCATTCGCAATTTGCCAAACATGCGAACATATGGCGATATTTGCACGCGCCATATTTTTTTGCATAGCGCTGAACCTTGACCCATGACACATCCATCAGGTAGGACAGGACAGCCA
Source organism: Bufo bufo (assembly GCF_905171765.1). Taxonomy (NCBI): domain Eukaryota; kingdom Metazoa; phylum Chordata; class Amphibia; order Anura; family Bufonidae; genus Bufo; species Bufo bufo. The sequence goes on from NC_053395.1 coordinate 176,129,756, forward strand.
ATTGAGATGTTTCAGCACATGGAAACACCCCCTACCCTATAAATAAACCCGATCTGGCCGCCATTTTACATTCATTCTTTTGCCAGTGTAGGGAGAGGTTGCTGTGTGGAGCAGGGACAGACTGTTAGGGACACCAAACGCTAGCTAATAGGGCCACAAAAGTCCTTTTAAGGACTGGTATAGGTGTACAATTGATAGGTGTGACTTACTGAGGGGTGTAATATACTTATAACATACTTTCTAACATAGAACGTATATTATAGTGCATTTGTATTGTGCAGCAGTGTGCGGTTCTGCTGAGATACCCCAGCTATACAGAGTGACAAACGCTATTGGAACAAATCATTTCAACTGGTGTGAAATACCATTTTCCCCCAAAAAAACTGATTAAGGGGTTTGATATACCTGTTTCTAGCAAATAATCATTAAGCGGTTCTATATACCTGCTTCCACAAATACTGCTCTTCTATAGGGACTTTGTCACAGGGTCATTTTGACAGGCAGAGGAGGAGGCTGGCCATTCCGCAGGGGGGGGGGGGGTAGGGTTCGGGCAGGTGCACCAGGCCGGAGCCTAAGTGGGAAGTTGGAGAAGGTGCGTGCGATTACATCAAAGGATGCACCAGAGTTGGTTGAGTGGCTTACTCAGCCTTCTGCTTCTGCACCCACCTCATCCTCTGTATCTGTACCCTCCTCACTTTCTGCTGTGTGCACCCCCAAAGACACCACCACCATCATAGCCCCTACACTCGAGTCAGAGGAATTATTTTCTCATCAATTCCCAGACCTTACCGATGCACAGCCATTCTTGGCATCGGATGAGGAAGAGGAGGTAGCAACGGCCGCCACCAGCTGTCTGATGACAGTTCCCAGATCAGCCCAAGGAGGGTGGTCCACGCTGTTGCTGCCTACTCCGAGATCTATAATGTCAGTGGTGTTGAAAGTGACGATGATGACGTGTCGATAGACGTCACGTGGGTGCCCACAAGAGATGAAGAGGAGGGGAGTTCAGAGGGAGAGACGGAGCAGCAAATAGACAGAGAAGGAGGAGAAGCAGGCAGAACTCACAGTGCACAGGAGGCAAAAGGCTGACTGAAAATGTATCTGGAGCGAGCCATCCACCATGCACGGTCACATCTTGCGCTCCCAGGACTCCACGACATGGCAACTTGTCAGCTACTGATAGTGTTGCCATCTACAGCCTGTGCTGTCAACGCATAAGTCACGGTAAGCCCAACAATCACCTAGGAACGACCGCCTTAAGAAGGCACCTGGCCTCCCATCACCGAGCCCAGTGGGAGCAACGTGGTCAGAACCTACAAAGCCACACTCCTGGTGCTCCATGTCCTGCCTCTTCTCTTCTCCTCTCTCCTCCCATTTGTCCTCCACTCCACCTTCCACCGTGCCGTTGTTGCGTTCATCTGGCACAAGGCAGGCTTCCGTGGCCCAAATGTTCGAACATAAAAAAATTATGACGCTGGATAATCCTCTTGCCCAACGGCTGACCGCTATAAATTGGTGGACTCTGAGGCCTTTAGAAAATTTGTGGCCATTGGCACACTGCGATGGAAGGTTCTCTGGAAGGAAATATTTCTCCCAGAAAGGCATCCCAGAGCTATATGGCCATGTTCAGCGGCAAGTGAATGTATCTCTGGCACGCAGTGTCGGTGCCAAGATACATCTGACCACAGACATGTGGTCTAGCAAACACGGGCAGGGAAGGCACATAACTTTTAATGCCCACTGGGTGAACCTTCTGACAGCTGTCAAGCATGCAACCCGTGGCACCCGTGTGGATTTGGTGTTGCCGCCACGGATTGCATGGAGGCCTGCCTCTTCTCCTCCTCCTACTCCATCCTCTCCTCTTCAGCTGACCCTCTTTTTCCACTGCTACCACCTCTTCCGCTGCATCCCCCCAGCTCCCCAGAACCTATTCGACGTGCCAGGTTAGACGTTGCCATGCTGTACTGTGGCTGTTGTGCCTGGAAGCCAGGAGCCACACCGGTCCTGCACTCCTTTCAGCTCTGCGGTCACAGCTCGATAAGTGGCTAACACCGCTCAATTTGACAGTTGTTAAAGTGGTGTGCGACAACTGGGACAATCTGCTGAACGCGCTGAAACAGGGCAAAATGACACACGTGCCGTGCATGGCACACATCCTGAACTTAGTCGTGCAGTGATTCGTTGTTAAATACTCCGGGGTCCAGGAAGTTATGCAGCAGGCCAGGAAAATCTCTGGTTATTTTAGAAGATCTTACACGGCCATGGCTCGCCTTGCTGACGTTCAGCGGCCACACCACTTGCTCGTCAGACGTCTGATTTGTGACTGCCCAACGCACTGGAAATCCACCTTGTATATGCTTTATAGGCTTCTCCAGCAGAAATGTTCCATTAACGACTACCTGTACGAACTCTGCTGCAGGACAGCTTCTGGGGAGCTCGTTTTTTTTTTTCTCCACTGTGTCAGTGCCTGCTCATGCGCGATGCATGCAGACTTCTGCGGCCATTTGATGAGATCACCAAACTAGTCAGTCGCAGCCAGGGCACCATAAGTGACATCGCACCTTACACCTTCTTTCTGGAGCGTGCATTGTGTCGTGTCATTGATCAAGCCGTCGAGGAGCAGGAGCAGGAAGATGAGGAAATCGCAATGCTGAATGAATTCCCAGGGGGGGCTAGTCCATCTGAGACAAGTCAGCAGGAGTCTGAAGAGGAGTCAGAGGAGGATGGTGCCTGGGGGGAGGAGGAGGAGGAGCAAGAAGAGCATGCTATACACTTTTCAGGGATCCCTAGTGTTGTCCATGGATGGGGGGAGGAGAACGAGGACAACATTCTCCTGGGCAATGAGCAGGAGCCAGACCGCTCCACCGCTTCCAATTTAGTGCAAATTGGGGCCTTCATGCTCCAGTGTTTGAAAAGGGACCCCCGTATAAAAAGCATAAAAGGGAAAGGACCAGTACTGGGTAGCAACGTACTTAGACCCCCGGTACAAGCACAAAATGGCAGACGTGTTACCAGCATAACAGAGGGCTGTCAGAATGCAGCATTTCCAGGCCTTGCTGTGAGAGATGCTGCATTCTGCTGTTATGGGCACTGGCAGAGGAATTTCCACCCACAGAGAAACAGTTGCGAGTGCCAATCCTACAGCACATGCAAGAAGAGGGCAGTTTGAAGATGTGTTGGTCACTTCGGATATGAGATCATTCTTGCAGCCAACCCATCGACAGCCGCCCTCCGGATCCAGCCTCGGGGAATGCATAGACCGACAGGTGTTGGACTACATAGGGTTAGTGGCCAATGTGGATGCTCTGAGAAGCGAGGAACCCATGGACTACTGGGTGTGCAGGCCTGTGGCCAGAGCTGGCACAATTTGCCATGGAACTGTTGGCTTGCCCCTCGTCAAGTGTCCTGTCCGAAAGGACGTTCAGCACAGCAGGGGGGATCGTGACCGATAAAAGCCCTCGCCTAGCTCGCCTAGCTCACGACAGTGGGGACTACCTCACATTTCTAAAAATGAATGAGGCATGGATCTCAGAGGAATTCAACACCTATGATGACCATGTTTAAATTCTTTTCCTCATGACAGCCCACAAATATCCGCCACCACCCAAAACAAATAATGGTCCCTGTCTTAGGTAAATATAGTGGCATAAAAGGCCTTTTCTGTCCGGTGAATGCCTAATGTTTGGGACCTCTGAGGAATTCCACACCTGTGACAACCACGTGTTATCGAATTTTAACTATTATAATTTTCGTTAGCCATGTTTTTAATCCAATTTTATATTTTTTGTTCTTTTAAACATATGTATTTGACATCTATTTGTACTGGCCTGCAGTAAAATTGATATCTAATGACCGTCTAATATACCTCCAGCCACATAATTACTTGTTCTTTTCTGTCCGGTGAATGCCTAATGTTTAGGGCCTGTACTACACTGGCCTGCAGTAAAATTGATATTAAATGGCCGTCTAATATACCTCCAGCCACATAATCACTTGATGTTTTCTGTCAGGTGAATGCATAATTTTTTGGGCCTGTAATCTAAAATTGTTATACTGTGACGGCCTAATTTACCTCCAGCCACATTATCAATTGTTCTTTTTTGTACGGTGAATGAATAATTTTGGGGGCTGTAGTCCACTGTTTACTGCCTAACTAAAGTACGTTAAAAACATTTTATTTCATTTTATTAAAAAGTTATCTCCACAAAAAAGTTATATAGCGAAGGATGACGACAGAAGGAGGCATGGCCGACGAGAGCGGTTGTGCATGGATCGGCTGCCTGTCAGAAGTTAGTGATGACGGCAGTAGGAGGCGTGGCCGGTGGGAGCGGTCGGACGCCTATTAGATGCCTGTCAGAGGCTTGGCAGTGAGAGGGGAGGAGACATCTCCATTTAATCAGCGCATACCTCGCGCGCGCTACGGCCACTACAGTGCCGGGAGGCTCGTTGTTTGCTGCACGCATGCCATCAGAGGCGTGCAGCGTTATAGTCAGCCATTAGATCCAAGTGTGTTGGCGTGATTATTGCGCACTCACCATCAGGGTCGCAGTGCATAGTGTTGGCCATAACCTTAGATCAATGCTCCTGATGAATTACCGACAGTAGTCGGAAGGGAAACGCGTCGAGCATTAGACTGCAGTATAGATTTGGTACATGCAGGCTGACTCTCTTCCCCTTACTGAGCCCCAATAGGGAATACTCCTTCTATATTTTGGTCCTATATAACAATAAGGTAGGCACTGTCTATAGGGTCTGCAGCCCTGAGGGACTAGTGCAGATACACTTCTAGCACTGCAATAGGAGTTTTCCTTTGCTTTTCATACTCCTACACACATAAGGAGTTCTTGTGGTAGGGTCTACTTAGGAACCAGCATATTATTGGTCTGAATTAGTTCCAGTTCACCCTATCAGCCTATAATTGTGGAGATAACTTTTTAATAAAATGAAATAAAGTGTTTTTAACGTACTTTAGTTAGGCAGTAAACAGTATTCACTTAGTATGTCCATCTACTATCATACTATAGTTAATCAGCCTGTAGTCCACTGGCCTGCAGTAAAATTGGTATCCATTGACCGTCTAATATACCTCCAGCCACATAATCACTTGATCATTTATGTACGTTGAATGTATAATTTTTGGGGCCTGTAATCTAACTGGCCAACAGTAAAATTGTTATGCGGTGACCGCCTAATGTATCTCCAGCCACATTATCAATTGTTCTTTTCTGTCCGGTGAATGCCTAATGTTTGGGGCATGTACTACACTGGCCTGCAGTAAAATTGATATTGAATGACCTTCTAATATACCTCCAGCCACATAATCACTTGTTCTTTTCTGTCCGGTGAATGCCTAATGTTTGGGACCTCGGAGGAATTCAACACCTGTTGACGACGACCACGTGTTATCGAATTTCAATTTTTTTTTTCAAGAGGGGGAATTTCGCTAGCCATGTTTTTAATCCAATTTTATATTTTTTGTTCTTTTAAACATATCTGTTTGACATCTATTTGTACTGGCCTGCAGTAAAATTGATATCCAATGACCATCAAATATACCTCCAGCCACATAATCACTTGATGTTTTCTGTCAGGTAAATGCCAAATTTTTGGGGCCTGTACTCACGTGGCCTAAAATAAAAAACTTCTAGGCTCCAGCAGGCCACATTTTTGACTTTTTCCCTTTAAGACGCATAAAAATGGCCACTGATTAAAATACATATTTTTTGTGGGAATTTTTGATCCCCCTCTGGTATGTCACTGTCCATGTTATGGGACCATTTGTGCACTTCTTGTAAGTATTTGGTGGCTGCAATAATGACCTGAAGGTTTTTCAGGTTCACTTGCCATTAAAGTGAATGGGGCTCACCGCGAACTTGCGGTTTGAGAACATTTGATCGCGTTCGCGAATCGTCTTGACCGATGTTCATCCATCACTACTAATCATACAGCAGGACAAGTTACTTTACAACACTGAGGTGAAAAGCGGCCTCATCCTCCTCTCTGCTCTACCTGTCAGGGATTATGATCCTAAATACGGCTGATAAAACCTGCAGCTGAATCTTTGTAGAAATGGAGTTCATGAGGAGACATGAAATACAGAGAGGATGGACAGGACAGACTGTGGTAATGTAGGGCTATGGTAATGGAGACTGCATACAAGTGCTGCTGTTCATTAACCACATCTGCTTATGAACTCCATTCCTACAGATATTCAGCTGATAACCATATTAAACTGTATTTAGGATCATAATCACTGAAAAGCAGAGCGGTGGATGAGGCAGCTCTTTAGCTCAGTGTTGTAAAGTAACTTGTCCTGCTGTGTGATTAGGACAGGTTGTGTGTGCACTAATAGGACAGCGGCCATTTTGTTTTTCCTAATGATTGCTCCCTAGACAACACGAGCCATTATAACTAATGTAAGGTATTTGGAAATATATTATAATGAAGTCATATTTAAGTATTTTTATTTTCTTAATTCCCGGAGAAACTCTTTAACAGCATTTACAAAGCATTTAAAAAAATTGCTTTACAGCAGCTCCATGGGCCATAGACACAATTTTCAGGGGGGGACTTCATTGACTTACATGGGAGAATTTTCTAGGCGTGCTAGGTGCCCTGTGCAGAGGTCATTGTTAAAGGAAAGAATAGATACACTCTGACAATCACCTATTGTGAATGGTGGATACTGTCTTATCTATACACAGAGGAGATATCATTACAGACAGGATTAGAATGATATATAACTGCAGTAAAGTGATCTGTACAAACCAAGAAGTGGAGACAATTTTTAGACATAGTGGCCAGTGTAAAAACTGCAGGATTTGGGGTTATATTTCAAATATAAAAAGTGACATGGAAAATTAAAAATAACATTGTTAAAAAAATATGTTAAACATAAAAAAGTGATTTAAACAGAAGGTCAATTTCTGATGACACATTTCCTATAAGTATGCTTCCCTCCACAGATCTGGCAGGGAGGCATAGGAGGTGGGGCTGCTCAAAAGTGTTTGAAAGCTGTAAAACCCTTTTAAAGAGCTCTGCCCTAGTAATATGTATCTGAGGTCATTTATTATAGGCTACCTTGACGTTGCTTTAGTTTAAGTTTACTGATACCTACGATGTTTTCATACCAGTGTTGGGAGAGGCCTTTTCTGCAGAAATTGTGAGAGTTTATATGTCCTGTATCTGTTTTTCTGGAATGTAGACTGGAGTTTCTTATCTGGGTGTTATCAGATTTATTTAAATTGTTAGATGAATATATTGTGCATATTGTGCATATTTCTTCTCTCTGTACACAACTATTCAAACTACAGATGAGCAAACTTCATGAAATTCATTTAGTAGCTGATTCACAGAATTTTTCAAAATTGACATCTAGTGATGAGCGGCAGGGGCAATATTTGAATTTGCGATATATTGCAAATATTTTGTAGAATATTCGTCATATATTCATGAATTTGCGGATTCGAGATTATATTCTTTATTGCGAAAATCGGCAATGTATTATTTGCATAATGCACGACGAAATACCGCGTGGGTTAGGTAACTTTTCTATTGGTTGCTGCTAGGGATGTTGCTAAACTGTGACAAAGCCTTCTCATTGGCCTACAAGCTAGAAGAAGGGATGGATGATCACCTGATATGTACTGTGTTAAAAAAACAACTAATATTCGTCATTAGTAATTACGAATATATAGCACTATATTCTAAATATTCGCGAATTCTCGAACGTGCCGATGTTCGCTTTCAACACTACTGACATCGGATAGGCTTAGTTTTCTTTAGTTTTTGGAAGGAAAGCTAATTTGCATACCTTTGTGTTTCTAGGGAAAATATTCAAATTGACTTACTGTCCAAAAAGAAAAGAACACTAAGCCTATCGGATGCCTAATGATGGTGGTCTCCCTTATGAGAAAGAGCACCCCCAAGTCCAATCAGCTAACCAGATCAATTTTCTCTTAAGACACTCAGAACTCATGTGGCTCTCTTGCTTATTCACCCAAAATGAATCACAAAAATGATCTTTGGTATTACACATGCAGCTTTTGTGACATGTTTTTTTAGACGTGGATGAAAAAAAGAAGAAAATAATGATGCCTCTTCTCTCTTTTGTAAAGACTTCTATGTTTGGCTCACAAAAACTGGATCAAAAATTCCCAAAAGGATGGCTTTATAAACATCTTTTTGAGATGCATTTTTTTGTAAAAAGAGAGAGAGAGAAGTGTAAGTCCTTCTTTTATAGTTCCTAATCCTTATGAATCCACTTTTCACTTAGGTTCAAAAAGCCAGAAAATGGGAATTTTTACAAAACCACTGTGCATGAACAGATCCTAAGGGTGCTTTCATAAGTGTGATTTTGACGCAGTATTGTCAAAAGTAGGCGTGGATTGAAAAGAAAAAAAATTAGAATATGTCCTATACTTCCTCTCCCTTTAGAATCCACTCTAAAAGGGGTTCTGAACTTTGTTTAAACTGATGATCCATCAGCTGTTTGAGAAGGCCTTCTCACTGTTTACCGCCGGCCCAGTGACGTCATGACTAGTATGAACTTGCCTGGGTGGGGCTAAGCTCCATTCAAGTGAACAGAGCTTAGCCGCGCCCAAACCAGTTGACACTAGTCGTGACGTCACTGGGCCGGCGGTAAACAGTGAGAAGGCTGCGGCACTGCTGGAGCGCCGCTGTCTTCTCAAACAGCTGATCGTCGGGGGTCCCGGGTGTCGGAATCCCCGCCGATCAGATGCTGATGATCTATCCATGAGTTTAAACAAAGTGCAGAACACCTTTAAGCTTGCCTTCCAAAATTGCAGCAAAATGTCACATTTAAAATGTTGGACTATTAACCCCTCAAGTGCTCACGTTAGATACTGAACCTCCGAAACCCTGTTTTTCTGCACTATATGACTTCAATTATAACATTCTTTCTAGAAGACTTATGACACATCCGATGTTTTCATCAGCGTGGCTCCAGGTGCTGAGACCCCCAACAAAGATGTAAGCTTTGTTTCTTTGACTATCATCAGCTCCGCTTGGTTCATAGCTGGCTTAGTTTAAATTTTCATAGAGAAAAAAGAGCAGCACACTGGTATGACCATTTGGGGGACCTTCTATGATTAGGTATGAGATTAGGTGCTCACCTTATTCAGTTGTGTAGGAGGGACAGCCCTTTTAAGCGCTCATCAAAGAGAAAGCGTCCGGAGCTGAGTTGCTAATCGTCCAGATATTTCTGGACAGTCTGTAAAAATGGGCGACTTTTTTCTGTGTCCGTGAATAAAAATAGATGTGACCCTTGAGGGCAGGGGTACTCTTCACCAGCCTCCAGAAGAAAGGGGGACATTGGCAGAGCCCTTCCTAGGTGTCAAATAGCAGGGCGGCTGGTGGCTGGGCACACCAGCCGCAGTTGGGCAAAACCCCAAAGTAAATACTGTGACACTATGCAATGGTCAATAGAGAAACACGAGAATGGTCAGTAAATGTAAGCCAGGGCACAAAAACCAGAAGACAACCAAAACCAAAGCCAGAGTCAATAACCAGAGAAATCAATTACCAGATAGCTTCAGATCCAGAAGCAGGAAGTAACTGAATAATCAGCAGTGAGGTGGGGAAAAGACCAGGTTTAATTATCCCTCCACAGATCACCTGACACTGCTATGGTCACACCCAATCTCCACACTCAGACCAGGGAAGCACAGGTGAGGGCTGAGAGTGGGCAGAGGAAGGAGCCTCCCACCACATGTCCAAGACAGGAGACATGACAACAGAGGTTCCCTGGCAACAGCTGACGCTAGGGGTTTCGGCATCCCGGGACCCATGATCAGCGCCAGCGTTGGGAATGACGGCGTCCCATCTCCCAGCAGTACCAAGATCTGGAGTGGATCTCACAGAGTGACGAACGCGCATAAATCTTTACTAGCTCCGCCCTCCGGGGGCGACACCCCGTCCCTTGTGGCCAGCGAGTGGGGAGGATGTCCCGCTGGAGGGCCGGAGACCACCTGGTAGAATGAGAGACACGTCTTCGCTTGGTGACATGCTTCCGGTGAGACTGCATCTGTCTCCCTGGCTGCCTGACAAAACCATGGCATTAAAAAATTAACAGAATAACAGTTGCTTACCTCATGTATATCTTCTTCGTGTCATGCCCCACTCTGACGATGTGCGGAGGTCAGCCAGGATAGCAGCACGAGTTTAGTATTTGTTTTGATGCCGTGCTGGATCCGCCTCGCATCAGGTGCACTGGGTGGAGTCATTAGTTTAAATGGTCTCCAGCTAAGTGCTCTGAGCAGATTATACTGATCATTTTGGTCTGTGAAGTTTGGAGGGAAGGTTGGCTGTCAGTTCCTGCTCTCAGAAGATAAGTGTAATTTCTTGTTTGGTTGTTTATGTCATCTATCCCATTCAGGTTCTGTGCGAGCAGGTTGCTCCTTTCTCCCCACTTCACCATCTCAGGGAGTTCAGGGTTCTGTCAGTACAGGCTGGAGGACACAGCACACCTACCTTCAAGGTCTGTCTGTGGGCTGAGCAGTGCAGGGAAAGAGGTCAGGGATAAACTAGGAGGTGACCCTTCCCCTGTCTCTCGTCCAGAGCCTGGTTGGTGTGCTATCTTTTATACTGTGCACGTCCGCCGTGACATTATAATCCGCCATACTGTGACTGCCATTCCTCAGCGCTTATGTGATGGCGTCAATTGATGCACTGGTTGACCGCATGCAGGGTTTGTCCCTGGAGGTTGCGGATCTGCGTAGTACGGTCACACAGTGTCAGAGGGTGTTGACTTCAAGTACAGGTCAAATTGTTGGGGAGCCTAAAGTCGCTCTTCCTGAGAAATTTGCAGGGGGTACTGATGATTTTTTCTGTTTCAAAGAGTCATGTAATTTTTACTTTTGATTGTGCCCATTTTCATCAGGTAATGAGGATCAGAGGGTGGGTATCATCATGTCTTTGCTGAAAGGGGACGCGCAATCCTGGACTTTTTCCCTGCCGCCCGGTTCTCTGGCTCTCCGGTCGGTGGAGGAATTTTTTAAAGCCCTGGGATTGATTTGACTTTCGAAAAGTGCACAATTTATGTTTCTATTGTGGGAAGAGGGGTCATTTAGTTTTTTCTTGTCCGTATTTTGAACCACAGGGGGAAGAGATAAAGAAAAAATAAAAAAAAATAAAAACTCCCCTCACACTTGGTAGTATGAATAGTGTGGTGGAGCAGACTGGTATGCAAGTTCCCTGCAGTTCCCGTTTTCTCCTTTCAGCTATGGTGGCGCTAGAGTCTAGAAATGTGTTTGTTGATGTTTTTCTTGATTGTGGTGCTGGGGTAAATTTTATTGACTTTCTGTTTCTTGAGGGTTTGGGACTAAGTACTTGCACGTTAGAGAATGAGATTCGTGTTTTTGCTATTAATTCTTCCCCTCTTTCTCAAGGGAGCCTTACTCACGTTGTTCATGGTATTCATTTAAGGGTGGGTGATTCACATGCTGAGATTATTTCCTGTTTCGTCATGAAGGATTTGCCAGCTCCAATAGTTTTGGGGTTGCCATGGTTGTCTAGACATAACCCAATTATAGACTGGCAAGCGAGACAAATCATTGGTTGGAGCAAGTTTTGTGCGGATAATTGTCTTGTCACATCTATTTCTGAAGTGTCCGTTACGGCCTTGCCTCAGTATCTCTTGGATTTTTCGGACGTTTTTTCGGAGGGTGGGGCTCAGGAATTGCCCCCTCATCGTGACTATGATTGTCCTGTGAATCTCATTCCGGGGGCTAAGTTGCCTAAGTCTCGGCTCTACAACCTCTCTCAACCCGAGAGAGAGGTCATGCGAAAGTATGTCGCCGAGAGTTTGGCAAAGGGTCATATTAGACCATCTAAGTCTCCAGTGGCTGTAGGTTTGTTCTTCGTGAAGAAGAAATATGGATCACTAAGACCGTGTTTGGATTTCTGGGAGCTGAACCGTATTACAGTCCGGGATCCATATCCCCTGCCTTTGATCTCTGATCTTTTTGATCAGATTGTTGGAGCCAAGGTGTTCTCCAAGTTGGATTTGAGAGGAGCATACAATCTGATCAGGATCAAGGAGGGGGATGAGTGGAAAACGGCCTTCAATACGCACGAGGGTCATTTTGAGAACCTGGTAATGCCTTTTGGGTTGACGAATGCGCCAGCGGTATTTCAGCGATTCGTCAATGATATTTTTCATCATTTGGTGGGGAGGTTCGTAGTAGTCTACCTAGATGACATTTTAATTTATTCTCCTGATCTGAAGACCCATCAGGATCATGTGAGACAGGTTTTGACGATCATTCAGGACAATAAGTTATACGCCAAATTGGAGAAATGTTTGTTTGCGGTGCAAGAGCTTCCATTCTTGGGATACATGCTTTCTGAATCTGGTTTTCGTATGGACCCCGAAAAGGTCCGGGCGGTTCTGGAGTGGGACCGACCGGAGAATCAGAAAGCTTTGATGCGATTTTTGGGGTTTACGAATTATTATAGAAAATTTATTTCGAATTATTCCACGCTAGTCAAACCTCTCACTGATATGACCAAGAAGGGCGCCGATGTCTCTGTCTGGTCGGATAAGGCATTGCAGGCCTTTTCGGCTATTAAGGAGCGTTTTGCGTCTGCTCCCATTCTGGTGCAGCCGGATGTATCTCAGCCATTCGTGGTCGAGGTTGATGCATCAGAGATGGGGGTTGGGGCGCTGCTTTCGCAGGGTCCTTCTCCTGGCAAGTGGGTCCCATGTGCCTTCTTCTCCAGGAAGCTGTCGGTCGCCGAGAGGAATTATGATGTTGGAGATAGGGAGTTGTTGGCGATCAAGTTGGCCTTTGAAGAATGGCGTCACTGGTTAGAGGGGGCTTCTCACCCCGTTACTGTGTATACAGACCATAAGAATTTGGCTTACCTGCAATCTGCCAAGCGTCTGAACCCTAGATAGGCCAGATGGTCATTGTTTTTTACCAGGTTCAATTTTGTGGTTACCTTTCGCCCAGGGGTCAAGAACGTCAAGGCAGATGCCTTGTCTCGCAGCTTCCCTGGGGGAGGTGATTCAGAAGATCCAGCGCCGATTTTGGCGGATGGAGTGGTGGTCTCCGCTGTGTACCCTGAATTGGAGATAGAGGTATTGGGAGCTCAGGAGGGGGCTCCTGGTTCGTGTCCCCCAGGGAGGTTGTTTGTTCCTGAGGGCCTACGATACAAGGTGTTCAAGGAACATCACGATACTGTTCTCGCTGGACATCCTGGTGGTAAGTCCACCTGTGATCTGGTGTTCCGGAGGTTCTGGTGGCCAGGGTTGCGTAAGAGTATTGAGAATTACGTGACAGCTTGTGAAACCTGCGCTCAGTCTAAGGTTGCTCATACTCGACCGCCTGGTTCACTTCTTCCATTGTCTATTCCATCTCGTCCTTGGACGCATTTGTCCATGGACTTTATTACGGACCTACCGAGTTCCTCCGGGAGAACAGTGATTTTGGTGGTAGTCGATCGTTTCAGTAAAATGGCTCACATTTGTCTCCAGGTTTTGGAGGGCGTTCTGCTCTCGACTTGGCATTCAACTTTCTTTCTCGTCGGCTTTTCATCCACAGTCGAATGGTCAGACGGAGCGTACCAATCAAAACCTGGAGACCTACTTGAGGTGCTTTGTGGCTGAGAATCAGGAGGACTGGTCCTCATTCTTGTCCTTAGCAGAATTTGCATTGAATAACCGTAGGCAGGAGTCCACGGGTAAGTCGCCATTTTTTGGCGCATACGGTTTCCATCCTCAGTTTGGTACCTTTTCTGGGTCTGGTTCCTCCGGATGCCAGAGGAGGAGAGATTCTCTTCTGCCTTATCCTCTATCTGGCGGAGGATTCAAGGGAATTTGGAGAGGATGGGTGAGAGGTATAAACGAATGGCTGACAGGAGACGTGTGACTGGTCCAGACCTGTGTGTGGGTGATCTGGTGTGGTTGTCCACTAGGAATATCAAGTTGAGAGTGCCATCTTGGAAACTGGGTCCAAGATTTGTTGGTCCGTATAAAATTTCTGCGGTGATCAATCCTGTGGCGTTTCGACTGGATCTGCCACAGACTTGGAGGATCCATGATGTCTTCCATAAGTCTTTACTAAAAAAATATGTTAAACCGGTGGTACCATTGCCTCCTCCTCCTGTTCTAGTCGAGGGAAACTTGGAGTTCGAGATCTCCAGGATTCTCGACTCGAGAGTTCTGCGGGGTTCCCTCCAGTACCTGGTGCACTGGAGGGGATACAGTCCTGAGGAGAGGATGTGGGTTCCGGCGTCAGATGTCAACACCAGCCGACTGGTGAGGGCCTTTCATAGGTCCCATCCGGATAAGGTTGGTCCAGGGTGTCCGGAGGTCACCCGTAGAAGGGGGGGTACTGTCATGCCCCACTCTGACGATGTGCGGAGGTCAGCCAGGATAGCAGCACGAGTTTAGTATTTGTTTTGATGCCGTGCTGGATCCGCCTCGCATCAGGTGCACTGGGTGGAGTCATTAGTTTAAATGGTCTCCAGCTAAGTGCTCTGAGCGGATTATACTGATCATTTTGGCCTGGGAAGTTTGGAGGGAAGGTTGGCTGTCAGTTCCTGTTCTCAGAAGATAAGTGTAATTTCTTGTTTGGTTGTTTATGTCATCTATCCCATCCAGGTTCTGTGCGAGCAGGTTGCTCCTTTCTCCCCACTTCACCATCTCAGGGAGTTCAGGGTTCTGTCAGTACAGGCTGGAGGACTGTCACGGAACCATGAACCAGACGTACAACAAGAGATAAGTGAAAATAAGAAGGCTTTATTGAAAATAAAGCTGTAAAGCAAAAGTCCAAACGGATGGTGAAACCGAGCAGAGTCTTTGCGAAGCCAGAGGTCAGGAACCAGAAGGGTAGTCAGACGAAGCCAGGATCAGGAACCAGCAGGGTAGTCAGACGAAGCCAGGATCAGGAACCAGCAGGGTAGTCAGACGAAGCCAGGATCAGGAACCAGCAGGGTAGTCAGACGAAGCCAGGATCAGGAACCAGAAGCAGCAGCAGTCTTAGAAGCATGTGAACACAAGAGGACCAAGCAAGGAACTGAAGCCACAGACCTCCTATATATATGAGCTAGGCATCCAGCTCCTCCCAGGAGAAGGAGGAGCCGCAGGGTGGAAGGCTACAAGAAACCCAGGACCCAAGATGGCCGCCAGCACATGTCAAACGAAGGAGAGCAGCAAGCAGGTAAGACCATGACAGTACCTCCCCCTCAAGGGCCCCTCCTCCGCGGAGCACAAAACGGTTTCTGAGGGAAGCGTGCGTGGAAGGCTCGGAGCAAGGCAGGAGCATGGACATCTGCGGAGGGAACCCAGGAACGCTCCTCTGGACCATAACCACGCCAATGGACCAAAAACTGCAACCGACCGCGGACCAGGCGTGAGTCCAGGATATTGCTCACCTCATATTCCTCACGATTGCCCACTTGGACCGGACGAGGCCGAGGAACCGAGGAAGTGAAACGATTACACACCAGTGGCTTCAACAGGGAGACATGAAACACGTTGGAGATCCGCATGCCAGGAGGAAGCGCAAGGGCATAGGCTACCGGGTTTACCCTGCGAAGCACTCGGAAGGGACCAACAAAGCGAGGCGCCAGCTTGGGAGTGGGCACTCGAAGGTTGAGGTTGCGGGTGGACAACCATACACGGTCTCCGACCTGGTAGGAAGGAGCAGGCGCTCGTCTGCGATCAGCCTGGAATCTCTGGCGCTGCGCAGAGACCTCAAGGGACTTCTGGATCTGTACCCAAGAAGCACGTAGGACGGAAAGGTGATCCTCCACAGCCGGAATATCCTGGGGAGAGAATACCTCCGGTAACACGGCAGGTTGGAACCCATAATTGGCCATGAAGGGAGACGTCCCAGAGGAAGAGTTCACCGCCGTGTTCCTGGCAAACTCAGCCCAAGGCAGGAGGTCAACCCAATTGTCTTGGTGATCGGAGACATAGCAACGAAGGAATTGCTCCAAGGCCTGATTGGATCGTTCTGCGGCCCCATTGGACTGAGGGTGGTAGGCCGAGGAGAAGGAGAGATGAATCCCCAACTGGGAGCAAAAGGCGCGCCAGAACCTGGACACAAACTGACTCCCCCGATCCGACACAATCTCCTTAGGCAAACCGTGCAACCGGAAGACCTCCCTGGCAAAAATCGTGGCCAACTCTTGTGCAGAGGGTAACTTCTTGAGAGGAACACAGTGGCACATTTTGGAAAACCGATCCACAATCATGAGAATGACCGTATGGCCTCGGGATGCAGGGAGGTCCACAATGAAATCCATCCCCAGGTGTGACCATGGGCGCTCCCCGGTGGCTATGGGTTGCAGAAGGCCCAACGGAAGGTGCCGAGGGGACTTACTCTGGGCACAAACGGAGCATGCCGCTACATATGCGGCGATGTCGGAACGTAGGGAAGGCCACCAGAACAGACGTGAAACAGCCCAGGACAGCTGATTCTTTCCAGGATGCCCCGCGGTCTTGGAGTTATAGTAGGTTCGCAACAACCGAGTGCGCAACTCCTCAGGCACAAAACATCTGCCGTTGGGTCTCCCAGAGGGAGCACCAGATTGAGCCGCCAAAATCTGCTCACCCAGGGGAGAGGTCAGGCTGGTGCGAATGGCGGCCAGGATCTGATTCGGAGGTATGACCGAAGTCGGAATCGACTCCTCCCTGGACAGCTCGGAGTACTGCCGTGATAAGGCATCCGCCCTGATGTTCTTGGAACCGGGTAGGTAGGAGACCACGTAATTAAAATGTGACAAGAACAGAGCCCATCTGGCCTGACGTGGTGTCAATCTCTTGGCCTCAGAAAGGTAGGTCAGATTCTTGTGGTCCGTCAGGATGAGAACCGGAACCACCGAACCCTCGAGCAAGTGCCTCCATTCTTTAAGGGCCTGCACGATGGCCAATAACTCCCTGTCACCAATCTGATAGTTGCACTCCGCGGAAGACAGTTTCCGGGAGTAAAACCCACAAGGAAGCAGAGGACCCTCTGGTGTTCTACGCTGAGACAGAAGGGCGCCTACTCCCGTCTCAGACGCGTCCACCTCGAGGACAAAGGGCAACCCAGGGTTGGGATGCGACAGAATCGGAGCCGACACAAAGGCGGACTTTAGGGCCTCAAAAGCTCGGATGGCCTCGAGCGGCCAGACCTGGGAATTACTGCCCTTCCTGGTCAGATCCGTGAGAGGCTTGGCCAGCATGGAAAAGTCCCTGATGAACTTCCGATAAAAATTGGCGAAGCCCAAAAAGCGCTGCAGGGAACGAAGACCACTGGGCTGGGGCCACTGTAAGACAGCCGAAACCTTCTCAGGATCCATGGAGAACCCCTCAGCGGAAATGATGTAACCTAAGAAGGTTACCTGGGATCGGTGAAATTCGCATTTCTCAAGCTTACCGAACAGCTTGTTCTCTCGTAACCGTTGCAACACTCGTCTGACATCCAGAATGTGGGCCTCCATGGATTCAGAATATACCAAGATGTCATCCAAATAGACTACCACACACTGCTGCAACAGGTCACGGAAAACATCGTTGATGAATTCCTGAAAGACTGCGGGCGCATTGCACAACCCAAAGGGCATAACCAAGGATTCGTAATGACCGGTCCTGGTGTTAAACGCGGTCTTCCACTCATCGCCCGCCTTGATCCTTACCAGGTTATATGCCGCCCTCAGGTCGAGTTTGGTAAAGACCGTGGCCCCTTTAAGGCGATCGAACAGCTCGGAAATCAAGGGTATCGGGTAAGCGTTCTTGATCGTGATGCGATTGAGACCCCTGTAATCGATGCAAGGCCTCAACTCACCGCCCTTCTTTTTCACAAAGAAAAATCCAGCCCCTGCCGGGGACGAAGATTTGCGAATGTGTCCGCGTGAAAGCGCCTCCCTCACGTACTCCTCCATGGCCTCATTCTCCGCTACCGACAGTGGATAGACTTTGCCACGAGGAGGAACGGCACCAGATTGTAACTCTATGGCACAATCGTATGGGCGGTGCGGAGGTAGGGCAACCACGCGCACCTTATCGAATACATCCCGGTACTCCTCGTATTCAGGAGGCAACAGAGAGTCCGAGGAAGTACACAGCAACTTGACAGACCCATGGATGCAACTAGCCCCACACTGCGGTGACCACGAGAGGATCTCGACCGATCTCCAATCGAAAGTCGGATTATGCTTCTGGAGCCAGGGGTACCCCAAGACCACCGAGTAGTGTGGAGACGAAATAACCTGGAGGCAGACCGACTCTCTGTGAACGGCACCAATGGCTATCCCCACTGGAAGGGTCTCATGAGTCACGTGTGGCGGCAGAAGGGGTCTGCCGTCTATCGCCTCAAGAGCCAGTGGGGAACCTCGAGCCTGCAGAGGAATGGAATTGGCGGCAGCGAACACACTATCAATGAACAAACCAACAGCACCAGAGTCCACCAACGCCTGGGTCGTCACCGAGCCCCCGACCCAGGAGAGGACAACAGTGATCAGTGGTTTGTCAACACGGGAAACCGGGGACGAGGAGACTCCACCCAAGATCTGCCCCCGACAGGATCTCAGGGTACGAGCGTTTCCCGGACGGTTCGGACATGCCAACCGAAAATGCCCACCGAGACCACAGTACATGCATCGGCCCTCGCGTCTCCGGAGTGCCCTCTCCCCCTCGGACAGGCGAGCAAACCCCAGCTGCATGGGTTCACCCCCAGACAAGTCATCCCCAGGAGGCGTGGGAGGAGAGGGAGGCACGGGTGGGACAGCAAACGTAGGCACCAATCTGTTAGAAGACCTCCGCAGGTTCTCCTTAAAGGAAGGTCTCTCCCTAAGTCTGGTGTCAATCAAAATCAGGAAAGAAATAAGAGACTCGAGCTCAACTGGTAGGTCCTTAGCTGCAACCTCATCCTTCAAGGCATCCGAGAGACCATGAGAGAAAGCAGCGACCAGAGCCTCATTATTCCAGCCCACCTCTGCTGCCAGGGTACGAAACTCAATGGCGTATTCAGCTACGGATCGTGAACCCTGTCTGATGGACATAAGGAGCTTCGCAGCAGAGGCAGCACGAGCCGGCACATCGAATACCTTCCGAAGAGAAGCAACAAAACCGGAAAACTCGGCAACCACCGGATTGTTGTTCTCCCATAAAGGGCTGGCCCAGGCCAAGGCCTTGTCCGAGAGCAGCGAGATCAAGAAGCCCACCTTTGATCTCTCAGTAGGAAAGGCATGTGGCAGCAACTCGAAATAAATGCCCACCTGGTTAAGGAAACCTCGGCACTGAGTTGGCTCTCCCCCAAAGCGCTGTGGAAGAGGGGCAGAACCGGTCATACCCCGAAACACCGCAGGCGCAACAACAGGTGTCGGGGTAGACTCTGGCGCAACAACCGGAGCGGCAGTAGGAGCGAGCCCAGGAGCGACAACCGACCCATCGGCAACGGGAGCGAAATGAGCCGTGCGTTCAAGCAGGGTTTGCAACGCCACAGCGAACCGACCCAACAGGTGATCCTGCTGATCAAGTCTGGCAACCAGCGTGGGTAGCGAGGATGGCCCTGTACCGTCAGAATTCATGGCTTGGTCCTAATGTCACGGAACCATGAACCAGACGTACAACAAGAGATAAGTGAAAATAAGAAGGCTTTATTGAAAATAAAGCTGTAAAGCAAAAGTCCAAACGGATGGTGAAACCGAGCAGAGTCTTTGCGAAGCCAGAGGTCAGGAACCAGAAGGGTAGTCAGACGAAGCCAGGATCAGGAACCAGCAGGGTAGTCAGACGAAGCCAGGATCAGGAACCAGCAGGGTAGTCAGACGAAGCCAGGATCAGGAACCAGCAGGGTAGTCAGACGAAGCCAGGATCAGGAACCAGAAGCAGCAGCAGTCTTAGAAGCATGTGAACACAAGAGGACCAAGCAAGGAACTGAAGCCACAGACCTCCTATATATATGAGCTAGGCATCCAGCTCCTCCCAGGGGAAGGAGGAGCCGCAGGGTGGAAGGCTACAAGAAACCCAGGACCCAAGATGGCCGCCAGCACATGTCAAACGAAGGAGAGCAGCAAGCAGGTAAGACCATGACAAGGACACAGCAAACCTACCTTCAAGGTCTGTCTGTGGGCTGAGCAGTGCAGGGAAAGAGGTCAGGGATAAACTAGGAGGTGACCCTTCCCCTGACTCTCGTCCAGAGCCTGGTTGGTGTGTTATCTTTTATACTGTGCACGTCCGCCGTGACACTTCGTGTTTTTTCTTTCTTTCCTTTTTGGACTCTCCTGACCTGTTTTCACCATCTAAAAAAATCACTTTGGTTTCCATCCTGTAGAGCTGCATGGACATGGTCATGTGCCCACGGCAGGAGAACTACCTCCTGTTATGGACCGTGGTCACATGATCATGTCCATGCAGCTCTTTCTTATTTCCTGTGATATTATGTCCATGGGCGTGTCAAAGTAGCAACTGGGGCAGCGAGAGGGGAGTGTCTGTGTAACTTGATGGGAGGAGCTATAACTTAGCTATGGCAGAGGAAGGAGAAATGCATCATGGATTTGGTTGGATGCAGCAATAAAGGTAAAGTAAATACATTATAAAATTACAGTTACCGTCATAGATGATTATTTTCAAAGGATGTTGATGTTAAACAGAAAATCCCTTGAATTTTCTTATTTAATTGGAAATTTATATTTGAATCCTCATCAAATTGCTTTAGAGTGTGCGCTACATTGGGATATTTATAGACTTCATGTCATATAGCTAAAGATAGACTGTGCTATACCTTCTTGCTTTTTTTTACTGCAATGTATGTGTGGGCGGTGAAAAGAGCCATACTAAGAAGATGAAGTCATAGAAAGTCATGATAAGTTTGTCCTAGGGGGCCAACGTATAGGATTAGTAATTGCATTACTTCACTGAACCATTGTGTAAGTCCATCTGCCTTTCCTGTCATCTGCAGGGATTGTACCTCTGACAACGAACAGGAAAATCCTTTGCAGATGTTTAGTGTAAAACATAATTCGGCTGCCCACAGGAACGACATGACAGTGCACAAAGTCTTATCCGAGAGGTGATTTAGGATCTACATAAAAGATGTCTGAGCTAAGTTCTAGCATTTATCAGACATGTGCAGATCAATCCCATACTAGCATGCTCCAGCACTAATGTAACGCATATGAAAGCATAATGGAATCAAATAATCAAATAATGGAAAATGGGAAATATCAATTCAACCCATCATCACATTTTTGTAATATTATCTCATGTGAACATTTAAAGTGAAGGCCCACTTTTTAACACCATATCATTTTTGTCACGAGGATGTCAAGAGCCACGCCTGACTCCGTTATACCCGGGGTCAGGAAGTCGCAGCGGGTGGCTGCGCGCTCTATGTAGAAAGATTGTGCTGTTTCTTTATGGTAGCTTTCTGGGTTTGCCTTGCAACCCTTTTTGGCTCACTCAGGGATCCGTAGCTCCTTCTCCTCAGCTGTTTCTTGTCCAGCACTCCCAACCTCCTTATATTCCCATCTCTCACTTCTCTGGTTGCCAGATATAGAGCTTCCTGCCTGGACTTCTATACTGACCCACTGGAGCTGTGTAGCTGTGTTCCCTGGTTGTTGTTCCAGAACGTTACCCTCCGGATCCCTGTTGGGCCTTCGTGGTCTGCTGTTGTCGCCCACCTGGGATTATATGTTTGTCTGTATTGTCTGTCCTCTCCTTGGTGTTTCCCTTTAGTGTCAGTGGTGCGGACTAGTGATCCCACCGCCCCGTTCACTACATAGGGCTCGTCTTAGGGAAAGCCAGGGTTTAGGCACGTGATTGGCGTACGGGTGAGGAACCCGTCTAGGGACGTCAGGGCAGTCAGGTGCCAGCCGCAAGGTGAGTCAGGGGTCACCACCTTTCCCTCTCCCTTGGACAGGGCCTTCCCATTTCCCTCCCTTTGTGTGACGCCGGTCATTACATTATATCTGGCCCTTATTTTGTGTAGGTAAAAAAAAAAAAAAACTTTTTCTTTCTACCTACTTAGAATCCAGTATGCATCCAATTGCTGCTTTTTCAAAGCAACTTCAAGGCCTGTCTTTGGAGGTGTCAGGATTGAAGGCGTCGGTCCTCCAGCAACAGCAGCAATTACAACAGACCGCAAGCCCAGCGGTTGCTACAGGTAACCAGGTTGTTGCGGAACCCAAGGTTGCTCTTCCTGACAGATTTTCTGGGGGAAGGGACAAATTTGTGACGTTCCGTGAGGCCTGTAAATTATATTTTAAGCTGCGCCCTTACTCCTCTGGTAATGAAGAACAGCGGGTGGGGATTGTTATTTCCCTGCTTCAGGGGGACCCGCAATCCTGGGCGTTCTCTTTACCCGCTGATTCCCAGGCTCTCCGGTCAGTGGATGAATTTTTTGGGGCCTTGGGTCTCATATATGACGACCCTGACCGAGTCGCACTGGCTGAATCAAAATTACGGAGACTCCTACAGGGAGAGCGGCCAGCAGAGGAGTATTGCTCAGAGTTCCGTAGGTGGGCTTCGGATACCCAGTGGAACGACCCGGCTCTCAGGAGTCAGTTCTGCTCTGGGTTATCCGAAAGGATTAAGGATGCGCTTGCGCTGTATGAGACTCCCTTTTCCCTTGATGCGGTTATGTCCCTTGCTATCAGAATAGATAGACGTCTTAGGGACAGATTGAAAAAACCGGAGCAATTGGTAACCCCTCCCAAGCAGCAGTTAGTCTGTACGGACTTAGACGAGCCTATGCAGCTAGGAGGAACTACTCGTCAGGTCCGTCCTCCTGAGGCTCGCCGTAGGCGTGGGGTTTGTTTTTTCTGTGGGGAGAGGGGTCATTTTATTAATGTCTGTCCTTCCTTCCTCAAAAACAAAAGACCGTCGGAAAACTACTAACCCCAGGCTGTGTGGAGGATGTCAGCCGGGGGGGTATACGTTTCCTCCATACGAACATCGCAATTTGTGTTGCCAGCGGTTGTTGTTTTTGGTGTTAAGACGGAGACTATTTCTTTTTTTCTAGACAGTGGAGCAGGAGTAAATTTGATAAATGCCCATTTTGCCCACACTATGGGTTTGTCTCTCTGTACGCTACAGAGACCTATTCCCATATTCGCTATTGATTCTGCTCCTCTGTCTCAGAGAAACCTCACTCACATTGTCCATAACTTACACCTTCGGGTAGGGGACCACCATAACGAGTGGCTTTCATGTTATGTTCTGGAGGGGCTTCCCACTCCTGTGGTATTGGGTCTTCCCTGGTTGGTAGCGCACAATCCAGTGGTGGATTGGCAGGCCAGGGAGATATTGGAGTGGAGTGAGCATTGCAGAGAAAATAGCTTAAATAGCAATTGCTTAGTCTCCTCCATAGCTACCCTACCCACATTTGTTTCGGACTTTGAGGACGTTTTTTCTGAAAAGGGTTGTCAGAAGTTACCACCTCACCGTCCTTATGATTGTCCGGTTAACCTGATTCCCGGTGCAAAATTACCCAAGACCAGGTTATATAATCTTTCGGGTCCGGAGAGACAAGCCATGAAAGATTATATCTCCGAGAGTCTGGCTAAGGGACACATCAGACCCTCTTCTTCACCCGTGGCTGCAGGGTTTTTCTTCGTTAAAAAGAAATATGGGGGCCTGCGTCCTTGCCTAGATTTTCGCGAATTAAACCGGATAACCATCCGAGACCCATACCCTCTTCCTCTCATTCCTGACCTGTTTAATCAGATTGCGGGTGCTAGGTGGTTCTCCAAACTTGATCTTAGGGGGCCTACAATCTGATTCGTATCAAGGAAGGGGATGAGTGGAAGACAGCTGTTAACACCCCTGAGGGGCATTATGAAAATGTAGTCATGCCTTTCGGTCTGACCAATGCTCCTGCTGTCTTCCAACATTTCGTTAATGACATTTTTAGTCATCTTATCGGCAGGTTTGTGGTGATATACCTAGATGATATTTTAATTTATTCGTCGGATCTGAAAACACATGAGGTGCATGTCAGACAGGTACTGCAGGTCCTACGGACGAATAAATTATATGCTAAAATTGAAAAGTGTGTCTTCGCCGTTCAGGAAATACAGTTCCTAGGGTATTTATTATCTGCTTCAGGTTTCCGGATGGATCCTAGGAAGGTCCAGGCAATTTTAGATTAGGATCTTCCTGAGAACCTTAAAGCACTGCAACGGTTCTTTGGCTTCGCAAATTTCTATAGAAAATTCATTAAAAATTATTCGGTGATTGTAAAACCCCTTACTGACATGACTAGGAAGGGGACTGATTTTTGTAAATGGTCTGACGCCGCTAAAATTGCTTTTTCCTCTCTAAAAGAGAGGTTTACCTTGGCACCTGTACTAATCCAACCTGATGTCTCCCAGCCTTTTATTGTTGAAGTCGATGCGTCAGAGGTGGGAGTGGGGGCTGTGCTGTCTCAGGGTCCGTCTGCTGGCAAATGGCGTCCTTGTGCTTTCTTTTCTAAAAAACTATCTGCAGCAGAAAAGAACTATGATATTGGCAATAGGGAACTATTAGCTATTAAACTAGCGTTTGAAGAATGGCGTCACTTTTTAGAGGGGGCAATCCACCCCGTCACTGTGATTACGGACCACAAAAACCTTCTGTACCTCGAATCAGCTAAGCGTCTCACCCCTAGACAAGCTAGGTGGTCGCTATTTTTTACCAGGTTTAACTTTGTTATTACCTATCGTCCTGGGGCAAAAAATACCAAGGCAGATGCACTATCTCGTTGTTTCCCTGGAGGGGGTAATGTGAGTGATCCGGTACCCATTCTACAAAGAGGAGTGGTTGTCTCTGCGGTACACTCTGTTCTGGAGGGGAAGGTGTTAGAGGCCCAGGGGGACGCCCCGGTCTCTTGCCCCTCAGAGAAATTGTTTGTACCGTTGAACCTGCGTCTCGAATTATTAAAGGAACATCATAATTCGGCACTTGCTGGGCACCCGGGTAGTAAAGCAACCTTGGAGCTATTGTCTCGTCGTTTTTGGTGGCCAAGGTTGCGTCAGGATGTAATGGATTTTGTGTCTTCTTGTTCTACTTGTGCGCGCGCGCGAAAGTCTCTCATACACGTCCTACAGGGTCTTTATTGCCACTTGTCATTCCCAATAGGCCATGGACACATCTGTCAATGGATTTTATCACTGACTTACCTTTGTCTGCGGGTAAAACAGTTATCTTGGTAGTAGTGGACAGGTTTAGCAAAATCGTACACTTCATTGCGTTACCCGCACTACCTTATGCTAAGACTCTTGCTCAGGTATTCATCAGTGAAATCGTGAAGCTTCACGGGGTCCCTTCCAATGTTGTTTCGGATCGGGGAACCCAGTTTATTTCAAAATTTTGGAAAGCTTTTTGTTCCCGTTTGGGGATACACCTATCCTTTTCCTCAGCTTTCCATCCTCAGTCGAATGGACAGACTGAGCGTACCAACCAAAACCTTGAGACATATCTAAGGTGTTTTGTGTCTGAAAACCAAGAGGTGTGGTCATCATATTTACCGTTAGCCGAGTTTGCCATAAATAATCGCTGTCAGGAATCTACTGGTAAGTCACCATTTCTTGGTGCATATGGTTTTCATCCCCAATTCTGTACTTTCAAAGAGGGGGGGTCTTCTGGGGTTCCCGAAGAGGAACGGTTTTCATCATCTCTTTCATCAGTATGGTAGAAGGTGCAAGCTAACTTGAAAAATATGGGAGGTAAATATAAATGCATGGCTGATAAGAGACGGTCGCCAGGTCCTGACCTAGGAGTTAATGATTATGTGTGGTTGTCTACTAGGAATATTAAATTAAAGGTTCCCTCTTGGAAACTGGGTCCTAGGTTTATTGGTCCTTACAAAATAGTAGCCATCATTAACCCCGTGGCTTTTCGCCTGGAGCTACCTCAGACTTTTAAAATCCATAACGTCTTCCATAAGTCGTTACTCAAGAAATATGTTCCACCTCTAGAACCGTCACCGCTGCCACCCCCTCCTGTTGTTGTGGATGGTAATCTAGAGTTTCAAATATCCAAAATTGTTGATTCTCGTCGGGTCTGCCGCTCTCTTCAATATCTGGTGCATTGGAGGGGTTACGGTCCCGAGGAAAGAATGTGGGTTCCAGCGTCTGAGGTAAACGCCGACAGGTTAGTTCGGGCTTTTCAATCCTCTCATCCTGAGAGACCTAGTCCTGAGTGTCCGGAGGCCCCTCGTAGAGAGAGGGGTACTGTCACGAGGGTGTCAAGAGCCACGCCTGACTCCGTTATACCCGGGGTCAGGAAGTCGCAGCGGGTGGCTGCGCGCTCTATGTAGAAAGATTGTGCTGTTTCTTTATGGTAGCTTTCTGGGTTTGCCTTGCAACCCTTTTTGGCTCACTCAGGGATCCGTAGCTCCTTCTCCTCAGCTGTTTCTTGTCCAGCACTCCCAACCTCCTTATATTCCCATATCTCACTTCTCTGGTTGCCAGATATAGAGCTTCCTGCCTGGACTTCTATACTGACCCACTGGAGCTGTGCAACTGTGTTCCCTGGTTGTTGTTCCAGAACGTTACCCTCCGGATCCCTGTTGGGCCTTCGTGGTCTGCTGTTGTCGCCCACCTGGGATTATATGTTTGTCTGTATTGTCTGTCCTCTCCTTGGTGTTTCCCTTTAGTGTCAGTGGTGCGGACTAGTGATCCCACCGCCCCGTTCACTACATAGGGCTCATCTTAGGGAAAGCCAGGGTTTAGGCACGAGATCGGCGTACGGGTGAGGAACCCGTCTAGGGACGTCAGGGCAGTCAGGTGCCAGCCGCAAGGTGAGTCAGGGGTCACCACCTTTCCCTCTCCCTTGGACAGGGCCTTCCCATTTCCCTCCCTTTGTGTGACGCCGGTCATTACAATTTTAGGTTGAAAATGTCATATCTTAATAGTGGTTGGAGGTATTTTTCTCTGATGCAGAGTTGCAAAACTTCTACTTTCCTTCCTTAAAGGAGATCTCCAAGATTTGACAACATTTGGCAGGTACCAAAGGGCATTTAAAAAAGCAACAAAAAAGCCTTACTTTTAAAATGTTCCCTCATTGTTTTCTTAACACAATCACTGGGTACAGTGGTCATAGGAACAATAAATGGGAAGTGCTCGGTGCAATCCCACAGGGAGTTGGAGCTGTGGGGATGGGACATTTTAAAAGTGTGTAAAGTGTTTTAATTAATTTTACACTGACCATTGTTCCTTGCAAAATGTATTACTTACGGCATAATGGTTTATTATTGAGCTCAATGTATAACAGTATGCAATAACCAACTGTGCTCCCCCTAGTGGTGGCTACAGGAAGTCAGAATTATATTATTTAAAAGGACTCTGTCAACAATAAAATTAAACCAGGCACAATGCCGTGTAGGACTAGATTAACTGAATGTAATGATAACTTTCACTTAGTGATCCATTGCTTCATTCTGGAGAAAAGGTACTTAAAAAAACCTAATTGAAACTTAAATTGGATATATCCTTTAGGGAAAAATAAAATATAAAAATATATATATTTCATATTTTTTTCAACATGATTTCCACTGTAGAATATAACAGCTACCGACCGATAATTTCACATGCACGTGCCATAATCGTAACAATTGTTCTATTTCTGTAAAAAAAAACTGTTCTGATCTGATGCCCAGACCAAAACTTTATCTGACATCTATTGATGGCTATCTTATAGTTGTATTTAACCTCTTGCCGCACACGTAACGCCGAAAGGCGTCATTGCGGCGGCTCTCCCAGGCTACACTAACGCCGATTGGCATCATCTCGCGTGAGCCGAGATTTCCTGTGAACGCGCGCACACAGGCGCGCGCGTTCACAGGATCGGAAGGTAAGCGAGTGGATCTCCAGCCTGCCAGCGGCGATCGTTCGCTGGCAGGCTGGAGATGCGATTTTTTTAACCCCTAACAGGTATATTAGACGCTGTTTTGATAACAGCATCTAATATACCTGCTACCTGGTCCTCTGGTGGTCCCTTTTGTTTGGATCGACCACCAGAGGACACAGGTAGCTCAGTAATATGTAGCACCAAGCACCACACTACACTACACCCCCCCTGTCACTTATTAACCCCTTATTAACCCCTGATCACCCCATATAGACTCCCTGATCACCCCCCTGTCATTGATCACCCCCCTGTCATTGATCACCCCCTTGTAAGGCTCCATTCAGACGTCCGTATGATTTTTATGGATCCACTGATACATGGATCGGATCCGCAAAACACATACGGACGTCTGAATGGAGCCTTACAGGGGGGTGATCAATGACAGGGGGGTGATCACCCCATATAGACTCCCTGATTACCCCCCTGTCATTGATCACCGCCCTGTCATTGATCAACCCCTGTAAGGCTCCATTCAGATGTCCGTATGTGTTTTGCGGATCTGATCCATGTATCCGTGGATCCGTAAAAAACATACGGACGTCTGAATGGAGCCTTACAGGGGGGGTGATCAATGACAGGGGGGTGATCAGGGAGTCTATATGGGGTGATCACCCCCCTGTCATTGATCACCCCCTTGTAAGGCTCCATTCAGACGTCCGTATGATTTTTACGGATCCACTGATACATGGATCGGATCCGCAAAACACATACGGACATCTGAATGGAGCCTTATGGGGGGGTGATCAATGACAGGGGGGTGATCACCCCATATAGACTCCCTGATCACCCCCCTGTCATTGATCACCCCCCTGTCATTGATCACCCCCCTGTAAGGCTCCATTCAGATGTCCGTATGTGTTTTGCGGATCCGATCCATGTATCCGTGGATCCGTAAAAAAAACATACGGACGTCTGAATGGAGCCTTAGAGGGGGGTGATCAATGACAGGGGGGTGATCACCCCATATAGACTCCCTGATAACCCCCCTGTCATTGATCACCCCCCTGTAAGGCTCCATTCATATATTTTTTGGGCCCAAGTTAGCGGAAATTTTTTTATTTTATTTTTTCTTACAAAGTCTCATATTCCACTAACTTGTGTCAAAAACTAAAATCTCACATGAACTCACCATACCCCTCACGGAATCCAAATGCGTAAAATTTTTTAGACATTTAGATTCCAGACTTCTTCTCACGCTTTAGGGCCCCTAAAATGCCAGGGCAGTATAAATACCCCACATGTGACCCCATTTCGGAAAGTAGACACCCCAAGGTATTCGCTGAGGGGCATATTGAGTTCATGAAAGATTTAAATTTTTGTCCCAAGTTAGCGGAAAGGGAGACTTTGTAAGAAAAAAATAAAAATAATCAATTTCCGCTAACTTGTGGCAAAAAAAAAAAATTTCTATGAACTCGCCATGCCCCTCATTGAATACCTTGGGGTGTCTTCTTTCCAAAATGGGGTCACATGTGGGGTATTTATACTGCCCTGGCATTTTAGGGGCCCTAGAGCGTGAGAAGAAGTCTGGGATCCAAATGTCTAAAAATGCCCTCCTAAAAGGAATGTGGGCCCCTTTGCGCATCTAGGCTGCAAAAAAGTGTCACACATCTGGTATCGCCGTACTCAGGAGAAGTTGGGGAATGTGTTTTGGGGTGTCATTTTACATATACCCATGCTGGGTGAGATAAATATCTCGGTCAAATGCCAACTTTGTATAAAAAAATGGGAAAAGTTGTCTTTTACCGAGATATTTATCTCACCCAGCATGGGTATATGTAAAATGACACCCCAAAACACATTGCCCAACTTCTCCTGAGTACGGCAATACCACATGTGTGACACTTTTTTGCAGCCTAGGTGGGCAAAGGGGCCCACATTCCAAAGAGCACCTTTACAGATTTTGATTTCAAACTACTTCTCACGCATTCGGGCCCCTAAAATGCCAGGGCAGTATAACTACCCCACAAGTGACCCCATTTTGGAAAGAAGACACCCCCAGGTATTTCGTGATGGGCATAGTGAGTTCATGGAAGTTTTTATTTTTTGTCACAAGTTAGTGGAATATGAGACTTTGTAAGAAAAAAAAATAAAAATCATCATTTTCCGCTAACTTGTGACAAAAAATAAAAAATTCTAGGAACTCGCCATGCCTCTCACGGAATACCTTGGTGTGTTTTCTTTCCAAAATAGGGTCATTTGTGGGGGTTTTCTACTGTCTGGGCATTGTAGAACCTCAGGAAACATGACAGGTGCTCAGAAAGTCAGAGCTGCTTCAAAAAGCGGAAATTCACATTTTTGTACCATAGTTTGTAAACGCTATAACTTTTACCCAAACCATTTTTTTTTACCCAAACATTTTTTTTTTTATCAAAGCTATGTAGAACAATAAATTTAGAGAAAAGTTTATATATGGATGTCGTTTTTTTTTGCAAAATTGTACAACTGAAAGTGAAAAATGTCATTTTTTTGCCAAAAAAATCGGTAAATTTCGATTAATAACAAAAAAAGTAAAAATGTCAGCAGCAATGAAATACCACCAAATGAAAGCTCTATTAGTGAGAAGAAAAGGAGGTAAAATTCATTTGGGTGGTAAGTTGCATGACCGAGCAATAAACCGCTAAATTTGTGGAGTGCCGATTTGTAAAAAAGGGCCTGGTCACTAGGGGGGTATAAACCTGTGGTCCTTAAGTGGTTAACAAATCCAAAATTGTGTTTGATAATATGTCCACATACAGTGCTCACACTTTTCAGTATAAAGCTACTGTACCGTATGTGCACACACTGCATACGTACAGAGGTGTAGTATGGTTCCATATTTCAGTTCCATTGTATATAACTGTATGCTAACTCCTGCTTTAAGAGGCCCTGTCAGTACTCCTGACATGTCTGTTGTAGAAATACTCATATACTCCATTAAATAGTTATTTTGGAGCACCTTTTCTTAAAACTCTGTACTGCACCCTTTCTCTGTTACTCCTCCAGAAAATGTATAAATAAATTGACAGGTGTGGGTTTCCCAACACACTCTCAAACTGTCCAATCAGTGCTTCTGGGGTTAAACTGTGTAGGGACACACCCTTTACTAAGGGAAATTGCAACACCACAGTTGGCGATTTATACATACAATTCTAGGAGAAGTAACATGCATAAAGGTATTGTCCATGGAAATAAAACCATCTCGCTAGTACCACCTTGTGGAAGTGGCTCCCTATGAGTCAAAATCTGACTTTTTAACGAGCCTTGGGACATGACAAGGAAATATAGCTAAGCAGTGTCGGTCTATGGAGCCTAGGGCCCACCAGTAAAATTCACTCTGGGGGCCCACATGCAAATACTACCTACTTACGCAGCAGCATAGTTGCCAACTGTCCTGAGTTTGCCAGGACCGTCCCTAATTTTCAAACACAGTTCTGGCAAATGCACCGTGTGTCGGGCTGCATATGGACAGGGCCAGGGGCGGACTGGGAACTTAAAGTGGCCCTGGGAAAAAAAATAAAAGAGGCCCCTTGCTGTAGGCGGGTCTAAATTGACAAAAGGCAGGGCAACACAGGTAGACGGGAACAGCAACACCAAAGTGTGGCATAAAATACCTCCCAGAGGAACCAAATACCACAGTGCAGCACAAAATATTGCCACCCGTGTTTGGGTATTCAATTTTATCACCATCCTGAGGATGGCGATACAACTGAATTCAGGAGGGCACCTGTGGCCGCCGGCCAGGTGCATAAGTACCTGATGCTCCTAGTATTGCTTAATACTGAGAGCATGAGATCTTAATGTATCCAGCTGATGGCCATGAGGAGGGTTTGTGTGGCCCCCTGGGCATCATCCCACTGGGAGATTTCCCTGTAGGGTCTATGCTCAATCCGCCCCTGCCCGCAAGAAGGTGTTTCCGAGTGTTCCCGGGGTCAAGGCTTCTAAGCCCCAAATTTACCAACTGAAATGTTAGTAAGTATATCATCTCATCTAGGTACAGGCCTAGATGAGTAGTCTCTTAAATAATCTACCCAGTTCTTTAAATGGATGCATAGGCTGGTTGAGATACTGTAGGCTGCTTATTCATACAGTATGTAGTGCAGGCAGTCTACTGTGCCATGAGCCAGGGATGGGGGACTGGAGGGCCACCCTTGCTCAGGGGTACACCAGGGGATTCACCTGTTCCCCTGTGGGTCAGTCCAAGTCTGTAGCCAAGCATCCATCTGTAGACTGCTGTTTCAGAGTGCATGCCTTCATCGGTACGGAGTAGAGTTCTGGCTGGTTGAGTGTGAGGCCTTGGATCCAGCTTCGGTAGGGTACCAGCTCTCCTTAAAGAAACCAGCCCTGTATGGAGACAAGGAGAAGTAACAGAAGAATAGAAGATTACAGCGTTATAAGAAAAGATGCTCCAGTAATGTTATTTTATGGGAAATATGAGTATTTACTAAAATTGACATGTCAGAAATGGTAAGAAGTTCCCTCCGAGTTATAGCATCAAAGCATGCGCCAGCAATTCTGAGTATTTTCCTATTTACAGCATCAGCATTAGGCTTCATTCACATCACCGTTTAGCTTTCCTTTCTTTTGATCCGTCAGAAGAAGAGAGAGAGAAAAAAAAAACGGATCCTGTAAAAAAAAACGGATTTTGTAGCATCAGTTAGGGTCCATTCACACATCCGCAATTCCATTCTGCATTTTGCGGAACGGAATTGCGGACCCGCACTTCCGGGTCCGCAATTCCGATCCTGAAAAAAATAGAACATGTTCTATTCTTGTCCGCAATAGCGGACAAGAATAGGCATATTCTCTTAGTGCCGGCAATGTGCGGTCCACAAAATGCTGAACGCACATTGCCGCTGTCCGTGTTTTGCGGATCCGCGGATTCGTGGATTCGCAAAGCACACACGGATGTGTGAATGGACTCTTAGGCCTCATGCACACGACCGTTGTTGTGTTCCGTGTCCGTTGTTCCGTTTTCCGTGATTTTCTGCGGACCCATTGACTTTCAATGGGTCCGTTGAAAACTCGGCTAATGCACTGTTTGTCATCCATGTCCATGATCCGTGGTTCCAGTCCGTCAAAAAAATATAACCTGTCTTATTTTTTTCACGGAAAACGGTTCGCGGACCCATTCAAGTCAATGGGTCCGTGAAAAAATGTGGAGGCACACAAGATTGTCATCCGCGTCCGTTTTTTTCCTATCATTTGCATGGCAAACTTGACTTAGACTTTTTTTTACTTTCCTTTATGTCTGGTGATCCTCCAAAAATAAAGGAAGACACACGGAAACAAAAACGGAAACGGATCACGGAACAACGGAACCCCATTTTGCGGAACGGAACACAACAACGGTCGTGTGCATGAGGCCTTATGCATAGGATTACATAGGATCCGTTTTTTTACAGGATCCAGTAAAACTGAACCTGTTCAATCAGTTGTCATCCGTTTCAGCCACTTCTGTCTGAGATCCATTTTTTTTTTACGGAAACAAAAGTCCTGCATGCAGGACTTTTGTTTCCGTCTAAAAAAACGGATCTCAGACGGAAATGGCTCAAACGGATGACAACTGATGCAACAGGATCAGTTTTTTTTACTGGATCCTGTTTTTTTTTGCTCTCTCTCATCTTCTGACGGATCAGAAGAAAGGAAAGCTAAATGGTGATGTGAATGCACCCTTACTGGTATATATAATTCATATTCATAAATGCAGTTCCGGACCCCCCTTTTTTTTGGCAATGTCTAAACTAATCTTAATACAGGATATCTCTCAAACAGTGGGACCTGAAATGTATAAATGAATAAAATGAATATTCATGAGATACATCTTCCATGTGGCTCAATTATATTATTATTTCCTAGTGCCAGTCTGCAGAACCTCAGATAATTAATTGCGGAACCCACTATGGGGTTGGAACCACTGCCTTAAGGACCCCATATACATTCAACAGATTCCCGACTCCCCCAATACACATGCAGGTTTGGTTCAGCTGACACGTATATTTATTCAGTGGGGAGAGACACTGGAAGACACTTTTGACAGCAGGTTATCTCCTAGTACAGTAAAAGGATTGGAGGGAAATATTCATTCCACCGAAACCTTCTCTTCCCCAACATCATCTGTCGAGGTAAAGTCTTGAGCTCCCCACTCACATTAGACTATTAGCTGAACTTGCTATTCTCAGCAGGTTTGTCCGACAATACACTAATGTGTATTGGGTCTATTAGATAAAATGGCTATGTATAGGGGTCATATATCTATTCATTTTTATTTTTATAGAAAACACAAAATATATTTTCACCTCCAGTAACGGTGAGTACAGACGTATTTGTCTATATTGAAGTTAAACTTTGTAAGAATTGGGAAATTGTAAGGTTCTTGGCAACCAGGAAGAACGACAATAATTTGACCATGTGAGAAACCTGGAGGCAGGTCCACCGCTGATAGCACGACTGCCTGTGTATCCTGCCAAGCAGCCAGATGTTGTGGTCTAATTTCCTAAGTCTTGACATCTGTGTCTGGCAATGGCATAATTAGCCCTTAGTACAACCAGAGGCAATTCCAGTTAGCACAAATAAGTCTTCATTATGCCAAAATGCGGTTTTACATTTTTAAATTGATAACAAAAAGCTCCATGTGCTAAAACTACATACCACATGGCAGCTCAAGATTTTTGAAGTTTGGGCCTTAAACTCTAATTACCTCTCATTAATTTTTAGGCAGGAATGTGTTATAACTAGAGATCAGTGAGTTTCTTAAAATTCGATACAAGTCTGAGTTGACTGGTTGGGCCAGCCGACTCAATTCGGGTCCGAATAAGTTCTCAGATTCTCTCTGCATCTTTTAACCCCTTAAGGACTCAGCCCTATTTCACCTTAAAGACCCGGCCATTTTTTGCAAATATGACCAGTGTCACTTTAAGCGGTGATGACTTTAAAACGCTTTGACTTATCCAGGCCATTCTGAGATTGTTTTTTCGTCACATATTGTACTTCATGACACTGGTAAAATGAAGTAAAAAAAATAATCTTTTTTATTTATAAAACAAATACCAAATTTACCAAAAAAAATATTAAAATTGCAAGTTTCCAAGTTTCAATTTCTCTACTTCTATAATACATAGTAATACCTCCAAAAATAGTTATTACTTTACATTTCCCATATGTCTACTTCATGTTTGGATCATTTTGGGAATGATATTTTATTTTTTGGGGATGTTACAAGGCTTAGAAGTTTAGAAGCAAATCTTGAAATGTTTCAGAAATTTAAAAAAAAAAATTTTTAGGGACCAGTTCAGGTCTGAAGTCACTTTGCGAGGCTTATATAATAGAGACCACCCAAAAATGACCCATTCTATATACTACACCCCTCAAGGTATTCAAAACTGATTTTACAAACTTTGTTAACCCTTTAAGTGTTCCACAAGAATTAATGGGAAATAGAGATACAATTTCAAAATTCCACTTTTTTGGCAGATTTTCCATTTTAATAATTTTTTTCCAGTTACAAAGCAAGGGTTAACAGCCAAACCAAACTCAATATTTATGGCCCAGATTCTGTAGTTTACACAAACATCCCATATGTGGTCGTAAACCGCTGTACGGGCACACAGCAAGGCGCAGAAGGAAAGGAATGCCATACGGTTTTTGGAAGGCAGGTTTTGCTGGACTGTTTTTTTTTTACACCATGTCCCATTTGAAGCCCCCTGATGCACCCCTAGAGTAAAAACTCCATAAAAGTGACCCCATCTAAGAAACTACACCGCTCAAGGTATTCAAAACTGATTTTTTTTTTTTGAAAATAATTTTTATTGGTGTTGCCAAAATACACAGTTTACAGACTTTTCAGTTACATGAATAGAGTGACAATACCCGTTTACAATTTTATTATACAATACCCAGAGCCCCACTCCCACCCCCCTCCCCCAAACAACTCTCAAAACTGATTTTACAAACGTTGTTTACCCTTTAGTTGTTCCACAAGAATTAATGGAATATAGAGATAAAATTTCAAAATTTCACATTTTTGGCAGATTTTCCATTTTAATAATTTTTTTCCAGTTACAAAGCAAGGGTTAACAGCCAAACCAAACTCAATATTTATGGCCCAGATTCTGTAGTTTACACAAACATCCCATATGTGGTCGTAAACCGCTGTACGGGCACACAGCAAGGCGCAGAAGGAAAGGAATGCCATACGGTTTTGGAAGGCAGGTTTTGCTGGACTGTTTTTTTTTTACACCATGTCCCATTTGAAGCCCCCCTGATGCACTCCTAGAGTAGAAACTCCAAAAAAGTGGCCCCATTTTAGAAACTACGGGATAGGGTGGCAGTATTGTTGGTACTAGTTTAGGGTACATATTATTTTTGGTTGCTCTATATTACACTTTTTGTGAGGCAAGATAACAAGAAATAGCTGTTTTGGCACCGTTTTTATTTTTTGTTATTCACAACATTCATCTGACAGGTTAGATCATGTGATATTTTTATAGACCAGGTTGTCACGGATGCGGCGATATCTAATATGTATATTATATATATGTCTTTTTTTGTTATTTATGTAAGTTTTACACAATTATTTATTTTTTGAAGCCAAAAAAATCATGTTTTAGTGTTTCCATAGTCTGAGAGCCATAATTTTTTCAGTTTTTAGGCGATTACCTTGGGTAGGGTATGATTTTTGCAGGATGAGATGACGGTTTAAGGCTACTTTCGCACTAGCGTTCGGGGCTCCGCTTGTGAGTTCCGTTTGAAGGTTCTCACAAGCGGCCCCGAACTGATCCGTCCAGCCCTAATGCATTCTGAGTGGATGCGGATCCGCTCAGAATGCATCAGTCTGGCTCCGTTTGTCCTCCGCTCAGCTCAGCAGGCGGACACCTGAACGCAGCTTGCAGCGTTCGGGTGTCCGCCTGGCTGTGCGGAGGCAAACGGATCCATCCAGACTTACAATGTAAGTCAATGGGGACGGATCCGTTTGAAGTTGACACAGTATGGCTCAATTTTCAAACGGATCCGTCCCCCATTGACTTTCAATGTAAAGTCAAAACGGATCCGTTTGCATTATCATGAACAAAAAAAAAAAAAATTATTATTTTTTTTGTTCATGGTAATGCAAACGGATCCGTTCTGAACGGATCTAAGCGTTTGCATTATAGGTGCGGATCCGTCTGTGCAGATACCACACGGATACGACCTAAACGCAGGTGTGAAAGTAGCCTAAAATTGGCACTATTTTGGGGTGCGTGTGACTTTTTTATTGCTTGCTATTACACTTTTTGTGATGTAAGGGGACAAAAAAATGGTTTATTTAGCACAGTTTTTATTTAAAAATTTTTACGGTGTTCATCTGAGGGGTTAGATCATGTAATATTTTTATAGAGCCGGTCGATACGGACACGGCGATACCTAATATATATACTTTTTTTATTTATGTAAGTTTTACACAATAATATCATTTTTGAAACAAAAGAAAAATCATGTTTTAGTGTCTCCATAGTCTGAGAGTCATAGTTTTTTTCAGTTTTTTGGGCGATTATCCTAGGTAGGGTCTAATTTTTTGTGGGATGAGATGACGATTTGATTGGCATATGATTTTTTGATCGTTTGCTATTACACTTTTTGTGATGTAAGGTGACAAAAAATTGTTTATTTAGCACAGTTTTTATTAAAATTTTTTACGGTGTTCATCTGAGGGGTTAGGTCATGTGATATTTTTATAGAGCCGGTCGATACGAACGCGGCGATACCAGATATGTATACTTCTTATTTAGTTATGTAAGTTTTACACAATAATATCATTTTTGAAACAATTTTGGACGATTGTCTCAGGTAGGGGCTCATTTTCGTCGATACGGACGCGGCGATACCTAATATGTATACTTTTTCCCCCCCCTATTTTTTACTAATTTTTTTTAACTTTATTTGGGGAAAATGATGTTTTTGTTTATTTTTACTTGAAACTTTAAATTTTTTGGGGGGAAAACTTAATTTTTTAAACTTTTCTTTTACTTTATTTTTTGCCCCACTTTGGGACTTGAACTTTTGGTGGTCTAATCCTTTACAATGCATTCCAATACTTCTGTATTGGAATGCATTGGCTGTATGAGTAATACTGCCTTCCATGCCATCGGGTCCCCCCTACAGCCGCATGGGGACCCGATGGCACCGCGACACGCCGCCGCAAACCGCAGGTCTGAATTGACCTGCAGTTTGCAGCGGTCGCCGACACGGGGGGGGGGTCATGGGACCCCCCGCGCATTTAGCCAAGGTGCCTGCTCAATGCCACCGTGCGGCGGTGATCGGAAATACACATGGCGTACTGGTACGTCATGGGTCCTTAAGGACTTGGGAAACATGCCGTATTGGTACGTCATAAGTCCTTAAGGGGTTAAAGTGCATCTTTTAGCAGATTTGTACCTATAAAACTGGCTGACCTGTTATATGTGCGCTTTGCAGTTAAAGGCACCTGTGTTGGTCCCATGTTCTCATGTGCCCGCATTTCTGAAAAAATTATGTTTTAATATATGCAAATTAGCTTCTAGGAGCAACTAGAGTGTTGTCGTTACTCCTAGAGTCTCTGCTCTCTCTGCAACTGCCGCGCCCTCTGCACTTTGACAGGACAAGGCAGTGAAAACATCATCAAACCTGGCCCTGTTAATCAAAGTGCAGAGAGCATCTTCCAGGCATAGTCGGTTTAATGGGGATGCACTTGACTAAGGATACCATTCGTTTTATTCAAAAAAACTGGATGAGCTCTTGTTATCTTTCAGTTTATACCAGCTATTCAAGGGGTGTGTCTGTAATGATACATAGAAGGATCGACTTTAAGTGCATTTATACATCGTGTGAGGGGGAAGGGAGATATATCTTTCTCTATGGGATATTAAATGGCACAAAATGTATTCTTCCATTCGTGTACATTCCCCCATCATACTCTCCGTACATACTTGGACATTTGGCAGCATTTATGGAACAGAGGGATAGTTGTGCAGCTATCATTATTGGTGATTTAATTGTGTAATGGATATAGAATTGGATAGATTCAGCAGCACTGGGGGGAACAGAGATCACCGCAGTTTTACTTCACCTTTGGCAAAATTCTGCAGAGAAACGGGTTTCATTGATATTTGGAGATAAGGAAACGGCCGCATTAAGGCCTATTCTTGTTGCACAAAAAATGAATAATAAAATACAGTGGCTCACCAGTTAGATATTGTGAACAGAGGTGCACTGTCACCGGGACACCCAGAACCGTATGGGGATAAATATAGAGAAAGATATGTGTGACAGGCACACTCTCATCTGGAGTTACGTGGAACACAGGAATTCATGTATGTTATAAAAACTAATTTATTAAAAATATATATCTAAAAACACGTGCTTGTAGGTATCTGGTACTTTATACCTTTCACCATATGCAATACAATCTAAAGTATAAAATATAAAATATAAATTAAATCCCCCTTATATATGACAATATACACTCACCTAAAGAATTATTAGGAACACCATACTAATACGGTGTTGGACCCCTTTTTGCCTTCAGAACTGCCTTAATTCTACGTGGCATTGATTCAACAAGGTGTTGATAGCTGTCACGGCTGAGGATGGGGGAGACCCTCAGCCGTGAGGTGCCAGGTGTTGATGTAGCTACTCGGCCATGAAGCCACAGGACAGGGAGCAGGTCACCTCCTACAGCGTCCCTACCCTGACCCTAACTCCTAACCTGCATGGGCCGACCTTTAAGGTAGGAGGGCCCATGCGCCGGAACCTCGGAGCCCTATCTTACCCTCCGCAGATCCCTGAGCTAGGAGCTGGGTAAGGCAACCTACTCCTCCTTGACACGGAGGAGCAGGAGCCTCAACGGCCAAGCTGTTGGGAAAAGGGGGACAGAAACAGCAATACGGAAATGGCAGGTGAACAGACATTCAGCAACCTGCCACAGCCCTGCTGACTGGATCCCTAAACAGGCAGGGATCCAGAACCGTTATGCTGCACAAAGACATATGAAAATCCCAACAGACAAACTTGCTACAACACACACATAAAGAGATAGGCATACATAAAACCTTAACTTAAATCTATGACCACAGTGGTGGCTCTCACAGGCAGATGGAAAAACACAGGAGGCTGCTATCAGCAAGCATGCTGAAGCAACCTCCTGAGCCCTGCCACAGAGAGAGGTTATATAGGCCCAAAGTGGCCACACCCAAAGGAAGGACACACCCAGTGACATCACACACACACTGGGAAGGGAGTTAACCCTACACACACCACAGAAGGGAAACTCACAAAAAGGAAAAGTGTCCAACAGATCACACTGTGGCCGTTGCCGCAAGCAACGACATGGGTGGCACACGTGTCCAGGGAGTCAGCCCGAAGGCCGGGACACTGCCACCACATGTACATAATACCACCTAAGGTTGCCACGGGTAACCACAGTGCGGGGAATGATGTCCGTGCGCACACAAACATAAAACACAGTGCACACCAGACATACAAACGTGCATCCACACACAACTCCCCGGGAACCGCACACAAAACTGTTGTCCGCGGCAACCGCACCGAGGCCAACTACATAATGCCTCAGCCGCGGTTGACACAACAATCAAAACCGCGGGCAACCGTATGCGGCTCCCAAGGAGTCACGACCATAACCGTGGCCGTGACACTCCCACCCCTCAAAGCCCCCCCACCAAAAAAAAAAAATAATAAAATACGTGAGGGACTCAGACAAGGGGATAGGAGAAGGGGACGTCCACTCTCAGTGCCGGTTCTAAAAAGGGGTCGCTGTCAGCTGCATCCTCTCCCGGCTCACACTAGCCAGTCCGACGAGGACTGCAGCCCGCACCAGCAACAAAGGGGAAAGAACCACTGAGAGATGGACGAAGGGACTCTCCACACACGTCCCCACTCCAGTCGCTGCCAGCAGACACCCCTAACCAGCACGCAGCTGGACTACTTACGGAGTGCTGCCAGCAAACGACCAGAGATGGGAACATGGAGAGGCACGAGGGACCATGGACACGGAAGGTACGGTGGCGGGGAATAGCCACCAACCGTGCCGCTAAGGATGATCCCCCCGGGACGTTCTCCCTCCGGAGAACGCGCATGCAGGCCACAAGGTTATGGCACTGCATGCTGCACCCTCTTCCGAAGGTATGCATACCGCATACCAGACACACACCACGTGTAGTAAAATCAGGGGGACGCCACACGAGGCAACGGTGAAGGGATGGCGGGGAAACGCCACTCACCGCGCCATCAGAGGCGAAACCCCCAGAACGCTCTCCCTCCGAAGAGCGCGCATGTACCCCTTCACAGACGGCGGTACATGCTACACCCTCTTTCGAGGGAACATACTCCCACCCCTCAAAACCCCTCCCAACAAAAAAGGGGAAGGTTGGTGAGGCTTAGAAAACAATGGGAGGGGGGGAGGGGAAAGACAAACAAAGGGGACACCAACACGGACAACGGTGAGCAAGGAATGGCGGGGAATGCCACTCACCGCGCCGTAAATGGTGAAAACCCCATAACGCTCTCCCTCCGGAGAACGCGCATGCACCCCATCCGTAGATAGCGGTGCATGCTTTACCCTCTTTCGAGGGAAAAACGCCACATGAGATGCCGCTGTGGTCATACTGTCACGGCTGAGGATGGGGGAGACCCTCAGCCGTGAGGTGCCAGGTGTTGATGTAGCTACTCGGCCATGAAGCCACAGGACAGGGAGCAGGTCACCTCCTACAGCGTCCCTACCCTGACCCTAACTCCTAACCTGCATGGGCCGACCTTTAAGGTAGGAGGGCCCATGCGCCGGAACCTCGGAGCCCTATCTTACCCTCCGCAGATCCCTGAGCTAGGAGCTGGGTAAGGCAACCTACTCCTCCTTGACACGGAGGAGCAGGAGCCTCAACGGCCAAGCTGTTGGGAAAAGGGGGACAGAAACAGCAATACGGAAATGGCAGGTGAACAGACATTCAGCAACCTGCCACAGCCCTGCTGACTGGATCCCTAAACAGGCAGGGATCCAGAACCGTTATGCTGCACAAAGACATATGAAAATCCCAACAGACAAACTTGCTACAACACACACCTAAAGAGATAGGCATACATAAAACCTTAACTTAAATCTATGACCACAGTGGTGGCTCTCACAGGCAGATGGAAAAACACAGGAGGCTGCTATCAGCAAGCATGCTGAAGCAACCTCCTGAGCCCTGCCACAGAGAGAGGTTATATAGGCCCAAAGTGGCCACACCCAAAGGAAGGACACACCCAGTGACATCACACACACACTGGGAAGGGAGTTAACCCTACACACACCACAGAAGGGAAACTCACAAAAAGGAAAAGTGTCCAACAGATCACACTGTGGCCGTTGCCGCAAGCAACGACATGGGTGGCACACGTGTCCAGGGAGTCAGCCCGAAGGCCGGGACACTGCCACCACATGTACATAATACCACCTAAGGTTGCCACGGGTAACCACAGTGCGGGGAATGATGTCCGTGCGCACACAAACATAAAACACAGTGCACACCAGACATACAAACGTGCATCCACACACAACTCCCCGGGAACCGCACACAAAACTGTTGTCCGCGGCAACCGCACCGAGGCCAACTACATAATGCCTCAGCCGCGGTTGACACAACAATCAAAACCGCGGGCAACCGTATGCGGCTCCCAAGGAGTCACGACCATAACCGTGGCCGTGACAATAGCATTCTTTAGAAATGTTGGCCCATATTGATAGGATAGCATCTTGCAGTTGATGGAGATTTGAGGGATGCACATCCAGGGCACGAAGATCCCGTTCCACCACATTACAAAGATGCTCTATTGGGTTGAGATCTGGTGACTGTGGGGGCCATTTTAGTACAGTGAACTCATTGTCATGTTCAAGAAACCAATTTAAAATGATTCGAGCTTTGTGACATGGTGCATTATCCTGCTGGAAGTAGCCATCAGAGGATGGATACATGTTCTCATTCTGTTTACGCCAAATTCGGACTCTACCATTTGAATGTCTCAACAGAAATCGAGACTCATCAGACCAGGCAACATTTTTCCAGTCTTCAACAGTCCAATTTTGATGAACTTGTGCAAATTGTAGCCTCTTTTTCCTATTTGTAGTGGAGATGAGTGGTACCCGGTGGGGTCTTCTGCTGCTGTAGCCCATACGCCTCAAGGTTGTGCGTGTTGTGGCTTCACAAATGCTTTGCTGCATACCTCGGTTGTAACGAGTGGTTATTTCAGTCAACGTTGCTCTTCTATCAGCTTGAATCAGTCGGCCCATTCTCCTCTGACCTCTAGCATCCACAAGGCATTTTTGCCCACAGGACTGCCGCATACTGGATGTTTTTCCCTTTTCACACCATTCTTTGTAAACCCTAGAAATGGTTGTGCGTGAAAATCCCAGTAACTGTGCAGATTGTGAAATACTCAGACTGGCCCGTCTGGCACCAACAACCATGCCACGCTCAAAATTGCTTAAATCACCTTTCTTTCCCATTCTGACATTCAGTTTGGAGTTCAGGAGATTGTCTTGACCAGGACCACACCCCTAAATGCATTGAAGCAACTGCCATGTGATTGGTTGACTAGATAATTGCATTAAGATGAGAAATAGAACAGGTGTTCCTAATAATTCTTTAGGTGAGTGTATATATTTACAGTACAGACCAAAAGTTTGGACACACCTTCTCATTCAAAGAGTTTTCTTTATTTTCATGACTATGAAGGCATCAAAACTATGAATTAACACATGTGGAATTATATACATAACAAACAAGTGTGAAACAACTGAAAATATGTCATATTCTAGGTTTTTCAAAGTAGCCACCTTTTGCTTTGATTACTGCTTTTCACACTCTTGGCATTCTCTTGATGTGCTTCAAGAGGTAGTCACGTGAAATGGTCTTCCAACAGTCTTGATGGAGTTCCCAGAGATGCTTAGCACTTGTTGGCCCTTTTGCCTTCACTCTGCGGTCCAGCTCACCCCAAACCATCTCGATTGGGTTCAGGTCCGGTGACTGTGGAGGCCAGGTCATCTGGCGCGGCACCCATCACTCTCCTTCATGGTCAAATAGCCCTTACTTTCAAAGTT
The DNA here is from genome assembly GCF_905171765.1 of Bufo bufo. Lineage (NCBI taxonomy): Eukaryota > Metazoa > Chordata > Amphibia > Anura > Bufonidae > Bufo > Bufo bufo. The sequence continues at coordinate 176,173,678 of NC_053395.1, forward strand.
TTCCCAATTTTTCGGCTGACTGACTGACCTTCATTTCTTAAAGTAATGATGGCCACTCGTTTTTCTTTACTTAGCTGCTTTTTTCTTGCCATAATACAAATTCTAACAGTCTATTCAGTAAGACTATCAGCTGTGTATCCACCTGACTTCTCCTCAACGCAACTGATGGTCCCAACCCCATTTATAAGGCAAGAAATCCCACTTATTAAACCTGACAGGGCACACCTGTGAAGTGAAAACCATTTCAGGGGACTACCTCTTGAAGCTCATCAAGAGAATGCCAAGCGTGTGCAAAGCAGTAATCAAAGCAAAAGGTGGCTACTTTGAAGAACCTAGAATATGACATATTTTCAGTTGTTTCACACTTGTTTGTTATGTATATAATTCCACATGTGTTAATTCATAGTTTTGATGCCTTCAGTGTGAATCTACAATTTTCATAGTCATGAAAATAAAGAAAACTCTTTGAATGAGAAGGTGTGTCCAAATTTTTGGTCTGTACTGTATATATATATATATATAAATAATGCATGTGCGGTAATAATGCAACGATGTATTAATTACTATTCAATAGACAGGACAAATAATATACACTGCAGTATCCCTATTAAGAAAAGGGTAACTGACGTGCAATAGCAGATATATCGTAGATCCTGGGTTCTCCAATGTGTGTGGTATGGTTTATCAATGTTTTCTCCCTTTTTTTTTTCTCTTGATTTGAGAGACACCTATTTAAAGGTCCAGATGAGAAAATCCAATATGATAATCCAATATGATCCAATATGTCCCAAATCAATCATATATGACCTATGTCATCAGGAGCCTAACCAGGCTATTGTTCACTCAGTGCTCTTTTAACTTTAAATGGTTGTGACAATCAGCAAGTCGCGTGATTTATATGCTGAGTACATAAATGCGCTGAATGCAAAAAGGTGCTGAGTACATAAATATGCTGAGTATATAGACGTGCTGGACACAAGCTGGGTACACAAAAGTCAATGGTTCAATACTTTGCCACTCCACATATATCAGACTATAATTCTCACATACTTGTATTATGCATTAATCAACCGTAGTTACGCGGGAAGTGTGGTTAAAATGAGTGATCTCTGATCACTCTCCTATGTTGTTGGAGATCGATTTTGGCTGGAGTAGAGGGTACGGAGTCTGTCGAAGGATAAATCCGCATTGGTGGAGTCTTATGGCTGAACACTCACATATTCAAGTGGAGATATCTGATATTTGGAATATTAATAAGCATTCTATGAAAATGTATTATGTATGGGACGCTATAAAAGCTTTTATTAGGGGAATCCTAATGAGAAGGATAGCTTCCATGAGGAGGGAGTTTGGGCTAAAAGAAAAGAAGCTTAAAGAAGAGGTTAATAGAAAGGAACGGGCATATTACGAAAATCAAGCAGATGTTACGAGAGAGGATTTGATAAGTATACAACGAACGTATGGTGATTTTCTGTTTGAAAAAGCACATCAAAAGATCTTCTTTGCAGGCTATAATGCCTTCAGAGAATTAGGGAAGCCCGGCAAATGGCTCTTTGCTATAGTTAAAAACCAGGACAATGCTTCCTCCATATTAGCAATAAGGCCTTTACAAAGCAATATTCTCCATAGTCAGGAAGAAATTAGGGATGCTTTTTATTCTTATTTTGCAGGTATATATAGAACCGAAAACAAGGTAACTAAGCAGGAGATAGAAGAATACCTGAAGCATATTGAATTTCCTAGGCTATCAGAGGAGCGGAGACTTGCTCTGGATACACCAATCTCCGTGAATGAACTACAGAACGCCCTGAAATCCACTCAAGGTAATACCTCCCCCCAGGCTAAGAAGGACTACCGTTTGAGGTCTATAGGAGGTATCAGGAGGTATTGTTACCCTGTCTGGAGGAAGTCATTGGTCACTCAATCCTGAAGGGGGAATTTCCAAGATCTATGATGGAGGCTATTATTGTATTAATAGAAAAAAAGGGGAACGATCTGTTGGAGGTTGGTGAATACAGACGAATATCTCTGCTTAATACTGACATTAGAATTTTTACCAAGGCATTGACCATCAGATGATTATACATCCTGAGCAATGTCGATTTATTCTGGGGAAAAGCACTCACTACAACATAAGGCATCTTTTCTCTATAATGCAAGTTTCGGGGGAAGGGGGGCTCCCGCTCCATCTTGTCTTTGGATGCCACCAAGGTCTTTGATAGGATGGAGTGGGGCTTTCTCTGGACAACAATGAGGTATTTTGGTATACTGGACTATATTATCAATCTTACACTAGTGTTGAGCGTGAATATTCTAATATCAAATTTTTTTTGCGAATATCGCCACTTTGCCTAATTCGCGAATATTTTGAATATAGCACTATAAATTCGCTATTTAGAATATTCATATATATTTTTTTATTCTTATATTTTTTTCTTTCCCACTTCCCAAAAGTAGTTTTTACCTGTTCTGAGGATTCCTGGCTTCCTGGCTGCTCCAGTCAGTGCCCGTTGCCGCTTCTGCCAACTTCCGTGCTCATGGAGTGTCCCCATCACCATGGGAACGCCTCCATACTAGAATGTACTGCCGGATGTGAGAATTAAGTTGAAATCTCAATTCGATTATTATAACTTGAATTAATCGAATTGCGATTTCAACTTAGCACTGCTATATTCCATATTCGTTAACTTCGTTAATTCTAGCAAGCAGACCCATTAGAAACACAGCTCTAAGTTGAAATCGCAATTCTATTATTATAACTTGAATTAATCAAATTTCGATTTCAACTTAGCACTGCTATATTCCATATTCGTACTTAATTCTAGCAAGCAGACCCATTAGAAACACAGCTCTAAGTTGAAATCACAATTCGATTACTTAGACCTGGTTTACTATGGTTGGCTTGGTAGAATTAGCGAAGATGACGAATATGACGAATGTATTCGTCATATTCCTCAAAACGAAGATAACTAAGTATTCTCCATCTTCGTTTTAGCTCCATATTCGTCAACTTCGCTAATTCTAGCAATCAAATAGGAAAGTTGACTATAGAGACAGCTGTGTTTAATTCGCTATGCGATTATATTACTTAGCTTTTTTTTAAATAAATAGAATAATTATAATAATTATCAAGTATAATTATTTTATTTATAAAAAAAAAGCAAAGTAATATTATCGCATAGCGAATTTAAAACTTAGCTGTCTCTAGTCAACTTTCCTATTTGATTGCTAGAATTAGCGAAGTTGACGAATATGGAGCTAAAACCAAGATGGAGAATACTTCGTTATCTTCGTTTTGAGAAATATTACGAATACATTCGTCATATTCGTCATCTTCGCTAATTCTAGATATCAAACCAATAGGAAAGTTACCTTAAGTTAAAATCGCAATACTCGAGTATTTAAATCGCATATTAATCGCGATAACTAGAATAACGACGGATATTCGATTTCGGCGAATATGAGACGAATATTCAAGCGAATATTCGCGAATTTCGTTGAAATCAAATATGGCACCTCCCGCTCATTACTATCTTACACGAATGTTATATACAAACCCGACTGCTCGAATTAGTGTTAACGGTGTTTTAACTCCATCTGTTTCACTATCAAGAAGTATGCGACAGGGGTATCCTCTCTTTTATTTAACTTTTTTTTTAGAACCACTGGCCTTAAAGATCAGGCAAGACAACTCAATAAGAGGCTTCAGAGAAGATGGGAGAGTAGGCAAAGTGTCTTTATATGCTGATGACATTCTATTTTGTTTGGGTGATACCCCGAACACCTTACCAAATATTATTCATAGTGTTGAGGAGTTCGGGGGTATGTCGGGACTGGAGATTAACTGGAACAAGACCATCCTGCTGCCCCTGGATGAAATGGTGTTGGATAACACAGGGGGACTGAGAATATTGGGGCCACAGGAGTCTTTTGAGTATTTGGGAATAAGAATCTCGTCCTCTATAGATGGTTTTGTTTCACTTAATTTCAACCAGTTAATAAAAAAAATTTAAGATAAGATCGCAATTTGGTCTAGGCTGCCCTTATTAATAGCGGATAGAATCTCACTTATCAAAATGATCATTGTCCCTCAACTTTTGTATCAATTTATGGCTGCTCCAGTTCTCCTCTGTGTGCGTGAGAGTGGCGCTGTTTCTCTTTTTTTGGCTAGTTGGTAGGCGCCCTTTGCGACGTCTTTCTCCTGACTACCAAGTCATAATTACTCGTCTGGCCTATACTCTCACAGATCAGTCTTCATTATTTATAGTAGAACATAGTAGATGAATATAAAGTTTGACTAAGGCACAGAGGGGGGAGATTAAATTATAACACATATAGAGAGGATTGATCCATGGATTAGAAGGCAGGGCCTCATTTCCTAGTTGGGGGAGATGGAGATATGAAGTTCCTGGATTGACACAGATAGATTGGGATAGGATATATTGTAATGTGAGTAGATGTTTAGTGAATGCTAATTACACAGTAATTCAGTTTCATTTTGTGCACTGGTTATATTTATCCCCCGCTTGAATAGCAAGGATGCATGGTGGGCCAAACCCAGGTTGCCGTAGGGTGGACCACGAGTTTGCCGACTTTTTATGCATCTTTGCTGGCACTGCCGATATGTTCAGGTATTTTGGCAGAGAGTATACGGAACTGTTAAAAATTAGACTGGAGTACAGCTGCCGTTTAACATCCAAATTGCTATATTAGGGGATATAGAGCAAGGTCAAGTCAGAATTCAGAAATTTAAAATTATTTGAATGGTTTTCATGTTGGCTAGAGTGATCATTGCATGTGGTTGGATGGCTAGAGCGCCTCCAGATATAAACAACTGGCTCAGCCTGGTTAATAAAGTGAAGACATATGAAAAGATTAGATACAATTCCAAAAATAAGCCAGAAGCATGGTCCAAAATATGGCCTTTGTGGTAGATGTTTTTTCTTTTTCTCCTTTCCCTCGCTCCACCAGAGGGATTATGGGGTCTTTGCTAATGGGTTATGTTCTGGATATTATTTATATGGCAGCTGCCCTGTGAGAGGGGTTATTTTGATCAATCCGATGCTTAATCTATTTTATGTGGCTGTCATATTTCTTTTTTGATATCATAAATAAAAGAATATAAAAAAAGAAAAGAAAAGTGCAGAGAGTGCGGTAGTTGAGGAAAAGTGGAACCTCTAGGTGTAACGGCACTGCCTCCATTGCTCCTAGAGGCTCATTTGCATACAGTCAGGTCCATAAATATTGGGACATGGACACAATTCTAAGATTTTTGGCTCTACACACCACCACAATGGATTTCAAATGAAACGAACAAGATGTGCTTTAACTGCAGACTGTCAGCTTTAATTTGAGGGTATTTGCATCCAAATAAGGTGAACGGTGTAGGAATTACAAAAGTTTGCATATGTGCCTCCCACTTGTTAAGGAACCAAAAGTAATGGTACAATTGGCTTCTCAGCTGTTCCATGGCCAGGTGTGTGTTATTCCCTCATTATCCCAATTACAATGAGCAGATAAAAGGTCCAGAGATAATTTCAAGTGTGCTATTTGCATTTGGAATCTGTTGCTGTCAACTCTCAAGATGAGATCCAAAGAGCTGTCACTATCAGTGAAGCAAGCCATCATTAGGCTGAAAAAACTAAACAAATTCATCAGAGAGATAGAAAAAACATTAGGCGTGGCCAAAACAACTGTTTGGAACATTCTTAAAAAGAAGGAACGCACCGGTGAACTCAGCAACACCAAAAGACCCGGAAGACCACGGAAAACAACTGTGGTGGATGACCGTAGAATTCTTTCCCTGGTGAAGAAAACACCCTTCACAACAGTTGGCCAGATCAAGAACACTCTCCAGGAGGTAGGTGTATGTGTGTCAAAGTCAACAATCAAGAGAAGACTTCACCAGAGGGAATACAGAGGGTTCACCTCAAGATATAAACTATTGGTGAGCCTCAAAAACAGGATGGCCAGATTAGAGTTTGCCAAACGACATCTAAAAAAGCCTTCACAGTTCTGGAACAACATCCTATGGACAGATGAGACCAAGATCAACTTGTACCAGAGTGATGGGAAGAGAAGAGTATGGAGAAGGAAAGGAACTGCTCATGATCCTAAGCATACCACCTCATCAGTAAAGCATGGTGGTGGTAGTGTCATGGCGTGGGCATGTATGGCTGCCAATGGAACTGGTTATCTTGTATTTTTTGATGATGTGACTGCTGACAAAAGGAGCAGGATGAATTCTGAAGTGTTTCGGGCAATATTATCTGCTCATATTCAGCCAAATGCTTCAGAACTCATTGGACGGCGCTTTACAGTGCAGATGGACAATGACCCAAAGCATACTGCAAAAGCAACCAAAGAGTTTTTTAAAGGAAAGAAGTGGAATGTTATGCAATGGCCAAGTCAATCACCTGACCTGAATCCGATTGAGCATGCATTTCACTTGCTGAAGACAAAACTGAAGGGAAAATGCCCCAAGAACAAGCAGGAACTGAACACAGTTGCAGTAGAGGCCTGGCAGAGCATCACCAGGGATGAAACCCAGCGTCTGGTGATGTCTATGCGTTCCAGACTTCAGGCTGTAATTGACTGCAAAGGATTTGCAACCAAGTATTAAAAAGTGAAAGTTTGATTTATGATTATTATTCTGTCCCATTACTTTTGGTTCCTTAACAAGTGGGAGGCACATATGCAAACTGTTGTAATTCCTACACCGTTCACCTGATTTGAATGTAAATACCCTCAAATTAAAGCTGACAGTCTGCAGTTAAAGCACATCTTGTTCGTTTAATTTCAAATCCATTGTGGTGGTGTATAGAACCAAAAATTTTAGAATTGTGTCGATGTCCCAATATTTATGGACCTGACTGTATATTAAAACTTCATTTTTCCCAGCAATGTGAGCGCATATGAACATGGGACCAACAGATACCTTAAGCTGCCAAGTGCACATGCAACAGGTCGGCTAGTTTTATAGGTACAAATCTGCTGACAGATGCCCTTTAAAACATCCTCTTCCAGTGCCACAGCTCCCGGGAACCCATTATTGGGCATGAGACCACTGCAGCCATTCGATGGCCTCAGCTGTCATGAGTGCAAAAATGGCATGTTGCTGCATTTTTGCACATGTGACTGCCGCATAGGCAGTGTACAAGATAAATAATTGCCTCATGTAAATGGTGCTTCCGATTACCCATTTGTCAATTGCCATATCTTTTATGTGGAACATAAAATCATTCTAAGCAGCACATCATCCTCTGTAAACTCTATGAAATTCCTTTAAAGACAAGCATTATAGAGTCAGATAGATGCAGGTTCCTCTCTTAAGACCCACATCTATCTCCAGAACAGGGCCCCCGAAGTGAAGGGAGAACAGACGTGTATGCACAGTCCCCCTCCATTAGACAAAAATAGCTGAGTGCCCTTGCTTGGCAATTTTCACATCTACCATAGAAGTGAATGGAAAAGATGCAGCACATGCTCAATGTGCTCTCCTTCACTTCAGGAGCTCTGTTCTGGGCATAGGACCCAGTCCCAGAGCTGGAGCCCACATCTATCTGACATTTGTGATATAGCCATACATGTTGAGGTGGCAAAACCCCTTTATTACAAAAGTGATTTATATTTATTCTCATAAGATAAAGTGAATTTAAAATATATAGCAAATTGCAAATATCATCATGTGGCATGCCAAACTGCTTGCCACACCCTGGTTTTTGCCTCACGAGCTGAGAAACTCAGGGTTGGACAAGAAGTGTTGGTTGCATGCTGTACTACGGGCATCACTGCTCAGTGCTAAGTCATGATGCCAATAAGTGAGGCCGGTTATTGGTTGCAGTGGTCATGTGCTGGTACGGCGCATAAATGGTAAACAAAGACCAGCAAAAGAATGTGGTAGCATCTACTTTTGGATTGGATTGAAGAGGAGAGTTGTATTTTTTTTTTTATTTGATCAAATTTCTTCTTTTTTTTTTTTCTGAAACCAGACAATGCCTTTAAACACCAATCCCATAAGATTCCCTATTAGCAGAATTTCTTCTATTAGCACTATGAGTGTGTCAAAAAGTAAACTTTCCAGTGTATGCTCATAAAGGTTTATTTATCCATTAAACATGTACACTTATGCACAAGTATTAGTAAAAGCCCACAGTTTGCCAGAACCATGACTGATATTTTCCTAGATTTTCTAATTTTCTAACAAATGTCCCAAGAAATGTTCTAATTTACAATTAATGTTCCAGATTTCAATTAATATTCTGATCATGTGAACTCACTAAAAAAAGTTCTTTAGGAAATAATTTGTAATTATCACGGTCATATGCATGCTAAAACAACATATGCAATACCATTAGTGTTCAGGTATATTCACACAAAAGCGGTTCAGGTGTGGTTAAATCATATTAAAAAAAAAAATATTAGAATTTTTTATTTAAAATTTTTTGATTTGCATATTTCACCTAAAAAAAACACACTTGCATTAAAAACATGACAAGAATATATGCACTTTTTTCCTGATGCAATTTTCACTGTGCGCGAATACACGCTTAGGATACTCGGGGTGTGCTATGCTTATATGGGACCGGTCATAGGCCCTATTAAATCATATGGATGGCAAAGAGAGGGGCACCTGATGGGGACGCTTCTCTATTAGCTAGGAAGGAAAGTTGCTGAAAGAGCAGATCCATTTTTGAGGACTCAGCATGACTATATATATATATATATATATATATATATATATATATACTCACCTAAAGAATTATTAGGAACACCATATTTAAAACGGTTTTGCCTTCAGAACTGCCTTAATTCTACGTGGCATTGATTCAACAAGGTGCTGATAGCATTCTTTAGAAATGTTGGCACATATTGATAGGATAGCATCTTGCAGTTGATGGAGATTTGAGGGATGCACATCCAGGGCACGAAGCGCCCGTTCCACCACATCCCAAAGATGCTCTATTGGGTTGAGATCTGGTGACTGTGGGGGCCATTTTACTACAGTGAACTCATTGTCATGTTCAAGAAACCAATTTGAAATGATTTGAGCTTTGTGACATGGTGCATTATCCTGCTGGAAGTAGCCATCAGAGGATGGATACATGTTCTCATTCTGTTTACGCCAAATTCGGACTCTACCATTTGAATGTCTCAACAGAAATCGAGACTCATCAGACCAGGCAACATTTTTCCAGTCTTCAACAGTCCAATTTTGGTGAGCTAGTGCAAATTGTAGCCTCTTTTTCCTATTTGTAGTGGAGATGAGTGGTACCCGGTGGGGTCTTCTGCTGTTGTAGCCCATCAAGGTTGTGCGTGTTGTGGCTTCACAAATGCTTTGCTGCATACCTCGGTTGTAACGAGTGGTTATTTCAGTCAACGTTGCTTTTCTATCAGCTTGAATCAGTTGGCCCATTCTCCTCTGACCTCTAGCATCCACAAGGCATTTTTGCCCACAGGACTGCCGCATACTGGATGTTTTTCCCTTTTCACACCATTCTTTGTAAACCCTATGGTTGTGCGTGAAAATCCCAGTAACTGAGCAGATTGTAAAATACTCAGACCGGCCCGTCTGGCACCAACAACCATGCCACGCTCAAAATTGCTTAAATCACCTTTCTTTCCCATTCTAACATTTAGTTTGGAGTTCAGGAGATTGTCTTGACCAGGACCACACTCCTAAATGCATTGAAGCAACTGCCATGTGATTGGTTGACTAGATAATTGCATTAATGAGAAATAGAACAGGTGTTTCTAATAATTCTTTAGGTGAGAGTATATATATTACATGGTCATCCATTCATTTGAATGAGTATGGGCAATAATAATACAACATTTCTTCTGCAGCATTGCCGAATGGTCTCCCATGGCTTCAGTGGTTTCATCAGCTAAAGCTGTTGTGATCAACGGATCATTAATGGGTTTTTCAAGAAGTGATTTTACTGATACTACAACCCCTTTAATTTATAAAATTGTTTGATATTTGTACCCTAACTGTTTGTTCCCATGAATTTTGAAGGCCAAAAACCCAGGAAAGACAAGTCTGTTTGAGTAGGTCCCATCTATTGGAAGCCACCTTGTCGCTGGTAGATGGGCCCAAAACAATTTTTATCAAAAATGTGTGCAAAGAGCTTCTAATATTCGTATATTAAGTATAGCAGTAATGCAATTTACATTTATTCATGTTTCCTATGTTTGGATGTGTCTTTGCGCATGGCAGTGTGCTGTTACCTGTAGTCTTTATTTGCTTTTCCATTGGTAGCGTGAACCCTTTATTTTCACATTGTTTGGAGGTGCTGGTCTAACTTTGTTTTTTGTCATGTCCCATGAAGATAGGCATATAAAAATAACGATAATAACGGATCTGTCAATACCAGGAAATGGCTATGCTGTACACAACCTATAATGGCTATGCTGTACACAACCTATAATGAGGTGACGGTTTATGGTGAATAGATTGTAATATCTAAATAGTATCCTTTTAAATTAGGGATGATATTACATTTTAAAATTTTCCAAAGTTACAGCGGTCTAGCTAGGAGTTCGGCACAAAGCGGCAAAACAAATCCAGGATCCCCAACCCAAGAAATGCTTGTTTACAAGTCCATCCTAATCATAGCGGTTATAAGCACCCCAGTGCTTAAATACCAACAGCCAAAGTGCCCCGTAAAACAATGTCAGCAGTGTGCCCCCATAAAAGAGTGCCAGCAGTGTGCCCCCATACTACAGTGCCATCAGTAAAGAAATGGCCCAGAAGCTGATATTCAGCATGACAGGGCGAATTGTGAAAATCTTGAAAAAGAAGAGCCAACACTGGAAATATTGAATCTTTGCATAAACTTCATGTATTAGTCAATAAAAGTTAAAAAAGATTTTTTAAAAATGCTTATAATTGTGCTTCAGTATACCATAGAAACTGAAAAAAGATCTAAAAGCATTGAAGGAGTAAGCTTTGTGAAAAACAAATTTTGTGTCAGTCTCAAAAGCTTTGGCAATGACTGTAGTCCTGTGCACTTTCAAAAAATAGTCTGTAGAGAGGAAATACTGCTCTTCACATAACTTCACATTACTCAAGAAACCAATGTTGTTGATGACAATGTGCATGTGCAGCATACTTCACTGCTATGGGACATCTGAAAATAACAGAGCAAGTAAGCTTGTCTGTTTTCAGAAATCTCACACTATTGAGTGAAGAGCAAGATGCGCCAGAGTAACCAACCCTCCATTCTCCAATATGAGACTTTTAAAAAATAAATAAAATAGCATAGCTATGGCTTGTCTATTTCCAAAAGTCCCATAGTGGTGGATGATGGGTGGCTGCACATTTGCGACTTACTCTTCATTCACTTTGAGGTTCTGGAGATTGGAGTAGACTCCAGAAGGTAACCTGTACCAATCAGACATCTATGACATAGCCTATTGATATGATATAAATGTCCCAGATGGGAATACTTCCTTAACTTGTGCAGACACTGGAGAGGAGCCCTCTGATTTCCTTTTTACTAAACATACTATCGAAAACTGCTCCCTCTGCTCCTTGCTACAAGGAGATGTTAAGGTGCTGAACAGATATGTCTGTGTTAATTGAATGCATGATAACCCTAGAAATGATGGTGGTGGATATGCAGACTTAGAAGGATGCGCGACTCAAAAGTAAAGTATACGACCTTGAAGACAGGCTCAGGAGGAATAATATCTGAAAGGGGTATTGTCAAGGTCCCTCAGATGACTGATGTCAGAAAATCAAGGAGATTGGCTGAGCGTGGAGGAATCTAACAGCCTCCTTGATTTCTCTTGATTCAGTGTTGATAGGGTTAATGACCATTTCCCTTTTCTCAGCTGTTGCTCAGTGGTCATCACTTCTACCCTTTTGACAATGCTGTAGATAGCTTCATTTGGGTTTGGCTGAGCTGGTGTGGGTTTGTCTCTGGTGTTCCTGCTCGTCCGTCTCTACAGTAGTTAAGTGTCGCGTTTGTTTGTGATTGTTATATTCCCTGTTGTTTGTATCTGGGCCTGAGACAGAGACTTCCATTCGCCTATTTGGGGAGAAATAGGTTGTCTCTGGTCCTTAACTTATTCCAGGGCCTTATAGGGAAATCAGGGCCTAGGTATCCTGCATATGAATATTACTACCTTCAAGGTCTATTAATATTGATAGGTAGTCAGGGCCCGGATTAGGGTTGTCTAGGAGGTGACATGTTTCTTCCCTAGTTTCCAGGCCCAGTTACTGTTCCCCTTCCCTCCTGTGTTCAGTGTGGAGTTTCCCCGCACACTGATCGTGACAGGTATCAACTTGAATTTTTAACGTTGGCAAAACTTGAGTCCTCTTTCCTCAAAGTCCTCAAAGCGATGTTGCCAAACTCTACTCTCATTAACCACCTCCGGACCGCCTAACGCAGATTCGCGTTCCGGAGGTGGCAGCCCTGCGCAGAGTCACGCATATATGCGTCATCTCGCGCGAGCCGAGATTTCCTGTGAACGCGCGCACACAGGCGCGCGCGTTTACAGGAACGAAAGGTAAGAGAGTGGATCTCCAGCCTGCCAGTTGCGATCGTTCGCTGGCAGGCTGGAGATGTGTTTTTTTTAACCCCAAACAGGTATATTAGACGCTGTTATGATAACAGCGTCTAATATACCTGCTACCTGGTCCTCTGGTGGTCCCCTTTGTTTGGATCGACCACCAGAGGACACAGGTAGCTCAGTAATATGTTGCACCAAGCACCACTACACTACACCCCCCCCCTGTCACTTATTAACCCCTTATTCACCCTTGATCACCCCTGATCACCCCATATAGACTCCCTGATCACCCCCCTGTCATTGATTACCCCCCTGTCATTGATCAACCCCCTGTCATTGATCACCCCCCTGTAAAGCTCCATTCAGATGTCCGCATGATTTTTACGGATCCACTGATAGATGGATCGGATCCGCAAAACGCATACGGACGTCTGAATGGAGCCTTACAGGGCCGTGATCAATGACTGTGGTGATCACCCCATATAGACTCCCTGATCACCCCCCTGTCATTGATTACCCCCCTGTCATTGATCACCCCCCTGTAAAGCTCCATTCAGATGTCCGCATGATTTTTACGGATCCACTGATAGATGGATCGGATCCGCAAAACGCATACGGACGTCTGAATGGAGCCTTACAGGGCCGTGATCAATGACTGTGGTGATCACCCCATATAGACTCCCTGATCACCCCCCTGTCATTGATTACCCCCCCTGTCATTGATCAACCCCCTGTAAAGCTCCATTCAGATGTCCGCATGATTTTTACGGATCCACTGATAGATGGATCGGATCCGCAAAACACATACAGGCGTCTGAATGGAGCCTTACAGGGGCGTGATCAATGACTGTGGTGATCACCCAATATAGACTCCCTGATCACCCCCCTGTCATTGATTACCCCCCTGTCATTGATCAACCCCCTGTCAGGCTGCATTCAGATGTCCATATGATTTTTACGGATCCACGGATACATGGATCGGATCCGCAAAACACATACGGACATCTGAATGAAGCCTTACAGGGGCGTGATCAATGACTGTGGTGATCACCCCATATAGACTCTCTGATCACCCCCTGTCATTGATCATCCCCCTGTCATTGATCACCCCCTGTCATTGATCACCCCCTGTCATTGATCACCCCTCTGTCATTGATCAACCCCCTGTCATTGATCACCCCCCTGTTAAGGCTCCATTCAGACATTTTTTTGGCCCAAGTTAGCGGAATTATTATTTTTTTTTCTTACAAAGTCTCATATTCCACTAACTTGTGTCAAAAAATAAAATCTCACATGAACTCACCATACCCCTCACGGAATCCAAATGCGTAAAAATTTTTAGACATTTATATTCCAGACTCACGCTTTAGGGCCCCTAGAATGCCAGGGCAGTATAAATACCCCACATGTGACCCCATTTCGGAAAGAAGACACCCCAAGGTATTCCGTGAGGGGCATATTGAGTCCATGAAAGATTGAAATTTTTGTCCCAAGTTAGCGGAAAGGAAGACTTTGTGAGAAAAAAATAAAAAATATCAATTTCCGCTAACTTGTGCCAAAAAAAAATAAATTCTATGAACTCGCCATGCCCCTCATGGAATACCTTGGGGTGTCTTCTTTCCAAAATGGCGTCACATGTGGGGTATTTATACTGCCCTGGCATTCTAGGGGCCCCAAAGCGTGAGAAGAAGTCTGGTATCCAAATGTCTAAAAATGCCCTCCTAAAAGGAATGTGGGCCCCTTTGCGCATCTAGGCTGCAAAAAAGTGTCACACATCTGGTATCGCCGTACTCAGGAGAAGTTGGGGAATGTGTTTTGGGGTGTCATTTTACATATACCCATGCTGGGTGAGAGAAATATCTTGGTCAAATGCCAACTTTGTATAAAAAAATGGTAAAAGTTGTCTTTTGCCAAGATATTTCTCTCACCCAGCATGGGTATATGTAAAATGACACCCCAAAACACATTCCCCAACTTCTCCTGAATACGGCGATACCAGATGTGTGACACTTTTTTGCAGCCTAGGTGGGCAAAGGGGCCCACATTCCAAAGAGCACCTTTAGGATTTCACAGGTCATTTACCTACTTACCACACATTAGGGCCCCTGGAAAATGCCAGGGCAGTATAACTACCCCACAAGTGACCCCATTTTGGAAAGAAGACACCCCAAGGTATTCCGTGAGGGGCATGGCGAGTTCCTAGAATTTTTTATTTTTTGTCACAAGTTAGTGGAAAATTATGATTTTTTTTTTTTTTCTTACAAAGTCTCATATTCCACTAACTTGTGACAAAAAATAAAAACTTTCATGAACTCACTATGCCCATCAGCGAATACCTTGGGGTGTCTTCTTTCCAAAATGGGGTCACTTATGGGGTAGTTATACTGCCCTGGCATTCTAGGGGCCCAAATGTGTGGTAAGGAGTTTGAAATCAAATTCTGTAAAAAATGACCAGTGAAATCCGAAAGGTGCTCTTTGGAATATGGGCCCCTTTGCCCACCTAGGCTGCAAAAAAGTGTCACACATCTGGTATCTCCGTATTCAGGAGAAGTTGGGAAATGTGTTTTGGGGTGTCATTTTACATATACCCATGCTGGGTGAGAGAAATATCTTGGCAAAAGACAACTTTTACCATTTTTTTATACAAAGTTCTCTTTTGACAAGATATTTCTCTCACCCAGCATGGTTATATGTAAAATGACACCCCACAACACATTCCCCAACTTCTCCTGAATACGGAGATACCAGATGTGTGACACTTTTTTGCAGCCTAGGTGGGCAAAGGGGCCCATATTCCAAAGAGCACCTTTCGGATTTCACCAGCCATTTTTTACAGAATTTGATTTCCAACACCTTACCACACATTTGGGCCCCTAGAATGCCAGGGCAGTATAATTACCCCACAAGTGACCCCATTTTGGAAAGAAGACATCCCAAGGTATTCGCTGATGGGCATAGTGAGTTCATGGAAGTTTTTTTTTTTTTTGTCACAAGTTAGTGGAATATGAGACTTTGTAAGAAAAAAAAAAAAATCATCATTTTCCGCTAACTTGTGACAAAAAATAAAAAATTCTATGAACTCACTATGCCCATCAGCGAATACCTTAGGGTGTCTACTTTCCGAAATGGGGTCATTTGTGGGGTGTTTGTACTGTCTGGGCATTGTAGAACCTCAGGAAACATGACAGGTGCTCAGAAAGTCAGAGCTGCTTCAAAAAGTGGAAATTCACATTTTTGTACCATAGTTTGTAAACGCTATAACATTTACCCAAACCATTTTTTTTTTACCCAAACATTTTTTTTAAATCAAAAACATGTAGAACAATAAATTTAGAGCAAAATCTATATATGGATGTCGTTTTTTTTGCAAAATTTTACAACTGAAAGTGAAAAATGTCATTTTTTTGCAAAAAAATCGTTAAATTTCGATTAATAACAAAAAAAGTAAAAATGTCAGCAGCAATGAAATACCACCAAATGAAAGCTGTATTAGTGAGAAGAAATGGAGGTAAAATTCATTTGGGTGGTAAGTTGCATGACCGAGCAATAAACTGTGAAAATAGTGTAGGTCAGAAGTGTAAAAAGTGGCCTGGTCTTTCAGGGTGTTTAAGCACTGGGGGCTGAGGTGGTTAACTTAATCATTGAAGGTTTCTAAGACCAAGCATTTAAACTATTAAATACATAAGATTACTAAGCAGACAAGCATATGAACACTTGATACTCATGACTATAGATGAGGGAACTTTTAAAAATTTCGATTTGGCAGATTCACTGAAGTTCACCAAGAAATTTGATTCATTTCGAATTAATTTGTCACAAATCGGTATAAATCAGTTATACCCAGGCCACTCTGCCAAATCATATTCTTCCCACTTGGTGGCCCAATCTCAGTTTTAAGGCTTGGAAGTTAACCGTTTCCCGACTGATGACAGTAAATTTACATCGGCGGCTGGCACATGCATGGCTGCCGGGTGTCTGCTGTTTTAAAGAGCAGACACCTGACACTAATGTCCATGACCAGTAGTTATGCAGTTTGTGGACTTGTAAACCTCCAGATGCCGTTGTGCATCCGGTCCAGATGTGCTCCAGCAACCCCCAGCCAGGGATCGGTGGAGTTGGAGCATGTATTCAGCAGCTCCTGTCCTCCTGTGTGATGGTATCAAAGATGGTACACAGCATTTAGGAGGGAATACCTTCCTTAAAGCAATAAAATTGAGAGATTCACAACAGGGACGACCATATTCCCATGTGGATCCCTCCATAAGTTCCGGGATCCTTCCCAACTATGAACCTAATGGTATTCTGCTTTTAAAGTTATTAGAATTAAAACCAGATGTCGAACATGGTGGATGGATCAAACATGGCCGCTGGATTATTACAGCAACACTGTCCCTAGCGCATGAGCACTTGCCACATCTCTCTCCGTATGCTCATCTCACAGGACAATGGTGGAGACCGTGGAGGATGAGGATTTTATAGGGCTGTGACATCACAGGGGATGGCTACCTGCTAATTGACTGTCTGCATGGCATTATGGGTGATCTCACGTTCTGGGGCTTCTTACTTTCACTTTGTAACATGTGCAGCTGCCATTTTAGGAAAACCTGATTCCTTACTATTAGAGTTGAGCGAACACCTGGATGTTCGGGTTCGACGAGTTCGGCCGAACTTTCGAAAAATGTTCGGGTTCGGGATCCGAACTCGACCCGAACTTCATCCCGAACCCGAACCCCATAGAAGTCAATGGGGACCCGAACTTTTGGGCACTAAAATGGCTGTAAAACACACCCGGAAAGGGCTAGAGGGCTGCAAAAGGCAGCAAAATGTAGTTAAATCCCCTGCAAACAAATGTAGATAGGGAAATGATGAGTTAACATAAAATAAATAAAAATTAAACAATATTAATTGGAGTGAGGTCCCATAGCACAGAATCAGGCTTCAAGTCACCCACCAATGGAGAAGGTCACTTACTATTATTTTGACCACAGCACCCAGACAAAGGAGAGAGGTCCCACAGCAGAGAACCAGGCATCATATCACCCACCACAGGAGTAGGCCACCATTTAGTTACTTTGACCCCTACACCCAGACGGAGGAGAGAGGTTTCAAAGCAGAGAATCAGGCATTTAGATCACCCACCACAGGAGTAGGCCCCAATTTAATGGGACCCCGGCAACCATGTCAGATGGCACAACCATCAGCTTCATATCAATCAGCACAGGAGAAGGCGACTTTGAAAGACTTTGACCCCTACACCCAGACGGAGGAGAGAGGTTTCACAGCAGAGAATCAGGCATTTAGATCACCCACCACAGGAGTAGGCCCCCATTGAATCAGACCCTGGCAACCATGTCAGATGGCACAACCATCAGCTTTATATCAATCAGCACAGGAGAAGGCGACTTTGAAAGACTTTGACCCCTACACCCAGATGGAGGAGAGAGGTTTCACAGCAGAGAATCAGGCATCATATCAACCACCACAGGAGAAGCCACCATTTAGTTACTTTGACCCCTGCACCCAGGAAGAGGAGAGAGGCACCACAGCACATATTCTGGCATCATATCAGCCACCACAGGAGAAGCCACCATTGAGTTACTTTGACCCCCGCACCCAGGAAGAGGAGAGAGGCACCACAGCACATATTCTGGCATCATATCAGCCACCACAGGAGAAGCCACCATTGAGTTACTTTGACCCCTGCACCCAGGAAGAGGAGAGAGGCCCCACAGCACATATTCTGGCATCATACTAACCACCACAGGAGAAGCCACCATTGAGTTACTTTGACCCCTGCACCCAGGAAGAGGAGAGAGGCCCCACAGCACATATTCTGGCATCATATCAGCCACCACAGGAGAAGCCACCATTGAGTTACTTTGACCCCCGCACCCAGGAAGAGGAGAGAGGCACCACAGCACATATTCTGGCATCATATCAGCCACCACAGGAGAAGCCACCATTTAGTTACTTTGACCCCTTCACCCAAACAGAGGAGAGAGGTACCACATCAGAGAATCAGGCATCATATCAACCACCACAGGAGTAGGCCACAATTTAGTTTATTTGACCCCTGCACCCAGGAAGAGGAGAGAGGCCCCACAGCACATATTCTGGCATCATATCACACACCACAGGAGAAGGCCTCTTTCAGTGATTTAGGCCTTTGGACCCAGACAGAGGAGAGAGGTCAGAGATTAGCTTCATATCCCCCAGCACAGCAGAAGACCGCTTTATTTGACTTAGTCCTCAGCACCCAGACAGAAGACAGAGGTAGCATGGCAGAGGTTATGGCTTCATGTCACCCGTTAGTTTAACCGGCCACTTTCATCTGGTTAGGCCCCGGCGCCCAGACAGAGAAGAGTTTCATTCAACTGTGGGTTTCATAAAATTTGTATCAAATAAAGAAGTGGCCCGTAGCACAACAAGACATGTTTTAGGCAGTTAATAAGGACTACTCTGCACAAGGGAGGGACAGGTCCTGTGGGATCCATGCCTGGTTCATCTTTATGAAGGTCAGCTTGTCCACGTTGGCTGTGGACAGGCGGCTGCGCTTGTCAGTAATGACGCCCCCTGCCGTGCTGAATACGCGTTCAGATAAAACGCTGGCCGCCGGGCAGGAAAGCACCTCCAAGGCATAACATGCTAACTCTGGCCACGTGGACAATTTCGAAACCCAGTAGTTGAATGGGGCCGAACCATCCGTCAGGATGTGGAGGGGTGTGCAGACATACTGTTCAACCATGTTAGTGAAATGCTGCCTCCTGCTAACACGTTCCGTATCAGGTGTCGGTGCAGATAGCTGTGGCGTGGAGACAAAACTTTTCCAAATTTCTGCCATGCTAACCCTGCCCTCAGATGAGCTGGCCGTGACACAGCTGCGTTGGCGACCTCTTGCCACTCCTCTGCCTTCACCTTCCACCTGTTCCCCTGTGACATGTGGGAATGCTCTCAAGAGCGCCTCTATCAGCGTGCGCTTGTACTCGCGCATCTTACGGTCGCGCTCCAGTTCAGGAATTAAAGTGGGCACATTGTCTTTATACCGGGGATCCAGCAGGGTGGCCACCCAGTAGTCTGCATACGTTAAAACGTGGGCAACTCTGCTGTCGTTGCGCAGGCATTGGAGCATATATTCGCTCATGTGGGCCAGGCTACCCATGGGTAAGGACAAGCTGTCCTCTGTGGGAGGCGTATCGTCATCGTCCACCGTATCCCCCCAGCCACGCACCAGTGATGGGCCTGGGCTGCCACCCCGCTGTGAACTTGCGTCATCCTCGTCCCCCTCCACCTCCTCCTCCTCCTCGTCCTCCAGTACAGTGCCTTGGCTGGCGACTTGTGAACCTGTCCTCTGCTGCTTAAACAAACCTCCCTCTGAGCCACTTCGAACAGACTGGCCCGAAAGTGTTAGAAACGAGCCCTTCTCCTCCTCCTCCTCCTCCACCTGGGCCACCTCCTCTAACATCATTGCCCTAAGTGTTTTCTCAAGGAGACATAGAAGTGGTATTGTAACGCTGATAACAGTGTCATCGCCACTGGCCATGTTGGTGGAGTACTCGAAACAGCGCAGCAGGGCACACAGGTCTCGCATGGAGGCCCAATCATTGGTGGTGAAGTGGTGCTGTTCGGCAGTACGACTGACGCGAGCGTGCTGCAGCTGAAACTCCACTATGGCCTGCTGCTGCTCGCACAGTCTCTCCAGCATGTGCAAGGTGGAGTTCCACCGGGTGGGCACGTCGCATATGAGGCGGTGAGCGGGAAGGCCGAAGTTCCGCTGTAGCGCAGACAGGCGAGCAGCGGCAGGATGTGAACGGCGGAAGCGCGCACAGACGGCCCGCACTTTATGCAGCAGCTCTGACATGTTGGGGTAGTGGTGAATGAACCTCTGCACCACCAAGTTCAGCACATGCGCCAGGCAAGGGATGTGCGTCAAACCGGCTAGTCCCAGAGCTGCCACGAGATTTCGCCCATTATCGCATACCACCAGGCCTGGCTTGAGGCCCACCGGCAGAAACCACTCGTCGGTCTGTTGTTCAATACCCCGCCACAACTCCTGTGCGGTGTGGGGCCTGTCCCCCAAACATATGAGTTTCAGAATGGCCTGCTGACGTTTACCCCGGGCTGTGCTGAAGTTGGTGGTGAAGGTGTGTGGCTGACCGGATGAGCTGGTGGAAGCAGTGGAGGAGGAAGCCGAGTAGGAGGAGGAGGCTACAGGAGGCAGAGAATGATGCCCTGCGATCCTAGGGGGCGGAAGGACGTGCGCCAAGGAACTGTCCGCCGGGGGCCCAGCCGCCACTACATTCATCCAGTGTGCAGTTAGTGAGATATAGCGTCCCTGGCCGTGCTTACTGGTCCACGTATCTGTGGTTAGGTGGACCTTGCCACAAATGGCGTTGCGCAGTGCACACTTGATTTTATCGGACACTTGCATGTGCAGGGAAGGCACGGCTGTCTTGGAGAAGTAGTGGCGGCTGGGAACCACATACTGCGGGACAGCCATGGCCATCAGCTGTTTGAAGCTGTCTGTGTCCACCAGCCGGAATGACAGCATTTCAAAGGCCAGCAGTTTAGAAATGCTGGCGTTCAGGCCAAGGGCTCGAGGGTGACTCGGGGGGAATTTGCGCTTCCTCTCTAAGGTTTGAGATATTGAGAGCTGAACGCTGCTGTGTGATATAGTGGAGACGCTAGTTGACGGTGGCGGTGGTGGTGGTGTCGGTGGCACATCCTCTGTTTGCTGCTCGGCAGGTGGCAACATTCCTCTCGAGGCGGAAGCCGAGGCAGCAGCGGTAGAGGGAGCAGGGGGAGCCTCAGCGAGTGCCTGGTTTTTAAGGTGTGTACCCCACTGCAGTTCATGCTTTGCATGTAGATGCCTGGTCATGCAGGTTGTGCTGAGGTTCAGAACGTTAATGCCTCGCCTTAGGCTCTGATGGCAGAGCGTGCAAGTCACTCGGGTCTTGTCGGTAGGACATTGTTTGAAGAAGTGCCATGCCAGGGAACTCTTTGAAGCTGCCTTTGTGGGGCTGGGTCCCTGTTGGCGATGTCCAGTAGCAGGCGAACTCTGAGGGCGGCGGCTCGTCTGCTTTGGCCCCCTGCTCCCTCTTTGGCTTCGCTGTTGTCTCGGTCTCACCACTACCTCTTCCTCTGAACTGTGAAAGTCATCGCCACGACCTTCAGTCCATGTGGGGTCTAAGACCTCATCGTCCTCTGCATCGTCTTCCACCCAGTCTCCCTCCCTGACCTCCTCCTGTTCAGTCTGCACACTGCAAAAAGACGCGGCAGTGGGCACCTGTGTTTCGTCATCATCAGAGAGTCGGTGACTCTGCTGTGATGGTATTCCCATGTCCTCTTCATCTGGAGACATAAGTGGTTGTGCGTCAGTGCATGGTATGTCTTCCTCCACTGGGGAAGGGCTAGGTGGACGCCCCTGGGAAACCCTGGAAGCAGAGTCTTCAAACAGAAGAAGAGACTGCTGCATAACTTGTGGCTCAGACCGTTTCCCTGATATGCTTGGGGGTGATGTGACAGACTGATGGGCTTGGTTTTCAGGTGCCACCTGTGCGCTTTCCGCAGAAGACTGGGTGGAAGACCATGTGGTGAACGTGCTGGAAGCACTGTCGGCCACCCAATCGATTAATGCCTCTACCTGCTCAGGCCTTACCATCCTAAGAGCGTCATTGGGCCCCACGAGATATTGCGGTACATTCTGCCGGCTAGTTGAGGGAGTTCGTTCCCTACTGTGTGCGCCTGGGGCCGAACGGCCACGTCCTCTACCAGCAACAGAGGCTCCACGGACACCACCACGACCGCGTCCTCGTCCCTTAATAGTATTTTTCTTCATTGTTGCGATTCAACTCGCACCACAATGAAATATATTATTTTTTATAAGCAAAATCCCCTCACTGGAATACTTTCAGTCTTTTGACTGTATGGATTACAGATGGAATGACTGTTATATGTGAGTACCGCTTTCTTTGACAGATTCTAGTATGGGTACATATATGTTTTCCCAACCCCAGCACATTAGTTTGCTAATTCCAGATGTATGAAACGCAGGCCTAACTGTATCTAGTATATTGAACGCCAGATAAACTAACTTGGCCTTTTTTAAATAAAAAAAAAATTCCCTCACTGGAATACTTTCAGTCTTTTGACTGTATGGATTACAGATGGAATGACTGTTATATGTGAGTACCGCTTTCTTTGACAGATTCTAGTATGGGTATGTTGAGGAACGGTTGAGACGTGTGCATATATATCCATGCATGCCTGCAAACACGTGCGGGCATGTATGGTATATATATGCATACATTAACCACCGCATCATGGGGTGATGCCCATGGTGATCCCCAGGGGCTCATGGTGGCCCCTGTGGGAAATATGTGGTCCCTGGAAGCTGTGCCCCCTTATAATCCCCCTTATATTAGTATATATATGTGCCCCCTTATATATGTCCCCTGTATGCCCCAGATATATGCGAGGGTGTGTGTATATATAGATATGTGTGTATGTATTTGCACACGTGTCTATGTATATACACTTATGTCAGCATGACAGTATGTGTTTATAGATGAGCCCCCAAGCATCTGTGGATATATATATGCATATATGCAATTCCAACTGTTATCAACAGAGTTGTTTAGCCTGTAGGATAACAGCTGATTAGCATCTAGTCCCCTTTTGTTCAGGCCCAAAGCAATCAGACGCTTTGGCACCATTTGTGAGGGGACCTTCTAATCAGAGAACCTGTTTTTCCACACCTCTGCCCATGGCTAAAACTCCATCCCACTACTCCCAGCATCTTTGGGACGAGGGGGGGGGGGGGACTCTGGGGATTGTAGGCAGGCATACGTCACAGTGACACTATGATGTCACATCCCTGAGGAAGGAGGAGGGGTTGCTTTTGGGATATAAAACCCCGAACCGGCCAGAGGTGGGGTCTCTTGCAACCAGACTAGATTCAGAGATGCAGGGGAGAGAGCAGCTTCATGATGACCACCTGGATAAGGCCTAAGTATACCTGTGTAGCCCCTACCTACCCCTCACATATCACCCCTGGTCCTGTAACCCCTTACCCTTGCCATGTTACTGGACACCCTGATCCCCCAAACCCTTGCTCCACCGTGTAACCCTTTCCCTACCCTGATTAACCCCTGGTGGTAACCCCTGCTCTAACCCTGCCACACACCCCCCCCCCCCTTCCCACTGTACACTTGCAGGATATTCACCCTTGCATTGCTGTACAGTTCTGATATTATCCCCATTGTTAACCCTTTGTGTTTGTGGTCGGTTTACACCCCTGTGAGGCCACCATTAACCCTCGTCGTACCCCGTAGGGACAGTGAATAGGCAGGTGGGGTGGGTTACTGATATTTGTGTGTATGATGTATTATTGTAATGTATAGATAGTATGTGGGGTGGAATTTGGGATTGTGTAGGGTAGTTAGGCTTGTATTGTGTTTATTGTAGTACTGTTTCTGTACTGCGGTGTGTACGTCTATATGTATATATATTCATATCCATTGATCCATGAATATATATAGATATAACGTATTGCTAGACTGATATAATTGTATTGTGTAATAAATATTCCTTATTGTTCATAATGCAGTGTATGGTGTTTTTAGTAGTCGCCGCCGTAGTATAGTGATAGTAAGGCGCTTGCAGCTAGCGTAGTGATTAGTGTAAAGCATAGCGAAAGTATTGTGTTATTATATAAAGGCATAAATGGGCGGAGTTATCACTAGGTGGCTCCTCCCATTTATGAATATTAATTATCGATATTTGCATAAATATTGGTAATTAATATTCCTCCTTTACATTGGCGAGTCAGGCCCACTGCTTAGATTTTGAAATCTGTGTTTGGTTTTGAGGCTATAGTTCGGTTATACTGTCAATTATCAGGCAAGAGAGACGCGGTCAGTGGTCTGAGCGTCTAGGACCTGATAATTCGGACAGGTAACGCGGCTCTACCTCACAGCACCAAACACGGATCAAAATCTTTAGCAGAGAATCTATTGTCTATCTGTGTATTAATATTTTGCTGTTTGCTTTACACGGTCACTGCATCGCTCAAGTGATTGCAAGGGAGAAGAAGACACGTCACTGGAGGAGATCCATCTTCGTGGGAGCGGCGTACAAGTCAGGCTGGTCGGGAAGAGGCGATCCGGGAAAATGGACTTCTTCCAAGCAGCTGCGAGGTACGGCGCCAAGAAGAAGATGGACACTCATCAAACGGTGAGTATGGACTTCCCCACACTGCAACACTTGAGCAAACACAGCACATTTAACCCCATCCTCCCCACTACATACAAGTCAGCAGAAATGCTGTGGTCCGATTTGTTAGCACAGGCTTGTAGTTACGACAAGCTTTGTGTTAACAAACGGACGGTTTTGAACAAGGCCACCAAACGGCTTCGGATGCTGGCCAAACTCGTTCATACGTTTGAGGCTAGCATCTGTAAGCCAAAGGAAGTTGCGCTGGTGTCTCGGTCAACGGAGACAATTCCTCCGGCCATTCACTGCCAGTGCTGTGCCAGTAATTCGGACCAGGTTTCGACATTGCAGGCACAGCTGGCAGAGAATGTGCAGTCTACTGTTGAGCAAGATGCGCAGGTGGCTAGAATAGAGTCACAGTTGGTAGAGCTGCAGAGGCAGAAGGAGGAAATTGAGGCTAAGTTGACTCAGTCTTATACTGAAGTCAATGCCTTCAAGGAGCGGACTGCCTCTACTGACGTGACGGTAGCCAAATTGAAGGCTCAGGTTGCTGTAAGGTCCCAGCTAATGTCTGGCATGCAACAGGTTATCACCAAGTTGGTGCCGGCCCTTTCTTTTTCCGTAAAGCCAGGGTCGGAATCTCCCAAAACGTTGCCCTGTGCAGGGCCACAAGGGGGGAGAGTAGTCTGTGACCGGTCTGATCATCAGGTCAAGCCGGTCCAGACTAACAGAGATTTTTCCCTGACTTTGGGAAAAACAACTGTGGTGAAGAGTGCGTCCCTGAGGATGGAACAATTCAGGAGAAGGGAGCACGGATGCAGTGTAGATGGACCTGGGCCATGCAGAGCAAACATCAGATGTTTTGCATGTGGTGGCCTAGGTCACATAGCGAGACACTGCGAAACAGATGGGAACATAACACACAGGACAGGAAACCAAGTCACGTGTTTCAGGTGTAGGAACAAAGGACACATTGCAAGGAATTGCCCTTGTGCAAGTAATTGCAATGTGTCCAACAGTATCAGCCAGGTAACAAGTTGTGCAGTGGGGTCTAGTCAGCCTGGCCATAACGGGGTTACCTCTCGGCAGCATCACCAGCTGCTGAGGGGTCAGAGTGGCCAGGCTAGGCTAGGCAACATTTGACACCCCTGTACTATTTGTTACACAGTTTGTTCCCTGTGTATGTCCATGTTGTGTGTTTTTGTTATCTGTTTGTACGTTCTTCTTGATGTTGATGGTGGTAGTCCTTGTCTACGGATGTGTTCTACCATGCTGATTTATGTAGTGTTGTAAGTCCCGTCTGCTGTCTTTGTTTCATTCTGTGTCCCCTTGGAGTGGAACAGTGTTATACTGTGGATCGAGAACGTATAGGTTCGCGAGCAGATAATATCACACGGGAAATCCTGCTGGTCGGGAGAAGGCATAAGGACCTTCTCCATGCAGCACACAAAGGATGATGTGATATTATTCTGGGCAACCAGGGTCTCAGATCGATACAGATAGCACTGTTGTGCTCCAGGTTTTCGGTAGGGCTGTGTTGCGCTGGGGACTGGGGCGGACAGACAACATTGGTGTAATGTTGTGCTGCGCACTTAATTCTAGTCCGGTCAGGTAGCACAGCTCTGATAGGGATTGGACGCAGAGTGTTTGGCAGCAGAGTGTGGACTGTGTTCTTGTGTTGTGGGGTCCTGGGGAGCCCGGGCATGCCTATGCCATTGGTTCTGCGGGCCTCCACAAGATGGGATCACAGGGGGAAATCGGCCTGGGTACACACGAGCGGACGGGGATACGGTGCCATCAATAACAAGATGGTGCTTTGTCCACAGAGCTCCAGTTATCCCAACCTAGTAGGGTGGCCATCCTTATCTGTTGGTGCAGAGGGATGTGCAGCAGAG
The DNA here is from genome assembly GCF_905171765.1 of Bufo bufo. Taxonomy (NCBI): domain Eukaryota; kingdom Metazoa; phylum Chordata; class Amphibia; order Anura; family Bufonidae; genus Bufo; species Bufo bufo. Next base: position 176,200,302 of record NC_053395.1, read on the forward strand.
GATGCAATCCTCTGAAGGTACGGTGTTAAGACACCAGTGTTGGGATAACGAGGGGTCCTGTGAGATAAAGGGCAGCTCAATGCCTTTCTCTACCCATGGGTCAAAGGTATTGGTGCTGGAAATTTTCACATTAATTGCACTGTTAGGGGAGAAATTCCCCTGGGAGCACCTGGTATTTTCTTCTGCCATAGGTGTGATTTTATATGGAGCGGAAGAAAAACTCAGGAGATGCCACAGAAGAGACCAGCTATTCCCCCTGACACTGTTGTGAAGCTCCAGAGGATCCCACTGGATTTTGGCAACAAAGCGACCTCTGCCTAGAGGTGTTATAGAAGACTGCCACAATCCAGCGGGAGCATTATTTAGGCTCTGGAGGAAGACTTGGGAGACGTTCGGGTGGAAGAACTTATTCAATTGTTTCACCCAGTGAAACTTCTTCTGGTTCTGGTCATCGTAATCGGAGGGTCAAGGGACTTATTGACCAAATACACCAGAACCAGACAGAACTTTACAGAACTATCCGGAGGAGGAGGCTCAGGACATAACTCAAACATTGTTCCTGTAGCCAAATATTGTAATAAATACACACTTTGTTTCCTATGAGGGTTCGGGACGTATAACTTGTACTACCCTGAAACCCCATAGCACATTGTATTGTACATGTATTGATTGTGTTTGTTGCTCGATGGTGTACCCATGGACACTCTAGGTACAAATGTGTGACAGCCTATATTCGGCTGTACACATTTGCATCCTATAGTCGTTTCCCATTGACACAGGGGTCTGCGACCTACCTGTGTCTTTGGAGGTGTAGAGATATGCCAGGTTGCATGAGTCTCTATGGGTACACATACATATAATGATTTTGGTGGTGTTGGGAGGGATGTGACATGTGTTTTGTGTGAATGGGGATAAGGTTAGGTCACGATAGGGACAGGCATCATTCATTTGCCACCTTGAACCCTGGAACGGTGAGGTTCTTAAGGGAAGGGCTGGAGGTGTAGTGTGGCGGAGGTGTTCTCCGCAGTAGAATTTAGGTACTATGACACCACCGCTTAAGAGTCTGACCTGCCTTGTAAAGACCTATTAATCTGTCCACGGGAGAACCGCACCCATCAAGATGGAAACAGATGTTGGATAGAAGAAAGTTGGGACAAAGACTGTAAGGGTGAACCCGCTCCAGAATTGGGGGGGCGAAGATACCTGAAGATCGGCAGAATTACCGAGAGACTGTGGGGGTGTGGTCACTCCAAAGTGGGGGTGGCCGACACCAAGAGACTGTTATAGAAAGGTAAAGACTGTAAGGGTGAACCCGCTCCAGAATTGGGGGGGCGAAGATACCTGAAGATCGGCAGAATTACCGAGAGACTGTGGGGGTGTGGTCACTCCAAAGTGGGGGTGGCCGACACCAAGAGACTGTTATAGAAAGGTAAAGACTGTAAGGGTGAACCCGCTCCAGAATTGGGGGGGACGAAGATACCTGAAGATCGGCAGAATTACCGAGAGACTGTGGGGGTGTGGTCACTCCAAAGTGGGGGTGGCCGACACTAAGACTGTTAAAGAAAGACCAGCTAACCAAGAGACTGTGAGTGTGTGGTATCCTAAAGATGTCAAGAAGAAGACAGAAGGGCAGGTCGGAGGAAGCTGGATTGGGGATGTCTAAGTACCTAAAGATCAGTGTGCACTACAGTTCTTCCTGAACTTCCACCAAAGATGGGGTTGAAGGGGGGCAAACATATCTCAACCCGTTCCCCCATTATATTGTCGTATTATATTCCGACAACAGGGGGATTGTTGAGGAACGGTTGAGACGTGTGCATATATATCCATGCATGCCTGCAAACACGTGCGGGCATGTATGGTATATATATGCATACATTAACCACCGCATCATGGGGTGATGCCCATGGTGATCCCCAGGGGCTCATGGTGGCCCCTGTGGGAAATATGTGGTCCCTGGAAGCTGTGCCCCCTTATAATCCCCCTTATATTAGTATATATGTGTGCCCCCTTATATATGTCCCCTGTATGCCCCAGATATATGCGAGGGTGTGTGTATATATAGATATGTGTGTATGTATTTGCACACGTGTCTATGTATATACACTTATGTCAGCATGACAGTATGTGTTTATAGATGAGCCCCCAAGCATCTGTGGATATATATATGCATATATGCAATTCCAACTGTTATCAACAGAGTTGTTTAGCCTGTAGGATAACAGCTGATTAGCATCTAGTCCCCTTTTGTTCAGGCCCAAAGCAATCAGACGCTTTGGCACCATTTGTGAGGGGACCTTCTAATCAGAGAACCTGTTTTTCCACACCTCTGCCCATGGCTAAAACTCCATCCCACTACTCCCAGCATCTTTGGGACTAGGGGGGGGGGGGACTCTGGGGATTGTAGGCAGGCATACGTCACAGTGACACTATGATGTCACATCCCTGAGGAAGGAGGAGGGGTTGCTTTTGGGATATAAAACCCCGAACCGGCCAGAGGTGGGGTCTCTTGCAACCAGACTAGATTCAGAGATGCAGGGGAGAGAGCAGCTTCATGATGACCACCTGGATAAGGCCTAAGTATACCTGTGTAGCCCCTACCTACCCCTCACATATCACCCCTGGTCCTGTAACCCCTTACCCTTGCCATGTTACTGGACACCCTGATCCCCCAAACCCTTGCTCCACCGTGTAACCCTTTCCCTACCCTGATTAACCCCTGGTGGTAACCCCTGCTCTAACCCTGCCACACACCCCCCCCCCTTCCCACTGTACACTTGCAGGATATTCACCCTTGCATTGCTGTACAGTTCTGATATTATCCCCATTGTTAACCCTTTGTGTTTGTGGTCGGTTTACACCCCTGTGAGGCCACCATTAACCCTCGTCGTACCCCGTAGGGACAGTGAATAGGCAGGTGGGGTGGGTTACTGATATTTGTGTGTATGATGTATTATTGTAATGTATAGATAGTATGTGGGGTGGAATTTGGGATTGTGTAGGGTAGTTAGGCTTGTATTGTGTTTATTGTAGTACTGTTTCTGTACTGCGGTGTGTACGTCTATATGTATATATATTCATATCCATTGATCCATGAATATATATAGATATAACGTATTGCTAGACTGATATAATTGTATTGTGTAATAAATATTCCTTATTGTTCATAATGCAGTGTATGGTGTTTTTAGTAGTCGCCGCCGTAGTATAGTGATAGTAAGGCGCTTGCAGCTAGCGTAGTGATTAGTGTAAAGCATAGCGAAAGTATTGTGTTATTATATAAAGGCATAAATGGGCGGAGTTATCACTAGGTGGCTCCTCCCATTTATGAATATTAATTATCGATATTTGCATAAATATTGGTAATTAATATTCCTCCTTTACAGGGTACATATATGTTTTCCCAACCCCAGCACATTAGATTGCTAATTCCAGATGTATGAAACGCAGGCCTAACTGTATCTAGTATATTGAACGCCAGATAAACTAACTTGGCCTTTTTTAAATAAAAAAAATTCCCTCACTGGAATACTTTCAGTCTTTTGACTGTATGGATTACAGATGGAATGACTGTTATATGTGAGTACCGCTTTCTTTGACAGATTCTAGTATGGGTACATATATGTTTTCCCAACCCCAGCACATTAGTTTGCTAATTCCAGATGTATGAAACGCAGGCCTAACTGTATCTAGTATATTGAACGCCAGATAAACTAACTTGGCCTTTTTTAAATAAAAAAAATTCCCTCACTGGAATACTTTCAGTCTTTTGACTGTATGGATTACAGATGGAATGACTGTTATATGTGAGTACCGCTTTCTTTGACAGATTCTAGTATGGGTACATATATGTTTTCCCAACCCCAGCACATTAGTTTGCTAATTCCAGATGTATGAAACGCAGGCCTAACTGTATCTAGTATATTGAACGCCAGATAAACTAACTTGGCCTTTTTTAAATAAAAAAAATTCCCTCACTGGAATACTTTCAGTCTTTTGACTGTATGGATTACAGATGGAATGACTGTTATATGTGAGTACCGCTTTCTTTGACAGATTCTAGTATGGGTACATATATGTTTTCCCAACCCCAGCACATTAGTTTGCTAATTCCAGATGTATGAAACGCAGGCCTAACTGTATCTAGCATATTGAACGCCAGATAAACTAACTTGGCCTTTTTTAAATAAAAAAAATTCCCTCACTGGAATACTTTCAGTCTTTTGACTGTATGGATTACAGATGGAATGACTGTTATATGTGAGTACCGCTTTCTTTGACAGATTCTAGTATGGGTACATATATGTTTTCCCAACCCCAGCACATTAGTTTGCTAATTCCAGATGTATGAAACGCAGGCCTAACTGTATCTAGTATATTGAACGCCAGATAAACTAACTTGGCCTTTTTTAAATAAAAAAAAAATTCCCTCACTGGAATACTTTCAGTCTTTTGACTGTATGGATTACAGATGTAATGACTGTTATATGTGAGTACCGCTTTCTTTGACAGATTCTAGTATGGGTACATATATGTTTTCCCAACCCCAGCACATTAGTTTGCTAATTCCAGATGTATGAAACGCAGGCCTAACTGTATCTAGTATATTGAACGCCAGATAAACTAACTTGGCCTTTTTTAAATAAAAAAAATTCCCTCACTGGAATACTTTCAGTCTTTTGACTGTATGGATTACAGATGGAATGACTGTTATATGTGAGTACCGCTTTCTTTGACAGATTCTAGTATGGGTACATATATGTTTTCCCAACCCCAGCACATTAGTTTGCTAATTCCAGATGTATGAAACGCAGGCCTAACTGTATCTAGTATATTGAACGCCAGATAAACTAACTTGGCCTTTTTTAAATAAAAAAAAAATTCCCTCACTGGAATACTTTATGGCTTTTCACTGTATGGATTACAGGTGGACTGGTATTAGTAGGGGTGACACAAGCACACCCAAGTCCCTGATGTAGGATTTCTATGGCACAGACCACTATTACAAGTGATTAATGGACGTTGGGAGAGATTGTGCTGCAGCACTAGTCCCAAGATGGCCGCCGCCTATCAGCCCAGTAACATGTGCCACAAAATGGTCTGCACAACCTTTAAAAAAAATATCCTTGGACTGTGCTGCTAAATCGCTATTGATCTGAATCCCAGGTGTAGATGTCTGACTTGTTTGGAGCTTTGGAATGCACACTGTGGCAGCTTCTGCTGCATCACTACAAGTCGCAAAATGGCGGCCGGCGGTCAGCCCAGGTACATGTGGATGGAAAAATCACTCTGGCCACTCTAAAAATAGCCAATCCCTATCAAAAAAGCAGCTCAGCTGCAGTTGTTCAGATGAATCACAGGTGGAGGAGAGAAATTTGCTTCCAGTTATTCAATTATCCCTGCCTATTCTCGCCCTAGCATCAGCTGCGTCTATCCCTGTTCTATTCACATCGGGAGTGAGCACGTCCCGACGTGCGCACAAGCTTATAAAGAGGCTGAGTCACATGCTGCACTTGGCCAATCACAGCCTTGCCAATAGTAGGCATGGCTGCGATGGCATCTTAGGGCAAGTAGTATGATGCATGTTGATTGGCTGCTTTGCAGCCTTTCAAAATGCGCCAAAATACATGCCGAACGACGAACCCGAACCCGAACTTTTACGAAAAAGTTCGGGTTCGGGTCCGTGTCACGAACACCCCAAAATTCGGTACGGACCCGAACTATGCTCGAACTGTTCGCTCAACACTAGTTACTATGAAATGCAAGGAAATTCGGCTTCGTAGCGAATCAAAGTTTTCCTAAACTTAAGACCGAATTCCACTTCAAATGCTTTGCTTTGCTCAACATTACTCATGACCTTTTGGCATGCATCCATTTTTTCTATGTTGTGTCCTTCACACTATATAAAACAATTAAGGGAGGAAAGAAAGGAAGAACTACACTAATCAGGCAAGTAAAAGTTAAATTTCTAACTAGTGGCGAGTCTGACGATTATTCTAATTAAATCAAGTTGATTGGATTTGCACACTCTAAAGACCACAGACTGGAACAAATGTGGCTCCTGACATCTCCATTGGAATTATGCAGAATTAATAGCCAATTCTGTATATTGTCAGTCACCCAGCTAGCTTGTATCACAGTATTTTCTATATTTTAAGGTTGTTATATCCATGGTAATTTATCTGACTGTGATCTGACTTTTTCCATTGTGCTGTAGCTGTAGTGAAGCAGAAAATATAATCTGTAATGCAGGTTGGCACCATCCGCTCACCATATACTTGCACCATCCTGCGTGGTTTAATTGGCATTCAGTGTGTTGATAAATGAATTGGTTTAATGTGACAATATATTTGACATATGCAGGACTCTCCTGAGGAATACAATTCATTTTTGCATTTCACACGGATACCGACAGACATCCACTTCCAACAGCTGTGCCAAAAGACATAAACTGTGCCAGCATGATGCCACATGACTATCACACACAGTAAAATTTTATTGCATGTACTTCATTTCACTCCATACAAATCCCAAGCTGCAGTTTGCAATCTGTCACCATGTTCGTTCTCTTTCTAATCTTTAGTTATGTTTATAATATTCAAATTCTTATCTCTTTAAATACTGTTACTTCCTTCCTTTAGATATTCTGTAGCAAATACTCAAATTTGAAAACAACTTTCATTTCTTTGATTCTTTTTTAATCAGTTTTTTTTCCTATGAATACGGCAAGAATATTGTATGTAGGAATGGATGTAACGGGGATTATGTATGTAAAATGTTAATTGATAGCAAGACGGATATGCAATTTATGTAAATTTGTAAATAAATAAAGAACAAAAAAAAACAACATTTAAAAGAACCAAATGCTTACTCCACGAACCTCAATTCTATATAAATGGATTATGTTTAATTGTTACATAATTGAATTTTAAGGCAAAGGAAAATGTGGGCAACAGCAAGTGTAAAGAAAATATCATAATGTCTTCTCTGCATAATGTCTGCAAAATAGTTTTTCTAGAATTCTAAAGCCGAGCGCGATGCTCGAGTCTCCTCCCCGCACGTTTTTTGGCTGCTACGCAGCCAATAAATGTGCAGGTAAGTACTGCCCTTCACTGTAATGCCGTAGCCATGTTGGTTACTGGCATTACAGTGATTGGCTGGCCGGAACGCGTCATCGGGTGCTATATAGCACCAGATGACACGTGTTTGGGTCAGTGTTAGTCAGGGAGAGCTGTTCTGAGGAAGGGAAAGATAGTGTAGGGAGAGAAATATTTTTTGGGGAAGTTTAAAAACTTGTCAGAGACCCAAAAGTCCTTTTACCTCTTACCTGTTTACAGCAATGCCGGCGGATTAACCCCTTCTATGCCGCGGTCAGCGCTGACTGCGACATAGAAGTGGTTTGCGGCGGGTGAAGGAGCGCATCGGGTCCCCGCACTGCTGTGGCAGGCACCTGATGTGTGACAAGGCAGCTCGATGCCATGCATAGGCTGTCTAATGCCTTGTACGGCATTGGGACCTGCCTTCTTCGGGGTGCCCAGGAGATCCAGCCTCAGGCTGGTTCTCCTAGGAAACCTGCTAGTGTATTACTCTGTGTAATACACTAACAGCCAATACATTACAATGCAGATGAATTGTAATGCATTGCAGAGTGGATCAGACCCCCAAAAGTTGAAGTCCCATAGTGGGACAGAAATAAAGTTTGAAAAAAAAAAGTAAAAAAAAGTGTTTTCAATAAAAAAAAAAAAAGTTTGAAGTTAAAAAAAAAGGAAAAAACACTGCTTTCCCCTGATAGAAAATATAAAATAAAATAAAAACACACATATTAGGTATCGCCGCGTCTGTAACAACCGGCTCTATAAATATATCACATGATCCACTGCGTCCGATAGACACCATAAAAAAAAAAAAACTGTGTCAAAAAACCTTGCATCACTAAAAGTGCAACACCAAGCGATCAAAAAGGCATATGCCCCCAAAAAGCCTACCAATCAAATCGTCACCAAAAAATAAAAAAAACTACGGAGACACTAAAACATGATTTTTTTTTGTTTCAAAAATGCTTTTATTGTGTTAAATGTAAAAAAAAAAAAAAGTATACATATTAGGTATCGCCGCGTCCATAACAACCTGCTGTATAAAAATACCATATGACCTAACCCCTCAGGTGAACACCATAAAAAAAAAGGTGTCAAAAAATTTACAAATTTTTTTGTCACCTTACATCACAAAAAGTGTAATAGTAAGCGATCAAACAGTCATACGCATCCCAACATTGTACCAATAAAACCGTCATCTCTTCCTGCAAAAATGATACCCTACCTAAGACAATCGCCAGAAAAATAAAAAACTTTGGCTCTCAGACTATGGAGACACTAAAACATGATTTTTTTTGTTTCAAAAATGGTTTTATTGTGTTAAATGTAAAGAAAAGTATACATATTAGGTATCACCGCGTCCGTAACGACCTGCTCTATAAAAATATCACATGATTTAATGTCTCAGGTGAACACCGTAAAAAAAACGAATAAAAATAGTATCAAAAAGCCATTTTGTCACTTTACATCACAAAAAAGTGTAAGCGATCAAACAGTCATACGCACCCCAAAATAAAGCCAATCAAACCGCCATCTCATCCCGCAAAAATGATACTCTACCTAAGAAAATTGCTAAAGAAAAAAAAAAAAACTATGGCTCTCAGACTATGGAAACACTAAAACGAAAAAGATTTTTTTGTTTGTTTCAAAAATATATTATTGTGTAAAACTTAAATAAATAAAAAAAGTATACATATTAGGTAAACACCGTAAATAAAATAAAACTGCGTCACAAAAGTAATTTTTTTGTCACCTTACATCACCAAAAGTGTAATACCAAGCGATCAAAAAGTCATGAGCACCCCAAAATCATTCCAAATCTCATCCTTCAAAAAATATACCCTACCTAAGACAATTGCCCAAAAAATAAAAATAAAACATGGCTTTCAGAATACGGAGACACAAAAAAAATATTTTTATTTCAAAAATGCTTTATTATGTAAAACAAACAAATAAAGTAGTCATATTTGGTATTGTCGCGTCCGCAACAACCTGCTATATAAAAATAGCTCATGATCTAACCTGTCAGATGAATGTTGTAAATAACAAAAAATAAAAACAGTGCCAAAACAGCTATTTTTTTGTTACCTTGCCTCACAAAAAGTGTAATATAGAGCAACCAAAAATCATATGTACCCTAAAATAGTACCAACAAAACTGCCACCTTATCCCGTAGTTTCCAAAATGGGGTCACTTTTCTTGAGTTTCTACTCTAGGGGTGCATCAGGGGTCTTCAAATGTGACATGGCAAGTTAAAATTATCCCAGTGAAATCTGCCCTCCAAAAACCATATTGCATTCCTTTTCTTCTGCGCCCTGCCGTGTGCCCGTACAGCAGTTAACGACCACATATGGGGTGTTTTTGTAAACTACAGAATCAGGGCAATAAATATTGAGTTTTTTTGGCTGTTAACCTTTGCTTTGTTAGCCGAAAATAAATGATTAAAATGGAAAATCTGCCCAAAAAAGTGAAATTCTGAAATTTAATCTCCATATTCCATTAATTCTTGTGGAACGCCTAAAGGGTTAACAACATTTGTAAAATCAGTTTTTAATACCTTAAGGGGTGTAGTTTCTAAAATTGGGTCATTTGGGTGGTTTCTATAATGTAAGCCTCATAAAGTGACTTCAGACCTAAACTGGTCCTTAAAAAGTGGGTTTTGGAAATTTTCAGAATGGCTTGGATAAGTAAAAGCGTTTTAAAGTTATCACCACATAAAGTGACACATGTCAGATTTGCAAAAATCAGTCTGGTCCTTAAGGTGAAAAATGACCCAATCCTTAAGGGGTTAAGGACTATTGTTGAGTATGGCAGCAGCAATATATATTTTTAGCGCAACCTGCATTAAATTGTTAAAACTTTACAGACCCAAAAGTCCTTTTAAGGACTATTGTTGTGTGTGACAGCAGCAATATATATTTTTAGCGCAACCTGCGCTAAATTGCTAAAACTTTACAGACTCAAAAGTCCTTTTAAGGACAATTGTGTGTGGCAGCAATATCTATTTTTAGCGCATCCTGTGCTAAATAGCGTGCAATAGTTAGGCCGCTGCAGACAGCGACATTATCTGCGCTACATTTCCTGTGAAACGTGTGCGCATCCCAAAAATATCAGTGACACCCAGTGTACTTTTTCTGTAGACAGTGTCCACTGCGGACAGTGACATTAGCTGCGCTACATCTCCTGTGTAACGTTTGCACATCCAAAAAATATCAGTGACATCCAGTGTACTTTTTCCGTAGACGGTGTCCGCTGCCGACAGTGACTGGGGTACATCTCCTGTGTAACGTTTCTACATCCCAAATACCTGTGACATTCCCTGTAATTTTATTTTAGCCGCTGGTGACATCAGCGACATTATCTACAGTATTTCTCTTGTGTAACGTTTCCACATCCCAAATACCTGTGACATTTCCTGTAATTTTATATTAGCCACTAGTGACATCAGCGACATTATCTGCGGTATTTCTCCTGTGTAATGTTTCCACATCCAAAATACCTGTGATATTCCCTGTAATTTTAAATTAGCTGCTGCTGACATCAGCGACATTATCTGCGGTATTTCTCCTGTGTGACGTTTCCACACCCAAATACCTTTTTTTAGTTTTTTGCACATACACTTGCAAATCTTATGCTACTGTACGTGTGACATACTTTCAAGCATATATAACATTTAATATGAAGAAGACGAGCAGTAAGGGACAGGGAAGTGGCTGTGATGCTGATGGTGCACGCAGAGGCCGTGGCCCTGGGCGCGTTAAAACTGTGCCTGCTGCCAGAGCACAAGAAAAATAATCATCCATGATACCTAACTTCATGTCCCAGTTTGCAGGGTGGTGCAGGACAACGCTCTCGAAGTCAGACCAGCGCGACCAGGTAGTCGGTTGGATTGCAGCAGATAATGCTTCCAGTCGGTTAAGCACCACCCTGTCTTCCACCAAGTCCAGTCTCAGTAGCCAAGAGTCTGGTCAACACAATCCTCACCCTGATCCTACTTCCTCTCATTATGGAGAGTCTTGCGAAACAAGTGATCCCACACTCGGATATTTCGAGGAGCTCTTTTCAGCGCCATTCCTTCGTTTGGGCCTCTCGACAAGCACACTTGAAGAGGAACATAAGATCTTGTGCCCTGATTCCCAAACTCTTGAGCATCCACAGTCAAAAGAAGATGATGGTGGAGAACAGCAATTAGCGTTTCCAAGGTGGATGATGATGATGAGACACAGTTGCTAATAAGTCAACGGCAATTAGTATCTCAAGAGGTTGATGATGAGGATGAGACACAGTTTTCAATAAGTGAGGTTCTTGTTACAGTAGGTCAACAAGTCAGGAGGATGAGCAGAGTGAGGAAGTGGAGGAGGAGGTGCTGGACAATGAGGTCACTGACCCAACCTGGGAAGGTGACAAGCCGAGCGAGGATAGCAGTACAGAGAAGGAGGGATCCGCAGCACCACAACAGGCTGGAAGAGGCAGTGGGGTGGTAAAAGGGAGAAGGCGGGCCACACCAAACAGGCCCGCAACTGTTCCCCGGAGCACACCCTTGCGGAAATCTCCCTTGCCAAGGGGTAGGTGTTCCGCAGTCTGGCGCTTTTTTTTAGGAAAGTGCGGAAGACAAACAATTGTAATTTGCAACCTGTGCCATACGAAAATGAGCATTGGCGTGAACACTAGCAACCTCACCACCACCATGATCTGCCACATGGCATCAAAGCACCGTAATAGGTGGGCCGAACGCCTGGGTCCACAATCTGTGTCTGCGGGTCACACCACTGCCTCCTCTTTCCCTGTGTTACGTGCTGGCCAATACCCTGTCGAAGGCGCAGGCCCAGATGAATCCAGCCCTGCACCTGGACCTTCGCAAGCACCATCACCGACCACATCCACTTCTGTGTCCCAGCGTAGCGTACAAATGTCCTTACCCCTGGCATTTGAACGCAAGCGTTAATACCCAGCCGCCCACCCACAGGCCATAGCACTAAATGCGCAACTTTACAAATTACTGGCCCTGGAAATGTTGCCATTTAGGCTTGTGGACACTGAGGCCTTCCGCAGCCTGATGTCAGCGGCCGTCCCTTGTTATGCAGTCCCCAGCCGCCACTATTTTTCACGGTGTGCCGTGCCCGCCTTACACCAGCATGTGTCCCGTAACATCACCCGTGCCTTGACCAACGCAGTTACTGCCCTGACACATGGTTAAGTGCTTTCGGCCAGGGACGCTACATTTCCCTGACAGCACACTGGGTGAATGTTGTGGAGGCCAGGAGCGATTCGTACCCTGGGATGGCACAGGTGCTACCGACGCCAAGGATTACGGGCCCTACATCGATCAGGGTTTCCGCCAGCACCTACGTTAGTGGCTCCAACCCCCACTTCTCCTCCTCCGCCGCCTCCTCCACTTCCACCTCAGAATTATCCTCTTGCAGCACCAGTCAGCCATCAGTTGGTAGCTGGAAGCAGTGTAGCACTGCAGTGGCGAAGCATCAACAGGCCGTGCTTAAGCTGATCTGCTTAGGTGACAAACAGCACACCGCCACAGAGCTGTGGCAGGGGATAAGAGACCAGACTGAGCTGTGGCTCTCGCCACTCAACCTAGAACCAGGCATGGATGTGTCTGATAATGGCCGTAACTTGGTGGCGGCTTTGGAGCTCGGGAAGCTCACACACATCCCAGGCCTAACCCACATCTTCAACTTAGTGATTCAGTGGTTTCTCAAAACCTACCCCAATTTGCCTGAGCCACTGGTGAAGGTGCGTCGCATGTGTGCACATTTACGCAAGTCACCGACAGCTTCAGCCGGTCTGTCAACGCTGCAGCAGCGCTTGAAATTGCCAGCTCACCGGCTGTTGTGCAACGTGAGCGCGCGCTCGAACTCGACGTTCCACATGTTGGCCAGGCTTTGTGAGCAGCAGAGGGAAGTAGCGGAATACCAGCTGCAACCTGGTAACGAATTGCATTTTTTCCTAAAATGGCTGCTGCACGTGTTAGGGCATGGAACAGGGCCGGACTGGCCATAGGGCAGACCGGGCAAATGTCCGGTGGGCCGGGCCGCCTCAGGGCTCGAGTCGAGGGCATAGGCGTGCGCACGGGGTGTGTCGGGTGTGCCTGGGCACACCCTAATCACACCCCTGTGCTCCGCCTCCTGCACTGCCACCTGCCAGCCCCGCACTTGTGTCCGACCGGCGACCGCAGAGCTTCAATCATGACACAAAGACACATACTGTAGACAGTGTATCCAGTCCACCCCCACTGCTCCTGTGCTCCGCCTCCGTCACTCACTCCGACGTCACGCGCCTGTGATGTCTTTTGTGCACTGTCTGTGAAAAAGAAAAACTGATGTGAATTGTGAATACTATCTGGAGTCCTGACTGTCCCAGTCCCAGTAAGTTAGTGATAGATTATTAGATAGTAACTAGTACACATACTTTGCACAAGTTTATTTACAAGCTCAATAGCTCACTTACATAAGGAACGGCGGGCTCCGTCTTACAATAGGGACACTGTCAGGGACACTGTTATGGGGGGGGGGGGAGAGATATCTGTGGATGTGGATGATGACACATATATAGCACAAGATGCTTGCGCTGCCATATATGTGTGTCATCCACAGATCCCCCCGGCCACCCATAACAGTGTCATCCACAGATGCCCCCCGCATCTGTGTCAGATTCCACACAGATGCCCCCATAACAGTGCCATCCACAGATATCCCCTTAACAGTCTATTAAGGGGATATCTGTGGATGACACTGTTATGGGGGGGGGGTCTGTGGATGATACTGTTATGTAGGGGATCTGTGGATGATGCACTGTTAATAACAGTGCATCATCCACAGATGCCTCCATAACCGTGTGTCATCCACTGATGCCCATAACAGTGGAGTGTCCTCCACAGATGCCCATAACATTGCGTCATCCACAGATGCCCCCATAACACAGGGGGGCTGATGAGAGGCACTGGGGGGTTGATGAGAGGCACTGGGGGGCTGATGAGAGGCACTGGGGGGCTGATCAGAGGCACTGGGGGGTTGATGAGAGGCACTGGGGGACTGATGAGAGGCACAGGGGGGCTGATTGAGAGGCACTGGGGGCTGCTATGAGGCTACTGGGGGCTTCTATGAGGCATGGGGCTATTATCTGAGGTCTGATTGGGGGTCATTCATATTGGGGTCTGATCGGAGGTCTTATTGGGGTCTTATTAACATTGGGGATCTTATTGGGGCTGTTAGCTGAGGTCTGATTAACATTGGGGGTCTGATTGGTGGTCTGACCTGAGTTGTAATGAAAAATATTTTTTTCTTATTGTCCCCCTCTAAAACCTAGGTGCGTCTTATGGGCCGGTGCGTCTAATAGGGCAAAAAATACAGTACTTGCTTGCTCCAGCCGACCTCCCCTGCCCTTTGCGAACGCCACGCGCTGTGACATCACGCGGAGGCACTTGGGTGAGTTCCCACACTTTTTTTCCCAGGACTTGACCCCTGGTTAGCCTGATTGTGTTCGGCCGGGCACGGCCGCTATTCCCGGAGGATGGGGAGGTTGAGATCCACTGAGGATATTATAAGACTTTTCTGTAGCTTCCTATATTGTTGCAAGGTCTGTATGTTGGTTGTTGCAAAGCTTGTGTGTTGGCTGAAGCCTTCCTATCTTACTGGTAGCTGGCCCTGCCCCTCAATTGTGCTTCCGGTTTTGGCCCCGCCCCTAGACTGCAAGGGGGTGGGGCCTGTTGGGGGTCATGTGATTGGGCTGCTCAGTCAAAAATGCCCGAGCCTATTTTTTGTCCCAGTCTGGCCCTGGCATGGAGCAATGAACTCCCGGAACGAGTGATCACCCACAATGCCATGCATGCAGCCAATCAGCAGCCAGCCAGACCTGTGATGTCACAGCCCTTTAAATAGCCATCTTGGATTCAGCCATTTTCCAGTGTACTTAGTGCAGGGAGAGACATCAGCAGGCTCTAGGGACAGTGCTATGAAAGACTTTAAAACTTTTATTTTGCTGAACAGGGTTCAGTAGGGGAGTTTACAGCCTGGGTAATAGGACCAATCCTATTACACCTTGCTGCACTGACTGCGGATCCAAATTGCCATTTTACAGCTCTGTAATTCCAGCAAACTGTTCTTGTTATTGGGGTACAAGTGCTGTTTCATACAGCTGTTAACAGGGATTATTACAAGGAAATATTTATACGTCTTATTTGCCCTTGTGTGGTGCAGTTATATGTTCTAAAGTATTTTTTGGCTTGTATTAGTGGGAAAAAAGGGCTTATTAGCCGTTGTGTGGTGAAGTGAAAAAATTGCAGCCCTTTTTTGCGTGTATTAGTGGCACAAAAATATATATTATTTGCCGTTTAGCGGTGCAGTTATATGTTCTAAATACCTTTTTGTCATGTATTAGTGGCACAAAAAAAAAGTATTTGCCGTTGTGTAGTGAAGTGAGAAAATTACAGCCCTTTTTGTCATGTATTAGTGGCAAAAAATATATATATTTCACGTTCATCAGTGCAGTTATATGTTCTAAAGCCCTTCTTGGCATGTATTAGTGGCAAACAATATATACAGGTAATACTCTAAAAAAAATTATATTGTGCAAAAGTCAATTTATTTCAGTAATGCAAATGAAAAGAAATTGCATTAATGCAGCTTAAAATTAGAATTTTGTGAAAAGGTTCAATATTCTAGGCTCAAAGTGTCACACTCTAGTCAGCGAATTTATCCATATCCCCTGAGCAAAGGGTACCTCAAAATTGTGACTTTGGGGTTTTATAAACTGTAAGCCATAATCATCCAAAGTATAACAAATAAAGGCTTGAAATATCTCGCTTTGCATATAATGAGTCTATCTCATATGTTAGTTTCACCTTTTAAAGGGAACCTGTCACCGGGATTTTGTGTATAGAGCTGAGGACATGGGTTGCTAGATGGCCGCTAGCACATCGGCAATACCCAGTCCCCATAGCTCTGTGTGCTTTTATTGTGTAAAAAACCCCGATTTGATACATATGCAAATGAACCTGAGATGAGTCCTGTCCCTGAGATGAGTCCTGTATCAAATAGTTTTTTTTACACAATAAAAGCACACAGAGCTATGGGGACTGGGTATTGCGGATGTGCTAGCGGCCATCTAGCAACCCATGTCCTCAGCTCTACACTGCGTGCAGAATTATTAGGCAAATGAGTATTTTGACCACATCATCCTCTTTATGCATGTTGTCTTACTCCAAGCTGTATAGGCTCGAAAGCCTACTACCAATTAAACATATTAGGTGATGTGCATCTCTGTAATGAGAAGGGGTGTGGTCTGATGACATCAACACCCTATATTAGGTGTGCATAATTATTAGGCAACTTCCTTTCCTTTGGCAAAATGGGTCAAAAGAAGGACTTGACAGGCTCAGAAAAGCTGATATCTTGCAGAGGGATGCAGCACTCTTAAAATTGCAAAGCTTCTGAAGCGTGATCATCGAACAATCAAGCGTTTCATTCAAAATAGTCAACAGGGTCGCAAGAAGCGTGTGGAAAAACCAAGGCGCAAAATAACTGCCCATGAACTGAGAAAAGTCAAGCGTGCAGCTGCCAAGATGCCACTTGCCACCAGTTTGGCCATATTTCAGAGCTGCAACATCACTGGAGTGCCAAAAAGCACAAGGTGTGCAATACTCAGAGACATGGCCAAGGTAAGAAAGGCTGAAAGACGACCAGCACTGAACAAGACACACAAGCTGAAACGTCAAGACTGGGGCAAGAAATATCTCAAGACTGATTTTTCTAAGGTTTTATGGACTGATGAAATGAGAGTAAGTCTTGATGGGCCAGATGGATGGGCCCGTGGCTGGATTGGTAAAGGGCAGAGAGCTCCAGTCCGACTCAGACGCCAGCAAGGTGGAGGTGGAGTAATGTTTTGGGCTGGTATCATCAAAGATGAGCTTGTGGGGCCTTTTCGGGTTGAGGATGGAGTCAAGCTCAACTCCCAGTCCTACTGCCAGTTTCTGGAAGACACCTTCTTCAAGCAGTGGTACAGGAAGAAGTCTGCATCCTTCAAGAAAAACATGATTTTCATGCAGGACAATGCTCCATCACACGCGTCCAAGTACTCCACAGCGTGGCTGGCAAGAAAGGGTATACAAGAAGAAAATCTAATGACATGGCCTCCTTGTTCACCTGATCTGAACCCCATTGAGAACCTGTGGTCCATCATCAAATGTGAGATTTACAAGGAGGGAAAACAGTACACCTCTCTGAACAGTGTCTGGGAGGCTGTGGTTGCTGCTGCACGCAATGTTGATGGTGAACAGATCAAAACACTGACAGAATCCATGGATGGCAGGCTTTTGAGTGTCCTTGCAAAGAAAGGTGGCTATATTGGTCACTGATTTGTTTTTGTTTTGTTTTTGAATGTCAGAAATGTATATTTGTGAATGTTGAGATGTTATATTGGTTTCACTGGTAAAAACAAATAATTGAAATGGGTATATATTTGTTTTTTGTTAAGTTGCCTAATAATTATGCACATTAATAGTCACCTGCACACACAGATATCCCCCTAAAATAGCTAAAACTAAAAACAAACTAAAAATGACTTCCAAAAATATTCAGCTTTGATATTAATGAGTTTTTTGGGTTCATTGAGAACATGGTTGTTGTTCAATAATAAAATTAATCCTCAAAAATACAACTTGCCTAATAATTCTGCACTCCCTGTATACACAAAATCCCGGTGACAGGTTCCCTTTAAGTTTCATTACTGAAATAAATGAACTTTGCGCGATATTTAAATTTTTCTAGTTTCACCTGTATATTTGCCGCTCAGCGGTGCAGTTATATGTTCTAAAGCCTTTTGTGGCATGTATAAGTGGAAAAAAAATAAGGGCCTATTTGCCGTTCAGAGGTGCAGTTATATGTTTTAAAGCCCTTTTTGGCGTGTATTAGTGGGGAAAAAAGGGCTTATTAGCCTTTGTGTGGTGAAGTGAGAAAATTACAGACTTTTTTGGGGTGTTTTAATTTCCTATTTATTTATTTATTTGATCTAACAGTATATCAGACAGAGAAGTGCCAGGCCTAGCACAGGGTAGTGGCAGAGGCCTAAATGTTTCTGGCACAGGTCGCAGCAGAGTAAGGGGGCGTGGAAGCAGGAGTCGCAGCGAGAGGCCTAAGCTCTCCGTGGCATCTAGCGGTCGTGTCTTGACCAGCAACCCAGTGGGTCTTGAATGGTTGACTCGGTCATCCACTTCATCCCAAGTGACATCAGACACCCCCAGCCAAGAGTCGATGGGTTCGTCAGACACAACCCTTAGTTGGCATGGCCCGGGAGCAGACCCTGTGCCCTCACCTGTCCTCAACCTGCCTCTGTCCTTTTCTGTTCCCTCAGCCAGATAAGTATTATATGCTGTGGGCTCAGCTCCACTATACAGCGAGGACGAGCTACTAGAGGACATTCAGCAGCTACTGGCCAGCCAAGATGTGGAGGAGACATCCGCTACTTCCTCCAGTAGGCGGGCAAGTAGTGATGAGGAGAGTGTCGTGGGAGCTGGTGTTGGGAGCGGTCAGACTCCTGACCCAGAGACGGTTGAGGAGGAGATCAGTGAAGTGCAGACAGTACTCCGGGCGAATTAGGGGCTTCATCATCATTGGGAGAAGAGGGTGGCAGCTTGCCTGTGAGGCAGTGGCAGAGCCATCAAGTTGCAAGCGTGGCCGGGAGTCAGCAGGGTGGCAGCAGTGGGAGGTCAGGAGCCAAACATTCCCGGGGTAGACCACACGCTTCGCAGGAGCCTACCTGCCCGGAAACTAGTGGTGCAGGGGTTCACGGAAGCAGCGGCAATAGCAGTCAGTCAGTGCAGAGTATTGGGAGTAAAATCACCTACTCGGCGGTGTGGCAGTTTTTTGTTAAGCCGCCGGAGGAGGTGAACATGGTCATTTGTAGAATCTGTGGGCAGAAGGTGAAGTGTGGCCAGGCTGCCAATGTTGGCACCACGGCCCTGCATCACCATAAAGTGGCCTGGAAGAAACATGACTCCGATGTGGTGGTCCAGCCTGCCGCAGCAACCACTGCATCACCCAGTGGCACGCACCTGATTTCAGGCAGTCAAGGCTCCACCACTTCAGCAGAAGGGAGCTGTCTGTCCTTCCCATCATCTGCTGGTCCTGATGCTCCTGCTCATCCTCCTTGTCAGTCATTCCATCATCAATCAATCACCGAAGCGATTACCAAGAGACAACAGTATGTGTTCACTCATCCAACGGCGCAGAAGTTGAATGTGCTCCTGGCCAAGTTGCTGGTGCTGCAGTCCCCCCCTTTCCAAGTGGTGGAATCTGCACCTTTCAGAGAACTGATGGTTTGTGCCGAGCCGAGGTGGAGAGTCCCAAGCAGTAATTTCTTTACCAAAAAGGCAGTATCAGCCCTGCACACGTATGTAGAACAGAAAGTGGGCCAGTCCTTGAGCCTGTCGGTGTCTGCCAAAGTGCAAGGCAGCACCAACTTGTGGAGCTGTAACTACGATCAGGGACAATACATGTCCTTCACGGCCCACTGGGTGAATGTGGTTCCTGCACAGCCACACAAGCAACTTGGCCAGGTGACGCCACTTCCGCCTCCACGTTCTCACACCGTTGGTCCTGCGACAATGTCCGCCTCTGCTTCCTCATCCTCCACCGCGTCCTCAGCCTCCACTGCAGGGACAATTCGCTGTGCCCCTCCAGCATACCACATGAGCAGGGCACTGCGTTGTCACGCTGTTCTGCACCTCGTTTGCCTGGGCAAACGGAGTCACACAGAGGAGGAACTGCTCCATGTCCTTCATCAAGAAATCGAATCCTGGCTTTCTCCGCGATAACTCCAAATCGGATCCATGGTGACCCACAACGGGAAGAACATGGTGTCAGCGCTGCATCAAGGAGGGCTGAGCCATGCGCCCTGCATGGCACATGTGTTCAATCTGGTTGTCAAGCGGTTTCTGAAGTCTTCCACCCATCTGCAAGACAGGGGCAGGAAACTTTGCATGCACTTCAGCCCCTCATACACTGCAAAGCACACCCTCCTTGAGCTGCAGCAGCAGAACAGCATCCCCCAACAAGTTTCCACCCATTGGAATTCTACCCTCCATATGTTGGACCAACTACACGAACAGAGAAAGGCCATAAACGATTTCTTGATGATCCAAGCGGACAGGAGTACTCCCCTGTATAACTTCGATGTCAGCCAGTGGCAGCTCATGCGTGACATCTGCCATTTGCTCAGGCCCTTTGAGGAGGCCACGTTATTTGTCTGTCGCCAGGACTACTGGATGAACAACGTCATTCCACTGCTTCATGTCCTGGAACAGATGCTGGTAAATCTGGCTGGTCAGGGCACTGGAGACATGGCGCCTAGATCTCATGGCCATGTGAGCCCTGTGAGGGCTGAACTGGAGGAGGAGGAGGACATTGGAGCACAAGCAATGTGTAGCGAAATGGGTTGTTTTTCTTCACAGGTGACAGGAAAGGATGAGCAGGAGCAGCCAGAGGAGATACAGGGCGATGAGTAAGATGAAGCAGAGGATCCAGACACACCGTGGCAGTATGCAGTGGAGATGGAGGCAGGGAGTCCCTCAGAGTCACTTGCACAAATGGCCCGATGCATGCTTACTTGCTTGTTTAGTGACAGCCGAATTGTCTATATTCAGGAGAGGGATGACTTCAGGCTCTCCACCTTGTTGGACCCTCGCTACCAGTCCAAAATGGGGGCCTTTTTTTACACTAACTGAGAGGGAGGACAAACTGAACTACTATAGAGACATCCTATGTAGTCAGTTGGCTGCTGCCTATCTGCGCCATCGTCCATCCTCTTGCAGATCGGACTGGGGGGCCCTCTGCGCTCACGTTACTCTGCCATGGCTGCTGTGGCAGGGTGGGGAGGAAGAAGAAGTTACAGCTCCATCAGCAGCAACTTGAGTCTAGATTCGCTGATGAGCAGCTTTCTTCACTCGCCTAGTGAAGAAAATACTCACCAGCAACAGCAGCTAGACCTGGAGCAGGACCTGAACCAGCAGGGGGTGGCATACTTGGACAGCACCCTGCCACCCCACATTGAAGATCCACTGGACTACTGGGCAACCAAACTTAATTTGTGGCCGCAACTGGCAGAGTTTGCCCTGCCCTGCCAGAAGTGTGGCATCAGAGCGGGTGTTTAGTGCGGCAGGGGACATAGTGACCAGAAGAAGAACTCGCCTCTCCACCCAAAATGTGGATCAGCATGGATCAGCCAGGATTTCCACCCACCTGATGCATCAGACTAGATCATCCATGGTGCCACACCAACTCTTTGACAAAAGAGAATGCTTTCTTCAGGCTACCTGCCTCAGCTACTATTCTGATGCTGCCACCTGCCTGATGCCACACATCTGATGCCAAGTGCTCCTTCTTTCACCCACCATCTTCACCTGGTACTGGTATTGCCACCCACCTCCTTACTCTGTCACTGGGTCACTCTGTGGTCTCCTGATGCTGCTGACACCTCCACACTATGTCACCTTGCAACTCTGTGGTCTCCTGATGCTGCTGCCACCTCCACTCTGTCACCTTGCCACTTTGTTGTCTCCTGATGCTGCTGCCACCTCCACACTATGTCACCTTGCCACTCCGTGGCTCCTGATGCTGCCACCTCCACACTCTCATTGTGCCACTCTGTGGCCTCCTGATGCTGCTGCCACCTCCACACTGTCATTGTGCCACTCTGTGGTCTCCTCATGCTGCTGCCACCTCCACACTGTCATTGTGCCACTCTGTGGCCTCCTCCCGATGCTGCCGCTGCTGCCGATACCTCCAAGCTCTATCATTGTGCCACTCTGCGTCCTCCTGATGCTGCTGCCACCTCCACACTGTCATTGTGCCACCCTGTGACCTCCTCCTGATGCTGCTGTTGCCGCCACCTCCACACTGTCATTGTGCCACTCTGTGGCCTTCTCCAGATGCTGCTGCCACCTCCAGACTCTGACATTGGGCCACTCTGTGGTCTCTTCATGCTGCTTCCACCTCACCACTATGTCATAGGGCCACTCTGTGGACTTCTCATGCTTTTCCCACCCTCTCCGCTTCATGACTGGGCCACTATTTTGCCTTTTGGCCTGGCTGACATCATCATTTATTGGACCTTTCTTCTGATCTGTCAGAAGGAAGGAAAAAATGAGAAGCACAACGATCCTGTATATGCAACAGCTGTAAGGCCTGCATGACATGGTAACCTACAGTACAGACCAAAAGTTTGGACACACCTTCTCATTCAAAGAGTTTTCTTTATTTTCATGACTATGAAGGTATCAAAACTATGAATTAACACATGTTGAATTATATACATAACAAACAAGTGTGAAACGATGAATTTATGACACTTTGATAGAGAATAAGCACACGATATTGTGCTAAATTAGTTTATAGAAGATTTTATTGTACATATTACTACTATTCTATTTTTATCCATTTATTTTAATATTTATTTATTCTAATATGTACAGTACAGACCAAAAGTTTGGACACACCTTCTCATTCAAAGAGTTTTCTTTATTTTCATGACTATGAAAATTGTAGATTCACACTGAAGGCATCAAAACTATGAATTAACACATGTGGAATTATATACATAACAAACAAGTGTGAAACAACTGAAAATATGTCATATTCTAGTCATATTCTTCAAAGTAGCCACCTTTTGCTTTGATTACTGCTTTGCACACTCTTGGCATTCTCTTGATGAGCTTCAAGAGGTAGTCCCCTGAAATGCTCTTCCAACAGTCTTGAAGGAGTTCCCAGAGATGCTTAGCACTTGTTGGCCCTTTTGCCTTCACTCTGCGGTCCAGCTCACCCCAAACCATCTCGAATAGGTTCAGGTCCGGTGACTGTGGAGGCCAGGTCATCTGGCGCAGCACCCCATCACTCTCCTTCATGGTCAAATAGCCCTTACTTTCAAAGTTTTCCCAATTTTTCGGCTGACTGACTGACCTTCATTTCTTGAAGTATTTATATATCGTTTTTCTTTACTTAGCTGCTTTTTTCTTGCCATAATACAAATTCTAACAGTCTATTCAGTAGGACTATCAGCTGGTGGATACACAGCTGATTTCTCCTCAACGCAACTGATGGTCCCAACCCCATTTATAAGGCAAGAAATCCCACTTATTAAACCTGACAGGGCACACCTGTGAAGTGAAAACCATTTCAGGGGACTACCTCTTGAAGCTTATCAAGAGAATGCCAAGAGTGTGCAAAGCAGTAATCAAAGCAAAAGGTGGCTACTTTGAAGAACCTAGAATATGACATATTGTTTTGTTGTTTCACACTTGTTTGTTATGTATATAATTCCACATGTGTTAATTCATAGTTTTAATGCCTTCAGTGTGAATCTACAATTTTCATAGTCATGAAAATAAAGAAAACCCTTTGAATGAGAAGGTGTGTCCAAACTTTTGGTCTGTACTGTATTTTGCATCAGAATTGGCTTATGATTTGGTAGCCGAAAGGAGGAATGGGTACAAAACACAGAAGACATGCAAATATTCAGTTCACGTGTCATCTCTGTTTTGGATCCACTCCTGTTTTTTTTGGCTTTAGCAATACTGATGGATTACTGACCAAATGCTGGCCGAGTGAAGGTGTATGCTCAACAGATAGGATCTGTTTTTTGTGGGTTATTGTTCTGACGGATCAGAGAATGGGGAAAATTAATCAGTGACATCAGCACAAACTTACTGCTGACACCCTCTCCACTCTGTCAGGGGGGGCTCTACTTGTATAAGAGTTTAATAGAACAGGTTCTGTAGACATCTATGTGGAATCAGCTGCCAACGGTGTAAAAGGAGTGCGCTTCTTCTTGACGCTAACATTGACCTGTAAGGCTGAGTTCACACTTCAGTTATTTGGCTAGTTTTGGCCCTGTAACTTCCCAAATAAGTGAAGTGTGCAGTGATTCTAAGAGTGACGCCTGTCATCTGCATGTCATACTGACTCACAGTATTGTTTCACTACCACAGCAGACTCTCTATGCGTGTTACTGCAAGGCACAGTGTTCTACACCACTATAAAAGCTTTCTGCAGCCAGGAACTAGCCTTTTTTAACACAATTCGCCACAAATAAATTCAGATCAAGCGGAATAAATTTGAAAAATTCGGCGAACCAGCCGAATCGAATTTTTGAGAAATCTGCTCATCTCTACTCATAAACTCCCCCTAGTGGTGGCTTAAAGGGGTATTCCCATCACAGACAATGGAGGCGTATCGCTCGAATATGCCACCATTGTCTGATAAGTGTGGGTTCCACCTTTGGGGCCCGCACCTACGTCGAATACGGAGCGGGGTGAGCGGTGGCTGGAGGGCCCTAGATTTCCAGCCACTACCAAGCGCTCTTCTAAATTTTTTATTTGGTTTTTAATTTTCCATGTTACTAACTATATTTTAAAAAATTGTTAATAACCCTGCAATTTTTACACTGGCCACTAGGTCTAATAATAGGTCGCGATTTCCTGTTCAGTACAGGTAACTGTTCAGTAGTTATTATTATCAACACAGGCAGAATTACAATGAAAAGTAACACCTCTATATAGATAACACAGGATCCACCGTTCAGAATGGGTGATATCACATCTTATCTGCTCCTCCTGACCTCTGTGCACAGGTCACAGAGTATGCCTTCTTTCCGTTTTGTCTATGGTCCATGAAGATGCTTTCAAAGGAAAAGAAATCTTGACATAGATTAGGCCTAATGGTCTGTGTGAAAACTGCAGGAATTTAGGATTTAAAAAAAAAATGCAGATAGTGACATGGAAAATTAAAAAAAACATACCAAAAATGTAAAAAAAATAATAATTTTCTGATGACACAGTTCCTTTTAGACCACTGTTGAGTGATGGTCAGAGGAAACCTGAATCTAGCTATGAAATTGTATATTTGAAACATCTCTGCTACTACTATGAATCAATTCTTTTGTGGCATAAAATTATAACAAGCAAAAAAAAATCTTGAAACAAAAAATTACATCTTCATTGTATTTATGACTTGAAAGACATGACAAATTTCTGCTGTTCTTGATGGTGCCCCTTGATTTTAAAGGTAATCAGTGTCTCCTTGATGTGTCTCAGAGATCTTCTTGGATATGTCAGAGGTCACTTTGTGCTGCTGTCAGGATGTCAATCTAACCAGACTCTGCTTTTCTTTCCACATTTAACTTAGTGGCATGTCTCCTAAAAGGTCACAAAGAGGACCTTCAAGAACAAAGTGAGAGTATTCGTGTGGGCGGGGGTGAGGGAACGTGTCCTCATAATGACACTTTAACAGATATTTCTCTTTTCTGGTGTCTTTCTAAAGCAATGACAAGAAGCAAACAATACATTTTCTTAAATGTAGAATATTTCAAAATAGCTTAATACAATTTAGTCCAATTTCAACGAAAAGGATACGTTTACTAATTTAAATGTATGTATTGTGTATGTATACCCCTTATCATATGTACAGTGTCATGGAATGTAACGATAAATGTATTAATATTCTTTGTGTAAATTGAAGGCAAGATACAGATACAGGAATTTAGATTGTGAGCCCCAGTGGCGCAGTGAGTAATGACGATCTCTGTGCTGCGCTGCAAGTGCTTTATAAATGACGCCATCTACATCATATATTTTTATACAGGGTGGTTCAGAGGTTAGTAATTGTAGGTACTATCTTAGTAAACATGAGAGGTTTATGGGTTAATTATAATATCTTTATGGAGTCAGAGGGATGGTTATTTATTATTACTTTATATTCCTAAGGTGGGTGAGAGTGTTACGGTGGTGGCCCATGTCCACAGCTGCTCCACTATCCAGTGGGTTGTGGGAGTCACTCCATTCACCCTGTTGGCTAGTGTTCAGTAAACTTCTCTGGTACTGCTAGAGTTAATATTTCCCTCTTTCCCTGTCCAGCTGCTGACTATGACTTGTCACTATGTGCATAATTTTAGTTAAATTTTTGTTTGTTTTATAATTTTGTCTTTGCTTTTTGTTGTATGTACCGTTCCATCTCTAGGCAACAGTATACAGTTGGATAAATGATGGCATGTACAATGTGGTGTAGAGCTGCTGGGTCAAGGAAATGAAGCATCAATCAAGACTCCATTTTCTCTCAGCAAATGCCTTTCAGCTTCCCTTATCACCCCCTCTGGTCATAGAAGCAGTCAGCTAATGAATCAGAAAAAAAGCTGGTTACCAGATGTCCTGGACTATTAACACGCGCGCGCTGTATCCTGCATTGGTATTCTCAAAGCAATTGATGTGTCACATGTACTGGTAAACATGAATTGTTCTCATCAAGATTGTACAACATTCCTTTGTCCTTTCTAATAGAAATAAAGTACAAAGACTCCTATGTTGTGAGAGGACCTTATTTTGGATCGTAGACGGAAAAAACTAACCTAAGATTTACCAGTTAGTATGTCATCTGGGGCAAAGCCACCTGGGACTACTTAAAGTCTCCTGAGATACTTTACTAAAATGCATTCATTATATAACATAATTATATTTATAAGGAACCTGGCACCATGAAAATGCAGTTTTATCTGCAGGCAGCGTGGTATGGAGCTGGAGGAGCAGAGCTGATTGATATATAGTTTTTCGATTCAGTAAGGTTGTATTTTAATAATTTAAACTTCTGCTCTTTCTGGTCTTAGGAGTCATGTGGGCGGTCCTATTCAATGATTAGCAACTTCCCCTACTGCACAGTCATACAGGGATATCGGTCACTCACTGAGTAGGCCCACCCACATGACTCAGATTATATTTACATTTATTAATTGTCACAAATAAGAAAGAAGCACATCAATGGTGCCTATATGGACATACTGTATTAATTGGGACAATAGGCACATTTACTGTAGGCTAGTTGATGTTCAAAAGAATTTGCACACACAGAATTTTGTGCACTAATGTGCAACATTTTAAGATTTTCCACCACTCACAGGACTTAAAAGAGTGGACAGAGCTTGGAAGAGTACGCGGTAGATATTTCCTATAATTTACACAAGAAAACTGGCGAAAATTATCACAAAAATCTACACCAGCCCATAGCTAGCAAAGAGATCTCATATGCGGCAAACAGCAAGAGTCCTGTACCTTTTAATAGATTTAGCGCATCCTTCTCCAAAGGGCCTCTTATTAGGGCTGGAATTTAAAATGCCAGTCTTAGGAAATAGGCCCCAATGTCCTCAAAAATAAGATTACCAACACTCAATGGAATATTTTTATCAGTATTAAATGGTGGAGAAGACCAATATTTTTACATAGAAAACAAAAAAAAAGGCAATAAAAAGAATAAAAAAAGAAGTCTAAATGACTAAAATAGGAAGGCAGTGAAAAAGCACTAAATAGCTATAAGAAAAAAAAAATTATGTAAAAACACATACAAGCAACAAGGCTGAAGACAAAAAGGTTTATTGCCTAAGGCCTCTTTCACACTTGCGTTGTCCGGATCCGTCGTGCACTCCATTTGCCGGAGGTGCCCGCCGGATCCGGAAAAACGCAAGTGAACTGAAAGCATTTGAAGACGGATCCGTCTTCAAAATGCGTTCAGTGTTACTATGGCAGCCAGGACGCTATTAAAGTCCTGGTTGCCATAGTAGTAGTGGGGAGCGGGGGAGCAGTATACTTACCGTCCGTGCGGCTCCCGGGGTGCTCCAGAATGACGTCAGGGCGCCCCATGCGCATGGATGACGTGATCCATGCGATCACGTCATCCATGCGCGTGGGGCCCCCTGACGTCACTCTGAAGCACCCCGGGAGCCGCACGGACGGTAAGTATACTGCTCTCCCGCTCCCCACTACACTTTACCATGGCAAACAGGACTTTAGCGTCCTGGCAGCCATGGTAACCATTCAGAAAAAGCTAAACATCGGATCCGGTAATGCGCCGAAACGACGTTTAGCTTAAGGCCGGATCCGTATTAATGCCTTTCAATGGGCATTAATTCCGGATCCGGCCTTGCGGCAAGTGTTTATGATTTTTGTCCGGAGCAAAAAGCGCAGCATGCTGCGGTATTTTCTCCGGCCAAAAAACGTTCCGGTCCTGAACTGAAGACATCCTGATGCATCCTGAACGGAGTTCTCTCCATTCAGAATGCATGGGGATAATCCTGATCAGGATTCTTCCGGCATAGAGCCCCGACGACGGAACTCTATGCAGGAAAAGAACAACGCAAGTGTGAAAGAGCCCTTAATCACTTATTTAATATTTTAAAATAATTTTGATGTTATTTTTAATTTTCCATGTCACTTTTTATATTTAAACTAAAACAAAAAATCCTGCAGTTTTTGCACTGCCCACTATGTCTAATAATTAGCACCACTTCTTGGTCTATACAGATCACTTTACTGCAGTTAACTCATTCTAATCCTGCATGTAATGATATCACCTCTGTGGATAGATAAGACAGGATCCACCATTCACAATAGGTGATTGTCAGAGCGTATCTATTTTTTCCTTGTACAATGGCCTCTGCACAGGTCACAGAACATGCCTAGAAGACTCTCCCATAGAAGTCAATGAGGTCCCCTCCTGACCATTGTGTCTATGGACCATGGGGCTGTCGTAAAGAAATTTTCTTAATACTTTCTAAGTACTGTTAAGAAAAGCTCAGGCAAGATGGCTGCCCCCCATAATAATGTTCAGAACTTGGAATAAAAAAAATCTACAATCATAAAATAAAAAGAGATTAAAGTAAATGTGTCACCAAAATTTTTATCTGCCAGTTAAAACCAGATAGCAACACATCTTTTTTTCTAATCTTTTTTTATTTGCTGATTGCATCTTTTTTATGGGGGTGGCCATCTTGCCTGAGTTGTTTTTAACAGTATTTAGAAAGTATTAAGAAAATTGATTTACAGCAGCCCCCTGGTCCATAGACACAATGGCCAGGAGGGGACCTCATTGACTTCTATGGGAGAGTTTTCTGTTGTGAATGGTGGATGGTGGATCCTGTCTTATCTGCCATTTTATTCCTGCCTGTAATGATATCACCTCTGTGTATAGATAAGCAGGTAACTGCAGTAAAGTGATCTGTACAGACCAAGAAGTGGATCCTATTATTAGGCTTAGTGACCAGTGTGAAAACTGCAGGATTGTATTTTTTTTATTTTTTATATAGATATTGACATGAAAAATGAAAAGAACTTAACAAAAATTCTTTAAAAATATGTTAAATATAAAAACATGATTTAAACAATAGGTCATTTTTTGATGACACATTTCCTTTAAGGTCACTCTACGTGTTTCGGTCAAGGTATACTACAGTCTACCAACAACACCAAGCAAACCGTTTCTACATTAGTGCAACCGCAGACTTAAATGGATGAAAGATATTTGGGTTATTTTGTTCTTAGAGAAGAATTCTTTCATTGCTTCCGCTTTGAACTGTTGGTGTAGCTGTCTGCTGTGACTCTCTTAAGGAATCCGGATATGAAAGCCTTTTAAAAGCTTTATATATTTTACGCGTTTCAGCCCTTTTCAAGGGCACGGAGTGGTCCCTCTACATAATAAGTGATTTCTAGATTTTTGCAGTTCATGTAAGGAAGAATACGCTTTGTGGTTTACTAGGATGTAACGGGGAAAGGGAAAAGACATTCACACATCTCAAACTGTTACTCTTTGCAGGTGCGCTTGATGTTAATTTCCAAAAGTTGTCAAGTGTTGGCAAATCGCATGCATAAATTACATAGTAAGTAGAAAATACTGCCGGAACAAATTATTTCACAGGTGGAAAAAATAATAACTGCCACGGTTAGCCAAGCTCATTATAGACTGACAAGCGATAACCCCAGATCCCTGGTCAACGGTCGGTGGCATCTGTGAAAGTTCTGCAATTAATATTTTATTTCTGGATATGGTGTCAGCTGCACAATAGCACACAAGTGCCCCGTTCTGTTCAGCCTGGCTACACTGCAGGTTTGATCTGATGTTCAGTAAGCAAACACATCCTGACATTTAAAAAAAAAAAAAAACGCCACTCAGTTTGTGGTTATCATCTTCATTTGGAGGAATACCTTGACCAAAGAGTTTGCAGTAACTTTAACCCCTTCAAGACCAGGCCATTTTTCGCTTTCTCATTTTCCTTTTTTCCACCCCACCTTTCAACAGCCAGGGGCTTGTTTGTTTTTGTTTTTTTGTGTGGGACAATCTGTATCTAGGTATGAACGAACCGGAACTTTACAGGTTCACGTTCGGCGTTTGGGCAGTGGAGGAATCCCGTTATGGATTCTGTTATAACGGAATGCAAAACGGAAGCCTTTAAGAGGCATTTCATTTTGATCCGTCATAATAGAAGTCTATGGCCAAGCATAACGGATCCTACATAATGGAAACCAGAAGGATTCATTATGCTTGGCCATAGACTTCTGTTATGACGGATCGAGACGGAATGCCTCTTAAAGGCTTCCGTTTTGCATTCCGTTATAACGGAATCCATAACGGGATTCCTCCACTACACGAATGCCGAACACAAACCAGTAAAGTTTGGGTTTGCTCATCCCTATCTGTATCTTTTTATAGCACAATTCAATTTACCATATCTTATATTAAAATTGGGTAATTCTTTGTGGGGTGAAATTGGAAATAAAAACCCAATTCCACTAGTGTTTATTTTGGTTTTCTGTTTACGGCATTTACTGTGCTCTAAAAATACCAGATTTATTTAGTGCTTATTTAGAGGTCAAACTTCAAAGCCAAAACCATATCCAGTTGCAATGTCAAAAACAAGCCGAGTCAGAATCATGATAATCGAAGGAACAGAGATGAAAAAGCTGAAGAATAGTCCCTAAACAGTCTGAGGTCAGACACAGTAGGCAGAGCAATCTGGTAAACAAGCTACAGGAGGTAGAAACACAAGCATACTCACTACACGCACAAAAAACTAACATACGTGGACCAGGTAGCATGCACTGGCAAAAAGCCGTCCCAGAGCAGGATTTAAATAAAGCACAAATCTCACTTATTGCCTTTCAAGCCAAACCTCCTTCTGTTCTTCTGCTTCAGAAAAGGTGAACTTTTTTTGCAGATCCATTGTAAGGCTGGTTTCACACGGGCGTTGCGGGAAAAGGTGCGGGTGCGTTGCGGGAACATGCGCGTTTTTTTCCGCGCGAGTGCAAAACATTGTAATGCGTTTTGCACTCGTGTGAGAAAAATCGCGCATGTTTGGCACCCAAACCCGAACTTCTTCACAGAAGTTCGGGCTTGGGATCGGTGTTCTGTAGATTGTATTATTTCCCCTTATAACATGGTTATAAGGGAAAATAATAGCATTCTGAATACAGAATGCATAGTAAACTAGCGCTGGAAGGGTTAAAAAAAATATAAAATTTTTAACTCACCTTAATCCACTTGTTCGCGCAGCTGGCATCTCTTCTGTCTTTAACTGTGAGCAATAGGACCTTTGATGATGTCACTGCGTTCATCACATGGTCCATTACATGATCCATCACCATGGTGATGGATCATGTGATGAGCGTAGTGACATCATCAAAGGTCTTATTGCTCACAGTTAAAGACAGAAGAGATGCCGGCTGCGCGAACAAGTGGATTAAGGTGAGTTAAATTTTTTATTTTTTTTTAACCCCTCCAGCCCTATTTTACTTAGCATTCTGTATTCAGAATGCTATTATTTTCCCTTATAACCATGTTATAAGGGAAAATAATAATGATTGGGTCCCCATCCCGATCGTCACCTAGCAACCGTGCGTGAAAATCGCACCGCATCCGCACTTGCTTGCGGATGCTTGCGATTTTCACGCAACCCCGTTCACTTCTATGGGGCCTGCGTTGCGTGCAAAACGCAGAATATAGAGCATGCTGCGATTTTCACGCAACGCACAAGTGATGAATGGGTCATGATTCAGTGCGGGTGCAATGCGTTCACCTCACGCATCGCATCCGCGCGGAATACTCGCCCATGTGAAAGGGACCTAACAATCCCCTTTTCTTGTCCGCAAAAGGACAAGAATAGGACATGTTCTCTCTTTTTTGCAGGACTATGGAATGGACATACGGATGCGGACAGCATTTTTTGCAGACCTATTGAAATGAATGGGTCCGCATCCGACCCGTGAAAAATACAGTCATGTGAATGGGGCTTGAAAGAGAACCTGTTTAGCTGAACATGGAGAGAACTGTCAATCACTAATGCCATCGCTCTTCCCCATAACAACTTGTTTTTTCCCTGCAGCAGATCGTGTTTACACAGTACGATCTGCTGTCGGGAAACGAGGGTTTTTGTGTTCGCACAAACGATCCAATTACCTGATGAACAAACATTTCACTTGTTCATCGGGTAATTGGCGGTTCATTTACACTGCCCGAACATCGTTAACAAGCATTACTATGAACCCTCATTAGCAATAATCTATATGATTCTTGGCCCGTGTAAAGGACCCTTAAGAGTAGCTGAGTAGATTATTGCTTTTTCTGGTAATAGTAGAGATATCTACAGAGCAGAGAAATTCAAATAGTTTCAGTAAAGGGAATGTGTCATCAGAAAATGACCTATTATTTAAATCACCTATTAATTTTTAACATATTTTTAAAGAATATGAAATCCTGCAGTTTTCCCACTGGCCACTAAGCCAAATAATAGATGCCACTTCTTGGTTTGTACAGATCACTTTACTGCCGTTACATATTATTCTAAACCTGCTTGTCATGATAAGGATATATCGCCTCTGTGCATAGATAACACAAAATCCAGCATTCACAATAGCAGACAGTCGAATCTTATCTATTCTTTTCTTGTACAATGACCTCTGCACAGATCACAGAACATGCCTAAAAAGCACCATAGAAGTCAATGAGGTCCCCTCCTGACCATTGTGTCTATATTGCCCATGGGGCTGCCGTAAAACAATTTTTTAATGCTGTGTAAATGCTTTTAAGAACAGCTCAGACAAGATGGCTGCCCCCATAATCATGTTTAAAAAAATCTACAATCAGAAAATAACAAATTACATAAAAAAGAATATGTGTCACTATGTGGTTTCAACTGGCAAATAGCATTTTTGTCGACTCATTTACTTTAACCTGGGTCTGCAATCAAGTAAAGATCTAAGTTGAGCACCAACAGTAAGGTCGTTGTCTTGTACAAATATTTATTATTACTTGTTAGTTTGAAAACTAGACTACACCACAAATTTGATTAAGGCCCCAGGACCCCAGACTTGCCACTTGCCAACTTGCCACAACGTATTTTATAAAAAAAATATATCAAAATGCATGAAAACGGTGTGTGAGTCCATCTTCAAGTGTCTACATATGGCATTTGGCAATGTCATGTGCACGAAACCTAAAGTGAAATATATTGGCGGAAGATTTTCAAGACTGACATTCCAATACACAAGTCCTGACCCCCTTGCACTTGAGTAAGATGGACCTAATTTATTCAGAAGCAGATACCTCTTTGAAAATTAGTTGCATTTTGAGCCAGAACCTCAAGTCTACACCAGCTAGGGACTGTTATAAATTTGATCCATAACTTAAATATTTTTTTAGCAAAAGCTATAATAAATCCAGTAGGCCTTGGGGAGCCCCAACCCCTCCAGCTAAGCTCCTGCCCCTTTCTTTCCTCTTCTGAAAAGTATTGAGAAGCTGAAAAAGCAGCAAATTATGGCTAAAATATGGCATGCACAATAATTAGTGACTTTTTAAAGCCACAATAGTATTATAAAAGCTTTGATAAATGTCCCGCACTGAGGTGCATTTTTATGGATATTCAAAAGTTGCAAATAGGTAATAGGTAAAGATTGAGACTTTAGTCGCATGTCAATGTTTTGATCAGTGGCTGTCATACAAAATCAGGATGGGATCCTCCACCAAGAAAAGGTGCAATGGAAATATTTGCACAGGTTATATGTTTTGGCCCCGTTCCTGGTTTTGGATAGCAAACACTAATGCAAAATAAGTAGTCATAGGTGATGAACAGATGAGACTATTCCCCATGTAACCTCAGCTTACTAATACGCAGGATAGGGGTTTAAGCTTCATTGCTGTCAAATAATTTTGTCTAATTCCAAAAGACTCTTTAAATTTGATGTGCGTTTTATGATTTATTCAACAATGATGGACAAATCTGCAGAGACATAAATCATTGGAGAGTTCATTAATTATGCAAATGAGTTGCAATTAACAAATGTGCTTAGTGGATGGTATTTGCATGATAATAAACTTCACATTTAATAAGATACCTTATTACATTTTAAAACTAAATGCCCATGTGAATAATTTGCAGCACATTGTGGACAATTTGCTTTGACATTAAATTTAATGACATCGATGTCCCCAATCTGTTATTAAAATAAAATTTGATTAATATACAGCCTTTATACTTTTGACATGTACACATGTAGTAAACAAAACCTCTTTACATCTAGAAATAAAATATGGTCCTTTTATTCTTGTACATTCTTCACATGGTGATTTGGACTGAGGAAAGGAAAAGCTCTTTGTTTAAGGGCTCATGCAAACGAACGTATTTTCTTTTCGCGTCCCTTCTGTTTTTTTTGTGGACTCTATGCGCCAGGCCGGCGTAAGCACCCGGCACACCCGGGCAAGTGCCAGGGCCCTCTTCTCCTGGGGGGCCCACTGTGCCCGCTCACTCCTGCAGCTATGTGCTGCTCTTCATTAAACTGCCTGTTCTGAATTCTAGGGCAGCTTTCCCCAGCAATACAGACAATTTTCGCCATGTGCACTGCTGGGGTGGGCGCCCCCAGGACTCAGAACAGGGTAGATGGAGTTTCCTACCGGGCTAAAGGACCTTTCTGGTGTCATCTGCCCATGTGGCCAGTGGGGGTGGGTCCGGAGGAGCAGAGAGCTGAGTTCCTGTACAGAGAAGAGCAAGGCTGGAATATGGTGAGGCCTAGCTATGTGTCC
Organism: Bufo bufo; assembly: GCF_905171765.1. Lineage (NCBI taxonomy): Eukaryota > Metazoa > Chordata > Amphibia > Anura > Bufonidae > Bufo > Bufo bufo. The sequence continues at coordinate 176,235,283 of NC_053395.1, forward strand.
CTGTCCCTGTGTGTGTGTGTGTGTGTGTGTATGTGTGTCTGTCTGTCTGTCCCTGTGTGTGTGTCTAAGGCATTGCTTAGACTCCATACCACAGTCTAGCCAGTGCCTAATGGGTTATAGTTTAGACCACCTTCTGGTACATGTTAATTCCTTTTTAAACCCCAGTCCATGTCCCCTCAGTACTGGGAATCAGTGGGAGTCATATTAGAAGGTAACAAAAGGTTGGAGCATAACTAAAGGTGGAATTCCCTTTTAATGTCCCCTAAAGGTGGCCACACACATTAGATAGAAGTTGGTTGACAATCTCACCATCGCACAGGTATCTGTCCCTGTGTGTATGTGTGTCTGTCCCTGTGTATGTCTGTCCGTGTGTGTCTGTCGCTGAGTTTGTCCATGTGTGTCTGTCCCTGTGTGTATGTGTGTTCCTGTTTGTGTGTGTCCCTGTATGTGTGTGTGTGTCTGTCCCTGTGTGTGTGTGTCTGTCCCTGTGTGTATGTGTGTTCCTGTGTGTGTCTGTCCCTGTGTTTGTGTCTGTCCCTGTGTGTGTATGTCTGTGTGTGTGTCTTTTCCTGTGTGTGTCCCTGTGTGTGTATGTCCATGTGTGTGTGTCCCTGTGTGTATGTGTGTTCTTGTTTCTGTGTGTGTGTCTGTGTGTGTCCCAGTGTGTGTCCGTCCCTGAGTGTGTGTCTGTCCCTGTGTATATGTGTGTTCCTGTATGTGTGTGTCTGTCCCTGTGTTAGTGTCTGTCCATGTGTGTGTCTGTCCGTGCGTGTGTGTCTGTCCGTGCGTGTGTGTCTGTCCCTGTATGTATGTGTGTTCCTGTGTGTGTGTGTCCCCGTCCCTGTGTGTGTGTGTCCCTGTGTGTGTGTGTCTGTCCCTGTGTGTATGTGTGTTCCTGTGTGTGTATAACTGTCCCTATGTGTATTTGACCGCCCCTGTGTGTGTGTCTGTCCCTGTGTGCGTATCTGTCCCTGTGGGTATTTGACCGTCCCAGTGTGTGTGTCCTTGTGTGTATGTGTCTGTCCCTATGTGTGTGTCTCTCCCTGTGTGTGTCTCTCCCTGTGTGTGTCACCATCACCATGCCCACGGTGTTCCTATGCCTTAACACAGCTGCATCAGGATGTTCTGTGTGGGGCAAGAAGAAGAAGATGGAAGAGGAGGCAGCGCCGCCAGCATGGAGTCCGTGGGAGAGGCACAGGAAGGCACACTAAGGACGTAGGTAACAATACCACATGATCTACACTAGTGTTATCTGTGGTTTTACATAGGACTGCAGGTGACACTACAACATTATCAGCACTAGTGTTATCTGTGGTTTTACATAGGACTGCAGGTAACACTAACACATTATTAGCACTAGTGTCATCTGTGGTTTTACATAGGACTGCATGTAACACTACCACATTATTAGCACTAGTGTCATCTGTGGTTTTACATAGGACTGCAGGTAGCACTACCACATTATCATCACTAGTGTTATCTGTGGTTTTACATAGGACTGCAGGTAGCACTAACACATTATCAGCACTAGTGTCATCTGTAGTTTTACATAGGACTGCAGGTAACACTAACACATTATTAGCACTAGTGTCATCTGTGGTTTTACATAGGACTGCAGGTAACACTACTACATTTACTGTACTCAGATAACCATGACTGTGTTATCTGTGCTGTTACATAGGACTGCAGGTGATATCTACTATATTATCTGTTATCACTATGTAAGGGGGTCCACTGAGACTTGAGGCCCGGTGCAGTGTCTCTACTCTAATACACCGGGCCTCGCAACTGTTAAGTACATTCAATCCGATCCATATCTTAATGTATACCGCACTGTTCTGTACTTACTATAGTACCGTATGTATAGCATTAAGACGGCGCAGACCGGCAGCTCCCTCGGTCATGCGCCGCCTGCCGCAGCTCCCTCCTCATGCGCCGCCTGCCCCGCCTGCCTGTTCATTCATAAAGTGAGATAAGCAGGCAGGCGGCGCATGAGGAAGGAGCTGCGGCAGACGGGGCAGGCGGAGCATGACCGAGGGAGCTGCCGGTCTGCGCTGTCTTAATGCTATACATACGGTACTACAGTAAGTACAGAACAGTGCGGTATACATTAAGATATGGATCGGATTGAATGTACTTAACAGCTGCGGCGCCCAGTGTATTAGAGTAGAATCACTGCACCGGGCCCCGCCATGAGTGTCTCCGCCTCCTCCCTCCACACTGATGCATCTGATGGGGGATCTGTAGATGACACTTATGGGGATCTGTGGATGACATAAGTGTCATCCACAGAGCCCCTATCAGTGTAATCCACAGATCCCCCATCAGTGTAATCCACAGATCCCCCATCAGTGTAATCCACAGATCCCCCATCAGTGTAATCCACAGATCCCCCATCAGTGTAATCCACAGATCCCCCATCAGTGTAATCCACAGATCCCTCAAAACAGTGCGGCATCCACAGACCACCATTAGTTCAAAACCTACCAAAAGCACACCTTTTGGTTCAAAATATTTTAAGCAGAGTTCAAGCATGTTAAGGCACGGGGAGTGCACCCCCGATTGTCACTGCAGATGTAGTAATCAGCTTTAGAACTGACAGGGCATTAGTCATTTTTTACTTAGTTTTGCTCGCATGTTCTTACATTTAGGAAAGCATTTTAATCAATGGTAGTAAAAGTTAAGTCTTATTATCTGGGACAAGTGTGGTAATTAGCCTAAGCAGGCTTTATTTTAGGATTAAACTTTGAGATATATATTTTTTTACATCGCCATATTCTGACCCCCATAACTTTTTCATAGTTATATCTACTGAGCTGTGTAAGAGACGCATTTTTTTGTGGGACAATCTGTAGTTTTTATTGATACCATTTTGGAGTGTGTATGACTTTTTGATTACATTTTATTAAATTTTTTTGGGTAAGAGAAGCGATAAAAAAATGGCAAATTGGCCAATTTGACCCTTTATATTTTTATATTTTAATAGTACGGGAGTTTTAGGTCACAGTGATACAGAGTTTTAGGTCACAGTGATGCCCATGATGTTTATATTTTCTGTTATTTATGTATTTTTTTCCATGAAAAGGGTGGTGATTTAAACTTTTATACTTTTATATATTTTTAACAGTTCCTTTTATTTAGATTTTGAACCTCTTTTTTTAGTATTTGAGCCTACAAAATCCATTTTTTTTTTATTCTGAACAATCATGGATTTTTTTACATCCAATTTAATTCTGAACAATTTAGATCCAATCTAATTGTTCAGAATTGCTCATTTCTTATGTTTGCCTGCCACCTGCTGGCCAAAATAAGAATTGCAGCTTCAATACCCTTGGTCTCTTTAGCAAGACCTAATGTATTGAATTCATAGTCCCTCTATTTTGCTGTTTATTGCGACTTCTAGACCTTGGAACCTAGACCTTGGAACCCCATGATCAAACATTAATAGACCATCAATATTTAAGTCTCATGAAACCCTTTACCTGTCACATGGCTAAAATATCAGTCACCTAAAGTCCAATCTTCCTATTATTCCCATGTATTAATGTTATGGTATATTGTTTGGATATGCCACAATTACATTATGGATCTAACCTCTCAGTAGGAATACAACCTCTCGGACGTTTATGAAAGAAGTGAGAAGCCTTTGGCTTATTTCTTGCAAAGTAATTCTACTGGCTATCCACTGTGTAGAAGACTACAATACAGCCCCAGCTTTGTTGTAGTTCTCAGTACAGAAGGTAGCTGGAGGCATTGCTAAGTAGGGAAGATTTGTGAAGAAAGGGCAAGTCCTAATTAGAGCTGCTCCTTATTCTCAGGATTGGTTAGGGACCCAGCAACCCCACCAATCCGTTAGGGCAGTGATGGCGAACCTTTTAGAGATCGAGTGCCCAAACTGCAACCCAAAGCCCACTTATTTATTGCAAAGTGCCAACACAGCAATTTAACCTGAATACTGAAAAATACAAGTTAAGCTGTGGGGGCATGGCTTAACACAGGCCCCAGTACAATGAATCCCCCCGTTGGTGCCCCCAGTATTAAAAATTTTCAATTAGTGCCCCCCAGTATTAATAATATCACAGTAGTGGCCCCAAGTATTAATAAGGCTCCCATTAGTGGCCCCCCTATTAATAAGGACCACATTCGGGGCCGCCCAGTATTAATAATGCCCCATTAGTGGCCTCCAATATTAAAAAGGCCCCCATTAGTGGCCTACAGTATTAATAGGCCCCCCATTAGTGGCCCCCAGTGTTAATAATGGCCAAGTAGTGACCCCCAGTATTAATAAGGCCCCCAATAGTGGCCCCCAGTATTAATAATACCCCATTAGTGGCCCCAAGTATTAATAAGGCCCCCATTAATGGCCCCCAGTAAAATTAATGCCCCCATTAGTGCCCCCTAGTATTTTTCTTACATTAGTGGCTCCCAGTATTAATAATGCCCCCATTAGATGCCAACGGTATTATTAATGCCCCCTTCCCCACTCTTCTTGTGCAAAAATAAAAATTAAAAAAATAAAACTCACCTCATACATTTGATTGTGCCTCAGTAAACATTCGCTGCTCACTGGATGCTCAGGACAAGACCTGCGCTCCAGCGTGATGATGTTTTGCAGGTCTTCCTGCTTCCAGTCAATGCTGCAAAACGTCATCAGGCTGGAGCGCAGGTCCTGTCCTGCACATCCAGTGAGCACCAAGTGTTTCCCGCAGAGCGATCAAATGAATAAGGCGAGTTTTATTTATTTATTTTTTAACACAAGCAGAAGAGGGGACAAAGGCTGTACTGATGAGCACTCCACAATGGAAGCACTCATTAGTAATAGTCCACAGGTGGCAACCTTACGCATGGCCCACACAGAGCCGCATGCCCACAGAGAGGGCTCTGAGTGTCCCCTCTGGCATACGTGCCATAGGTTCACCACGACTGGGTTAGGGCATGGCATAACCTGCTGTTACTGTAGTGGAAAAACCTATATAAAGTGGATCTGTCATCAGTTTATTCTGCCCTATGTAAGGATGACTGCTTTGCTCTCCTATTAGCCAAAAGGAGATTTCAAAGAATACACTGGACACAAGGATAATGAGTACAGAGTATTAGAGTATTTATGACCGGAGCTTTTCCCCACATTTCCCCTTCTGCTGCCTCCAATTTTAGCGTTGATTGCCAGCTGACATTCAGACATTCATGTAGCTGCATATACAGCAGTAGTGCAGACTATTAATCATTTTTAGGAGAGTGGGGGGGTGGACTCTTCCCTCACGACCTCACTGTGCTCATGAAGTATGAAGTATGATGCATCTGGTATAATATTTGACTTAAATAGCTAAATGGCAAAACATTTTTGTTCTGCTGCCAGATCAGAATTTTTTAAAATAATGTTGTAATAGAATTCTTGTTTTTGGTATTCTTTGAAAGCAGCCAGCAATGTAAACCACAGTTTTCTTTTTTACTTGGTTGACTACATCCCATGCCATGTAAATGTATACTATTGATATACCGTACACCCTGTATTTATTATATGTATGAAATGCAGTAAACTTGTTACCAATGTCCTTTTTTGTAGCAAATGATACATCAAAAAACACTATTAGGGCTCATTCATATGACCATATGAATGGGTCTGCATCCGTTCTGAAATTTTGCAGAACAGGTGCGGACCCATTCATTTCAATGGGGCTGCAAAAGATGCAAACAGCACACCGTGTGCTGTCCGCATCCGTTGTTCCATTCCACAGAACCGCAAAAAACATAGAGCATCTCCTATACTTGTCCGCAATTGCGGACAAGGATAGGCATTTCTATCCTAGTGCCGGCCATGTACGTTCCATAAATTGCAGAACGCATATGGGCCAGTATCCATGTTTTGTGGATCCGCAAAGGTAGTGTGAATGAGCTCTTAATGTCAAGATCTTTGCATTTTCCTGGACTCTAGAAAATCTCCAATGCTGCCAAAGTTGCCAGCACTAATGACCAGAACTGATGCACAAGAGAAATATCACAAACTTACTTCTTTTAATAAGGTTTTGAACCTATTTTTATTCTGTAAATAATTATCCACTTCACTCTGATGGGTTTTACTCATGGTGGAGTCACTAGGTAGAGGACTAGGGACTGGTCATCATATATAAGTGCTAGTAATAGGTATTTGTATTTGGCAGACACAGACTATTATTAGAGAAGCAATGTCCAGAACATGAGGAAATGAAGTGATAATAGATTCTGATTCATCCTTAGTAGATTATGTAAAGTGAAGTGACCACCCAAACTGCTCACAAAATAGCAAGTACACAGTGTATAGTAATAAAAAATCATTATATTATAGAATAGTTTTTTTTTCTGGTTCTATAAATTACATCACTTTATTTATAGGGTGTTTTAACTCTATTTTTGCTACACTGGGCTCCATATCTCCTGCTTACCTATACACAATCACCATCAGGGCAATACTGGCCCGTTACATGGTCAGCCTCATTAGTATTCACTTCAATGCAGTGAATAATAATGAAGCTGAGTGGCCCTTTCCTTTGGTGTGGTCTTCAGGAGGGCTGCCATAATCCCTCATGAACCTCAGACCTTCTGCATGGCAGGCAGCACCTTTACCCCTACACTATAGAACTACTCTGTTGTAAGGATAGGATTTTCTGTGCCTAAAAAGCTACTAAATATTATTATTGTTTTAGTCACCAGCATTGTTCAATAATCTGTTGGAGTTGTATATCAATAAATCTGGTCATTAATTCCTTTTTAGCTCTGGTTACTTGTTCCTTGACATATTGTTACTCGGTTTGTTTATTACTAGTTTTGTCAATTGCCACAAATGTTCCATATGCAGTTGATTCTACATCTTCCTACCAGAGACTTATGAAATAATTTTAATGACAAAAGTTATGGCAGAAAAATGAAACTTTTTTTTTTTTAAACGTTTCCTTCATGGTAAAAGAAAATCTGGAAACTAAAAGTAAATGTTATATAAAAAGAAAAGAAAAAACAATAACGAAGCAAAAACCATTAAAATAAATGCCTTTTTCTAATATGCTTACTATTAAATATCACAAAATATTAATATATAAATGTCACAAAGTGTGGCTGGCATTTCAGCTTTAAAAACACTGTTTAGAGATGTTGATGTTAATAACTTTTGTAAAATACTGAGAGAATTTTGTGCAATATTCATTTAAAAAAATAACTGTCTCTTAAGTGTCACCCTCTAAGTAGCATTCTTAAGGAGAATCTGAATTCAGAGTCTACTGAGCGCTCACAAAGGCTACCTGTATGATGCAATGGTGTCTCAACCTGTCTCTTCTCTCCTTGTATGTGACAGGGAATATTTTATAGAGACAACGTGTTCATTTTTATTATTTTTTTTTGCTACAAAGCACCAACCCGCGTTTCCACTCAGACAAACATACCAAAATCTTGGTTTGACATGGGTGCTTTGCTCTCTTTGCACAATCTCACCTGGCAAGTACAACCTTCTGCCCCTCCCTGCTTCCATCTAAGGCCTAGTTCACACGACCGTATGGCTTTTATTGTTTTTTGCGGTCCGTTTTTCACGGATCCGTTGTTCTGTTTTTGAGTTCCGTTGTGTTTCCGTTTCCTTTCCGTTTTTTCCGTTCCATTTTTCCATATGCCATGTACAGTATACAGTAATTACATAGAAAAAATTGGGCTGGCCATAACATTTTCAATAGATGGTTCAGAAAAAACGGAACGGAAACGGAACGGAAACGGAAGACATACGGATGCATTTCCGTTTTTTTTGCGGACCCATTGACTTGAATGGAGCCACGACCCGTGATTTACGGCCAAATATAGGACAAGCTATCTTTCAAAGGAACGGAAAAACGGAAATACGGAAATGGAATGCATACGGAACACATTCCGTTTTTTTTTGCGGAACCATTGAAATGAATGGATCCGTATACGGACCGTATGCGGAACACAAAAAAACGGCCCGTACACTCACAAAAAAAACGTTCGTGTGAACTAGGCCTAAGACTAAGAGAAGAGGGGGCAGCAGAGAAAGAAGCAGCAGGACAGCCAGCAGTTTGAAGGAGTTACACAAACTATAGCAGCAAAATAGTATGACATGTTCAATGAAGACTTTTAGAAAGTTGTTTGTTTGCATTTAGGTAGCAAATGAACAATGAGACTGAACTGATGTTTAGAAATAAGTGCAACCCCTATGATTACTGTTTTGTATAGAAATTGAGAAATCTGGTTTAAACTCTTTCTAGCATAACACATACATGAATCGTCATGGTTGTGGTATGATGTTACTATGAATAGATGGAAGTGTTCATGTTAAATTTGCTTCATGCAATGTCTGAAATGCATCCTAAAATTGGCCTAAAGAAAAACTCCACATAACAGACTGCATACTGTAGCTCAACAGCACTTCAAATATTACACAAAGAAGTACTTACTCTCTCTAAATACATTAGACATTTCTCATTCCATCTGATTGAACTGATTTACTTTCATCTTAATTTTGAGTCAGAGTTTCAGAAGAGATCAGCAAGACTTAGTGACATTAAGAAAAACGAGTTGAACTCAAAACTCTTACAATTATGTCACTCAGGAGAAAGTCATGTCTGTTATGCAGGATACACAGGAAATGTGCATTTCATGCCACCATAGTAGTGAAATTAAAATAAAATTATGGTATTGGTCATATGCCTTTTGCAGTCTTTAAAAGTTGGTAAATTTGCTCAATTACTAATTAACCCTTGTAACCACTGTTTTCTACCAAGCACAAAAAAAGAACACTTCAGTCTCCAGTCAAGAACTTCAAATTCTGTTTAAACTGTGCAGTCATGTGCCTAAATACCCAGGTGCCATTAGAAGGCCCAATCTTCACCCAGTCCAACTTTTGGTTGTTGGGTTGAGAAAGTTAGTTGTTGGTTGTTCATGAAGAGTTCTACCTAAAACTTTTAAAACCTAACTCAACTCTATTAACAGCATATATTAATTAAACGGGATTTCCCACTAAAATATATTCTACATTTTTGAAAGCAGCACCTAGATCTGAATTCTTTTGCAATTTCATGTAATTAAAAATTTAGTATAGCTACTGAGTTAGTCAAGAAAACTATCCATATAGTACCACCTGCTGTTTGTTCTTTTTACTTTTTTTTTCTGTGCACCTCGATAAGGTTGACAAAAATGCTCATTTCCATCCTTCAACTATACATTGATGATATTTACTATTATAAGCTGTGACAGTTGCAAGGAGAAAACTGTATCAGAAACGACACACCCTCTAAGTTGTGATTAGGAGAGAGCTTAAAATGGACACGCCGCCGGAAAAAAAAAATATAGCAGAGCAATTGGAGCAATGAATGGGGAGATCCCTAGATCCATGTGAGGTACAGGGCTGGTTCTAGCTTTCTTAGAGATTCTAATGTACTATATAATGTCTGCTTTTCGTTCTTCACACTAATCATGGGATAACCCATTTAATAGGTATTACACCCTTTTTTAATCTTAGTTTATCCCACCTATTTTATTTACCTAGTAGCACCTGTCCAGTCTGAGTGACCTTTATTTCAGTATATGGAGCTACATATTGAAAAGATGTCACAGTATGTTCTGTTTGCTATACAAGAGACTACTTTTCATATTTTGCAGACATTTTTAGATAACAGCCACACAAGCAATATAACATATCTAAAGTGTAGGCAAAATTCAAACTACAGAACAAAAGGGTGATGGCAACAAGAATTACATTAACGTAAGTACCAAAATAAGGATGAATGAACCAGCTCAGGCCAAAATGAGTTCGGTTCAAACTTTGCTATTTTTCAGACGCAGACAAACCTGCATTTTTCCAGGTTAGCTTAGGACAAATCCACTAAAATGGCACATGTTTAGTGCACATGTTGGCAGGAAAAAAGCACTAGGGGGGGAAGAAGGGGGAGGGCTTGCCCTGATTGTCTCTCAGGTTGAAGACAGACAGACTGGATGAGCCAATCAGTGCTGCAGCAGACAGGGAGGTGCCCTAGCAGAATGAGCAGAACGCCATTCTGTGTTGGGCTGTGAAAGAGAGTGGTTGGGTGTTACAGTGTTGGCCAGGAAAATGATCTTAGGGAGTCAGGGACAGTCAGAAATGAATCAATCAAGCTTATTGCTTTGGACAGAGAAGGGAAAGACTAGGATTCCAAAGAAGGATTGTGTGTGTTGTGTAAAATAGAGAGAATCAGGGCAGCTGACAGGGAAAGAGGAGACAGGACCTGTGGCTGACTGTGCCCGCTATCAGGTGCACCTCAAAAGCAGCTACCTGAAAGCAAATACTTTCTTTATTCATTTTTTTTGTGGGGTTCAATATAATTAAGCAGTATATATATATATATATATATATATATATATATATATACTTGATTACTTCAGCAATACCCACGGTGTGGCAGCAATCGGCCAGTGTATATTAAGTTGAAATTGAGTGTCAAGTCTTAGTCGTCCTTTCACATATTTTCAGTCTCCACACGGTTGCAATAAAAAAGAAATTGGGATTGTTAAACGTAATTAAACCAGCATATATGTGTGATTTCTACAAGACATAAGGTAGAGCAGCAATCTACCTGTGTGTTTACGGCGAAATTGAGCATCAAGCCTGAATCGTCAGTCTATGTTTATTTTTTGGGGGGGGTCTTTCAATTTAATTAAGCAGCATATATACGTGACTACTGCAGCAATACCCACAGTGTGGCAGCAATCTCCCTGTGTATGTTAAGTTGAAATTGAGCGTCTTTCAGTTTCCACACACTTGACGATCAATTTCAGCTTAACACACAGGTAGCTTAATAAAATTAAAAGACCCCGCACACAATTTTTTTTTTAATTGTGACCATGTGGAAACTGAATATGTGTAAATGGACAATTAAGGTAGATTTCCACATGGTTGCAATCTAATTTTTTTTTGGGACTTGTTCAATTAAATTAAACCAGCATATAGGTGATCAACACAAATATACAGGCTAGCACACAAAAGTATCTGTGAGGGATAACGAATTTAGGCCTAAATCAGTTTCCTATAATCCCTATAATCATTTTTTTTTTTTTTAAATTGGGGGGGGGGTCATTGATTATAGTCAAACTAGCAGCAAATATATGTGATTACTATACCAATACACAGGGTAGTGTACAACATTATCTGAGAGGGCCAAAAACGAAAGACCCAGAGCCAAAATATGGGTGTAGAAGCACCAACTATCCATCCAGAAGAAGAAGTAGTAGTAGTATTAGTAGTAGTAGGTCACAGTTGTCCCTGCTGGCTTTGGAAAGGTGCAACATTATAGTTGAGGAAAAAGAAGATGATATTGTGAATTGGATGGCTCACTCCTTCTCTCAGTCGCAGTAGGATGAAGTGGAGGTGACACCAGAGTCCGATACCATGCCCTGGAGCCAGGGGTCACAGCATTCCTTCAGCTCCTCCTGCTTGCAGCCCCAAAGAATGCTTTCAGTGGAGATCTCCCAGTCTTCACTGTCACTTCCTAGAAGGGCGCCTTGCTTTTTTTCTAAGAAGTGTAAAAAAAAAACAACCATGCCCTAAGACAGATAGTCAAGAGAGTCTTGTGACTTGTGTGAGAGCCCTCACCGTTTGGGCTGCCCTGAGGAGGAGCCTGGTGACCCCATGCATACCTGTATTGATGCTGGTGGTAATAGTGGCACCTGTAGTAACGGCACTGGTGGTGGGGGCAGCGACAGTGCAGTTGGGGAAAATGCAGGCAGGGAGGGTGAGGACTATTCCAACTTCAGAATGGACATGGTCTTGTGTACCACTGCAGCCATTGAATGCCCTCAGGGGTGACATGTCCCCAAGTGGCATGTGACCCAGAAGCTTGCAGAAGAGGACTGGAAGACCAGTAAAGGGTGCCAGAACAGAGCGACAGGGAGCAGGTAAGTATGTTTTTTTCCATAACACACTGGGATTGAAACGTAAAAAAGCTCGACAACCCTCCACCATATATATATATATATATTATTATTTTTTTCCCTCCCTGTTACACACACCTTTAATAGCACTTTATGTCATGTTCTTTAAACTGAGTAATAATGGATAATATAACATTACACTGCAGAACCCTCATCTTGTAAAGGTCCGGAAATATTGTAAACTAGATTATTAAAAGAGAAACAACACATAATTCAAGTTAGTGAGAGTTGTCGGAGCTGTTTCGCAATGCTATGAACTGGAAACAAAGACATTCCTTTTATAAATAATGAAATGTTACGATCCAGATTATTGCCGGCCTAACGAAAGGAATGTGAACAGAGGCCAAAAAAAGAAATGTATTGTTGATAGTGCAGATGACATTGTGGCAAAACATTACTGTGAGTAATATATATTAAGAGAATGTAATTTACTAACCGAAGCTTAATAAAAAAAAATTGGGATGTACAATAGACAGCTAAAGCATCATAAAAAATATATACGCTAGGCAGGATTTTTGATGTCCTAAATAATAGGAGCTCTGCCATACAGGTTCCATAGGGCACCTTATGTAATGAGTTAATTTGTGTTGTTCTCCTCTTAGGTTAGTGGCCCTTTAAAGATGAGCAGCTAGCTAAAAAAAACACAATCAGGAAAAATTCTATCAGCCACAGTGGGATATATTTTATAATGATGTCAATGCATAAAGTGTAAAGTCACTGCGTTATCTAAATGTAATGTATAAGTGTTGAAAACATGGAGGCTCTGGAAATAGATTAATAGAAAGCTTGCCCTTACCCGCCAAAGCATGAAGCCACATCATAAAATAGCACAATGGTTTAAGTTGTGCCAGATAATGGAAAGGTTACATGCATAATTCCTTTTGATTGAGCATATGAGCATTATACACATTTGCTAATGCTGTGCCCTTCTCTCTATATAATAGTCTTACTATTGTAGTGTTAAGTGTCGCTACGTTATTTTTAGATACATTCTGTTTAATGAGATTAGTCGCATAAAATTTTTATAAAGGATGCTATAATATTTCTCTATTTCAGTGAATTTAGATTCCCATACAACGATGTTCATTCTTTGCTGATTGATTCCACAAGGAACAACCACAAACAGGAAGTTCTCAGGCTTTACAAAAAGTTCATGTTTGTGTCAGCAGCCACACACTTGGGCCTCATTATATATACATTCTCAATGCGAACTATACATTTGGTTTCTTTATATCAACATACTAAATTATTAGGATTATATTACATATTACATTAAATATTTTAGTTTGTTAAAACCTTAAATGAACAAACAATTGTAATTTAATATAAAATTTAATTTGGCTTTAATTTCAGTACTTTATTAATAGAATATACAAAAAAATCTATACATTTGAACAATATACAAAACGATAAATTTGACAACTCAAATGCTGTACCATATCAAAATATTGTAATTAACTAGCCTTCCACTTAAGCCACATATATAATAGGTGTGTATGTCTTACAATTTGTATACTGCCATATTACTGCACCAATTGATTTCTATTAGGCCCTATTGTAACTCATATGCCTGTGATGAGTGGGGTAGCTATATGGGTTGCAGAAGTTGCAATCAGGTACTATATTACCGGGCCCACAGGCTGTTTTTACCACAAAGCTGATCTGTCAGAACACTTCTGAATTACTTTGCCAAATCATAGAGAGAATTGTGCAGCCATACAGTTACAGCTTCACAGTTCTCTTATCTCATACTTCCTATGATCAGTGCAGGGAGCAAAGCGGAAGTTACAACCAAGAAAATGTTGATGCCTGAAGAAGTGAGTCTAACCACTGGACCCCAAGTATGCACCCTTTACCCTTCTACTGCTCCCACCAACAAGAATATTAACATTAATGCTTTCACAGTCCTAGACCAAAAGGGATATCCACATTAATCTATTCACTACTGAAGACCACTAGGCATACTTACATTAACCCACTCACTGTCCTAGACCACCAGTTATCCTGACATGAATCCTTTAACTGCCCTAGACCACCAGGTATACTGACAATAATCCCCTTCAATGCCGTTGACCCCCAATTACAGTATACTGACATTAACCCTTTGACTTTCATAGACTTGAGCAGGTCACACACTGTTTTCAGATATTGTGCAAGAAAGAAATGTACTGGATATTCCACCTGAACACCTTAACACCCTTTGGTCTTAATGAGTCCCTTGAATATGTTAATTTTTAATTTTTAGCCCAATTATTCTAAATGTATTTATATATACAGGGTGGGCCATTTATATGGATACACCTTAATAAAATGGGAATGGTTGGTGATATTAACTTCCTGTTTGTGGTACATTAGTATATGTGAGGGGGGAAACTTTTCAAGATGGGTGGTGACCATGGCGGCCATTTTGAAGTCAGACATTTTGAATCCAACTTTTGTTTTTTCAATAGGAAGAGGGTCATGTGAAACATCAAACGTATTGGGAATTTCACAAGAAAAACAATGGTGTGCTTGGTTTTAACGTAACTTTATTCTTTCATGAGTTAGTTACATGTTTCTCTTTGTTTAAGGCCATTGACATGTCGCCGAGGTTAACACGTGAGGAGCGGATAGAAATTGTGTTGATGTCGGTGAACGCAGTAACCGGGTCATTGCAGCAGATTTCAATGCAAGACACCCTACGAGACCACCCATCTCCCATGCTACAGTTAGCAAACTGCTTGCTAAGTTTCGTGAAACTGGTTCAGTGTTGGATTTGCCAAAATGTGGACGCATGAAATCTGTCTCTAATGAAGAAACATCAGTGGCTGTCCTAGCTTCATTCAGCAAGAGCCCACAGCGTAGCACTCGCCGCATGTCACTGGAGAGTGGCATTAATCGAACATCCCTTTGGCAGATATTAGCTACTCACAAATGGCACCCTTACAAACTCCAGCTACTGCAGCATCTCAACGAGGATGACCCAGATCGGCGCACTGAATTTGCAGAATGGGCAAAACAAAAATTGGAACAGGACCCTCAGTTTACGCAGAAGATTTTGTTCAGTAATGAGGCAAACTTTTATGTGAATGGTGAAGTTAACAAACAAAACCACCGCTATTGGTGTGACACTAACCCACATTGGATAGATCCCTCTAAGACTGTTGGAACAATAGAATGTATGGTATGGTGTGGTTTATGGGGTACAAAGAGAGTGGGGCTATTCTTCATCAATGGAAACCTCAAGGCCACTGGACATGTGAAATTGCTACATGATAATGTGTTTCCCTCTTTATGCACTGAAGCTGGCACGTTCCCTGAGTTTTTCCAACAATATGGTGCACCACCACATTATGGGTGTCAGGTCCGAGCATTCCTAGATGAACAGTTTCCTGGAAAGTGGATTGGTCGTCGTGGGCCAGTTGAATGGCCCCCAAGGTCTCCCGATCTGACCCCCTTAGACTTTTATCTTTGGGGTCATCTGAAGGCAATTGTCTATGCTGTGAAGATACGAGATGTGCAGCACCTGAAACTACGGATATTGGAAGCCTGTGCTAGCATTTCTCCTGCGGTGTTGCTATCAGTGTGTGAAGAGTGGGAGAAAAGGGTTGCATTGACAATCCAACACAATGGGCAGCACATTGAACACATTTTATAAGTGGTCAGAAACTTGCAAATAACTCATGAAAGAATAAATTTACGTTAAAACCAAGGACACCATTGTATTTCTTGTGAAATTCCCAATAAGTTAGATGTGTCACATGACCCTCTTCCTATTGAAAAAACAAAAGTTGGATTCAAAATGGCCGACTTCAAAATGGCCGCCATGGTCACCACCAATCTTGAAAAGTTTCCCCCCTCACATATACTAATGTGCCACAAACAGGAAGTTAATATCACCAACCATTCCCATTTTATTAAGGTGTATCCATATAAATGGCCCACCCTGTAGATATTTTTATATTATTTATTATCTATTTCATATATTATACATTATATTTGTACTTCTTCCCTTTCTAGAGTATTATATGGACGGGTTCTATATAGACTTTTTTACCCATATGGACATTTGATGTTGGAATCCGTCCTTGTTCCGTGATTCAGCATTTGGGTCTTCTCTATGTGTCTACACATATGGAAAATGTATCCGATTGATTTTTAAATATATTTTATTAACAGTCCACTAGTCCATTTAGGCTCATTCTTTTTATTTCATTTATATCTTTTATTGATTTTTTAAATGATTTTTTTACTGATTATTTTTAGTTTTATTTTTACTAATTATATTATATACCATTAGTGTATTGAGCCCCATATTTTCTCTATTTTTATCTTTATTAAATATATTATTTATTATTTACTATGCGGTTTATCCCACCTTTTTCCCTCTAAAGCAGTATATAGTTAAACTACATATATGTATATATACTCTCGTCTTATATAGGAATCCGTTCTTGTATCCCTGGGATTGAGCCCTGGGATAGATATCCTGGACATCAGTGATGCTATCCTGGGCGGGATCTGCGGAGCGTTCCATAGTGGAGAGCATGAGAGTGCTGCGATCCCCGCCGGAAGGTGCTGTGCGTTCCACTGTGGAACGCACAGGAAGTGACAGTGCAGGCCGCCTACCGAAAGTCGCTGTGCATTCCACACTTGAACGCATGGCGATTCGGCCGGTCTCGGGCCTCTAATTATGGTCTCACGCCAGAATACATGGCGAAGAATACACATCCAGCCTGGGAAATTCATCATTGTACATGAGGGAGGTTGTTTCTTTACCTATTATGATTATCTGTCAAGTTTATATTGGAGAAACATTGACTTCCGGCTCGGGCCCTCCTCCCCCTGCACGCCACCCACATGTGCTTTTGAAATTCTATTTAAATATCCATTAAAGGGGAAGCACACACAGAAGGAACATCTCCTCTTGAAGTACTGGAGACCTCTGTTAGAAGACCCCGGAAGGTAGATTTTGGATTTTTTTATATATTGTTAGAAATGGAAATTAAACTTGCTTTGAGTGAGGATCCAGTTGATATATTAATTTATTTTGTAAATAGTATATGGTACGGTCTACAAGTGTAAGGTATAACAGTCTGACTTTTCATTGAATTACACTATATTTGATATCCGTATTGTAATTGTCATTACACGTGTTCCTAATTTTTTATGTATCAGAATATGTGTTTATTTAATTAATTATTTTTATTTTTATTGTGCATTTAGCTATTTTAGTTATATTGTATGTCTTATTATTTTCTAAATATCCCTGAAGGAGGATTGTGAGACCTCTGAAACGCGTTGGAATATTTTTATTGCAATAGACTGCATTGATCAGAAGCCTTGTCGTGGGCTGCCATCAATTGATACCATCTTATATGCGATCCTGGCCAGGGGGGCAGTTAGTCACAGGTGTCTTGAGCTTTATCCTGTGACTACCCCCCCTGTGAAGTGAGTACTCTAACCCTCAGAATCACAAACCTCCTTTTAGGAGATTATTCTGTTGCATCACCATCCTCCGGTTTAAGGGGGCAATACCTACCACACCTATCTCCTCCATACCCTTGGGAGTGGCGCCTTCTATAGTGTTTTCTCGTTTTGAATCACGTCCGGTTGGATCCATTTAGTTGCTTTGGAACCACCAGACTAGGTTCACCCATTACTTTTATAGACCACCAGGGATCCTTACACTAACTCACTCAATGCCCTAGAACACCAGGAATCGTTTCATTAACAACTTCACTGACAGTTTCTGGGGAGATGGGCCATAAGCTGTATTTTTGCACCAGGGCCGATATGCCTTTAAATGCACCCCTGATTCTGTTTATATCCTTCCTCCTAATGGTGATAGCAAGACAGCTGTTGCTATATCCTTCATTTAATATGCATGGCTATTATTAGATGTTTTCTAAATCTTGAAATGGCCTATTCACGAATTCAGTTTTTGAGAAATGCCAGTGACATGAATAATTCATGTAAATTATTACTAACAATTTGGTTTTCTATTTCAGCCAGTCTGTCTCATGTGATCAAAAACTCACCCTACCAACCTGAGGAACATTTTGATATGGTTTGAGTAAAACTGTATTCAATCTTTTACTAGAAAAAGTGGAGCCCCTATAGTTCCATACAGTAGAGCTCTAGATACTGTGTGGTCCTCTGTGCAGATCAAGGCTATACTTTATGCAAAGCAATGATTTTAGAGAACAGTTATGTAATATGACAGCCAATGGAACTTGCTATAATTTGTTTTGTCAAATTTTCATGAAATCTGACAGAAGACCTCTACACTATGGAATACACAGGTACAGACTTTAATAGACTTTAGCCCTAATCATAAATGGATCTACAGTAACCCGAGTAGAGTCATTCAAGTTTCTTGGGACCACAATTTCCAACAACCTAAAATGGAACAACAATACTGTCTCTATCATCAAGAAAGTGCAACAGAGGATGTACCACCTACGGCAGCGGAAAAAGTTTGGCCTACCACAAAAATGAATGGTGCAGTTCTACACCGCGATCATTGAATCCATCATGACATCATCTATGACTGTATGGTTCGGCTTCTGCTCAGTATTAGAAAAGGTGAGACTGCAGTGCATCATCCGAACAGCGGAAAGGATAATTGGCTGTAGCTTACCTTCCCTGCAGGATCTTCACGCTAGCAGGTGTAGAAAGTGAGCAGCTAAGATTGCCTCAGACCCCTCTCATCCTGCTCACTCCATCTTCCAGCCTATGCCTTCAGGAGTGAGATACCATTCAGTGGCTACTAAAACTTCCAGGCACAGGAACAGCTTTTTCCCTCAGGAAGTTGCCTTGCTTAATGCAGAACCACGCTAAAGCTGCTATGACTTGAAATTAATACAGCATAGAACTGAAAACGAACACTTCTCCCTGTTTATTGCCACTAAAACTCACATACTGTCCTTGTCCTGCACTATCCATACTGTCTGTCCTTGTACTGTTTTGTTTGTGTCTGTCAAGCAACTGCAAAGTCAAATTCCTTGTAATTGAAAACTTATTTGGCCAAATAAATTGATTCTGATACAGTACAGTAAAGCCCATAGAATGGGTGTCTTATTATCGCTCTATACAGAGCTGTAATATGGCCATGTGCATGAGGCATTATACTGATGATGGGATGTGTTCTGTTTCTACAGGCCAAAATAAAATTCTTTATAGGACTTGTATGTGCAAATATTGATGTCTGCCTTCTTTAGCTCCATATCATTATTACATAGACTGACTAATAATAACTTTTACAAAGACAGGTGCACTATGCCGTCTTACTAAACCCTCATACTGATGTAAAATTTGAGAGATTAGCCAACATTTTCTACTGTGGAGGACATGTCTGAGCTCGAGCACCACGCCAAGGTTTCTCAAGTAGCTTGGGACCTAACGCTAAACCTACCTGTGCCATATGGGCAATACCAGGAGCCAGTGGGCAAATTACAGGAGAGCAAGGTCTGACTCACAGCAAACTCCCAGTTACCTCCAGCATGCAGCCATGCTTGCAATGGGAGGAGGGAGAGAGCTCTGAGCCCCACCCAAGACTGGCTGATATTTACACCTTCAAACAATTCTATATATAAACAAAAAATTGGCGTGGTATTAAAAAGCAGGAAGTGCTCATCCCCATATGCAGTGGCGCATCTATACCGGGGGGGGCAGATCCTGCACTTGTGGTCCGCTGCTAATGGCAATCCCCATCAAAAATGCAAACAATGGAGGATGCCTGCAGCGGACCACAAGTACCCCAATAGACATCCTACACAGGATAGCAAATGTGTGGATGTGCTCGGGCTCAGACATGTCCTCCACAGGAGGATATGTTGGCTAATCTCTCAAATTTAACATCAGTATGAGGGTTTAGTTAGACCGCAGAGTGCACCTGTCTTTGTAAAAGTTACTGTTTTATTGTTTATCACATCCACACATTTGCTATCCTGTGTAGGATGTCTATTGCGGTACTTGTGGTCAACTGCGGGCATCCTCCATTGTATGCATTTTTTATGGAGATTGCCATTAGCAGCGGACCACAAGTGCAGGATCTGTCCCCCCCTGGTATAGATGCACCACTGCATATGGGGTTGAGCACTTCTTGCTTTTTAATACCACGCCAATTTTTAGTTTATATATAGAATTGTTTGGAGGTGTAAAAACTCCTAGTCTGAATGTGCCTTTATTTCCATCTACAGGCAACATTCTGGTGCACATGTGAGGCCTGGGCTATATCAGCCAGTCTTGGGTGGGGCTCAGAGCTCTCTCCCTCCTCCCATTGTAAGCATGGCTGCATGGCGGAGGTAACTGGGAGTTTGCTGTGAGTCAGACCTTGCGCTCCTGTAATTTGCCCACTGGTTCCTGGTATTGCCCATACGGCACAGGTAGGTTTAGCGTTAGGTCCCGAGCTACTTGAGAAAACTTGGCACGGTGCTCGGGCTCAGACATGTCCTCCACAGTAGGATATGTTGGCTAATCTCTCAAATTTAACATCAGTATGAGGGTTTAGTAAGACTGCAGAATGCACCTGTCCTCCTCTGCGTCTGGAGGAAAGAAGGTTTGTACACAAACATAGAAGAGGATTCTTTACGGTAAGAGCAGTGAGACTATGGAACTCTCTGCCTGAGGAGGTGGTGATGGTGAGTACAATAAAGGAATTCAAGAGGGGCCTGGATGTATTTCTGGAGTGTAATAATATTACAGGCTATAGCTACTAGAGAGGGGTCGTTGATCCAGGGAGTTATTCTGATTGCCTGATTGGAGTCGGGAAGGAATTTTTTATTCCCCTAAAGTGAGGAAAATTGGCTTCTACCTCACAGGGTTTTTTTTTTTTTTTTGCCTTCCTCTGGATCAACTTGCAGGATGACAGGCCAAACTGGATGGACAAATGTCTTTTTTCGGCCTTATGTACTATGTTACTATGTCTTTGTAAAAGTTATTGTTATTTTGTTTTATTGTTTATCACATCCACACATTTGCTATCCTGTGTAGGATGTCTATTGGGGTACTTGTGGTCCGCTGCAGGCATCCTCCATTGTATGCATTTTTGCTGGGGATTGCCATTAGCAGCGGACCACAAGTGTAGGATCTGCCCCCCTGGTATAGCTGCACCACTGCATATGGGGTTGAGCACTTCCTGCTTTTTAATACCACGCCAATTTGTAGTTTACATAGACTGACCAAACAATGCATCATGCTATATCTATATTTGTTCATAACTACCTATATGACAAGAGTTTGTAATTTAGCATTTACTATGCTACGTGCTTCATGGTAATGGCGTTGTATGTGCAAAACTTTTGATGCATTTTATTTTAGACACATTTATTATTATTTATTACTTTTTTTACATCCTTGGTATTCCCCATTCTTTAGCTAGAAAGTGGGCATGGCCCTTTATGAAGCTGAAATCCACAATTGTGGTGCAAAAAACAGTGGTGCAGATTAAACTAACTTAATTTGTTAATAAGTTTCTGGTGGATAGCTTTTTGGTGCATGCTGACATATTTCCAGGGGCATTTGGACAAATTTGCTCTTAACTAGGCCAAAGTTTAACTAAGACAAGACAGTTTGCCTGTGCCAGATCAACGACTGTCTGTCAAAGTTTACACTGGTTATGTTATGTACATGTAGGATCCACTCCAATTGAAATCACTGGTCAAACACTGACTGCGTGAAAGATGCTTAAACCTTCTGTCTTGAGATATGACTTTTTGAAGCCCTGGAGTACAGGGCTTGATAAATCCCCCTCCTTTTTTAAGTGGATTTGGATTTGGGCAATGATTCATAATTCTCAAAGTTTTTATAAAGGGAACAGATGTGATGAGTCAGTGGTGGGAAGCATAAGGCCAGCAAAAGAAAGTGTATCAAACATGTGCTGTAGTGAGAGGGGCTGGAAATGACCTGTTATCGACTCCAAGAGGGTTGCCTTATAGTGCTAAAATGCTGTAATTTGAAAATATCCAATAGGAGAACAGGAAAACTTATCTCTCCCACATACATGTACACTGACGAGCAAAATGGTAACAATGTTTTGAACTTTTGACTTAAAGGCTTCATATCTCACCATCCACTACAGCTTTAACATGAGACTCCCATCATTTTATAGACAATCATCTTGGCTATCTCATACATAAATTAGACTTGGAGCTATTTAGGATATGATTAGTTATGCACATTCTCGTCATGTAACTGCATTGCTACTGTTTGCTCCTGGAGGTGGAACACTGTTTTTCTTCTTGCATACTCCAAATTACAACCTGTTCTCACAATCCCTAATAGCTCAGTGTGTTATTAGGTTGATTCCCAAGCGAAAGGTCACTGGTTTGAATCCAGGGGCAACCATGAAGATTTCCCAAGAAAAGAGAAACAGCATCATCCAGCTTATTGATAGCAGTATCTCGGGCCAAGAAAATAGCCAAACTGCATCATGTAAGTGCCATGACAGTTGGAAGAATATGAAATGAAGTCTGTCCAGCCATTCCTAAGCCAATGTCTAGGCAAAATATTAAAATCAACAAGTTGACTCATCACAAGATCTATTAGTTCTGGCTTGACAAACTCCACAGCAGTGGAGGTGGCTCGTATGCAACCACCATGTGACACAAATTACACAAGTCTGGAATGGTGGCCCAAAAAAAGGTGAAGAAGCTTCAACTTCAATATCATCATAAGAAGCGTCAGTTCCAGTTTGCAAAAAAGTATGAACAGTGGACAGTAGAAGATTAGAAACAGGCTATTTGGAGCGATGAGATGAAAGTCAATGGACTGGGCTTTAATGGGTGCAAATGGATCTGGAAGAAACCAGGGAAAAGGGGGCTAACTGATTGAGAAATTGAAGGAACTGTGAAGTTCGGTGAAGGAAGCCTGATGATATGGGGTCATTTTATAGACAAATGAATTGGATACTTGACCAGGATTGATGGTGGTCTCAATGCTGAGCTATATGTGAGTATCCTACAAGACGAGTTACTTCGTACACTCGAGTACTATGGAAATGAAAAGTAAAGTCCACCTTCTAAAATTATTGATCCTTTATTTCATGCGGTTAAAAAATCTATTTCCAAACAACACGGGGTACACGGTCTACGCGTTTCGGACCTTACAATCCTGGTCCTTACTCATGACCAGGATTGTAAGGTCCGAAACACGTAGACCGCGTACCCCGTGTTGTTTGGAAATAGATTTTTTAACCGCATGAAATAAAGGATCAATAATTTTAGAAGCTGGACTTTACTTTTCCTTTCCAAGTTGATTCATCCGGGTCCGGGATGTGTCCATGCTTCAAGATTTATACACGCAGGCGAGCGCTGCTCTGTTTTAAATTGTAACTCAAGTACTATGGCTATGAAAAGGACAACATAGTGTTCCAGCAGAACAACGACCTGAAGCATACGTTGAGATTGGCAAATAAATGGTTCAATAACAATGAATTAGAGATGCTGGATTGGCCCC